>NC_059670.1:20704642-21304642 GCF_905147105.1 Pieris brassicae
CTCGGAGTGTAACTCCCATGATTTAGTTAATCGTTATGAAACGAATAACTGTATGTTGAAGAGAGTGCCTGCGTCTGGCTATGCTCTCGGAGTGTAACTCCCATGATTTAGTTAATCGTTGTGAAACGAATAACTGTATGTTGAAGAGAGTGCCTGCGTCTGGCTATGCTCTCGGAGTGTAACTCCCATGATTTAGTTAATCGTTGTGAAACGAATAACTGTATGTAGAAGAGAGTGCCTGCGTCTGGCTATGCTCTCGGAGTGTAACTCCCATGATTTAGTTAATCGTTATGAAACGAATAACTGTATGTTGAAGAGAGTGCCTGCGTCTGGCTATGCTCTCGGAGTGTAACTCCCATGATTTAGTTAATCGTTATGAAACGAATAACTGTATGTTGAAGAGAGTGCCTGCGTCTGGCTATGCTCTCGGAGTGTAACTCCCATGATTTAGTTAATCGTTATGAAACGAATAACTGTATGTAGAAGAGAGTGCCTGCGTCTGGCTATGCTCTCGGAGTGTAACTCCCATGATTTAGTTAATCGTTATGAAACGAATAACTGTATGTAGAAGAGAGTGCCTGCGTCTGGCTATGCTCTCGGAGTGTAACTCCCATGATTTAGTTAATCGTTATGAAACGAATAACTGTATGTAGAAGAGAGTGCCTGCGTCTGGCTATGCTCTCGGAGTGTAACTCCCATGATTTAGTTAATCGTTATGAAACGAATAACTGTATGTAGAAGAGAGTGCCTGCGTCTGGCTATGCTCTCGGAGTGTAACTCCCATGATTTAGTTAATCGTTATGAAACGAATAACTGTATGTTGAAGAGAGTGCCTGCGTCTGGCTATGCTCTCGGAGTGTAACTCCCATGATTTAGTTAATCGTTATGAAACGAATAACTGTATGTAGAAGAGAGTGCCTGCGTCTGGCTATGCTCTCGGAGTGTAACTCCCATGATTTAGTTAATCGTTATGAAACGAATAACTGTATGTAGAAGAGAGTGCCTGCGTCTGGCTATGCTCTCGGAGTGTAACTCCCATGATTTAGTTAATCGTTATGAAACGAATAACTGTATGTAGAAGAGAGTGCCTGCGTCTGGCTATGCTCTCGGAGTGTAACTCCCATGATTTAGTTAATCGTTATGAAACGAATAACTGTATGTAGAAGAGAGTGCCTGCGTCTGGCTATGCTCTCGGAGTGTAACTCCCATGATTTAGTTAATCGTTATGAAACGAATAACTGTATGTTGAAGAGAGTGCCTGCGTCTGGCTATGCTCTCGGAGTGTAACTCCCATGATTTAGTTAATCGTTATGAAACGAATAACTGTATGTAGAAGAGAGTGCCTGCGTCTGGCTATGCTCTCGGAGTGTAACTCCCATGATTTAGTTAATCGTTATGAAACGAATAACTGTATGTAGAAGAGAGTGCCTGCGTCTGGCTATGCTCTCGGAGTGTAACTCCCATGATTTAGTTAATCGTTATGAAACGAATAACTGTATGTAGAAGAGAGTGCCTGCGTCTGGCTATGCTCTCGGAGTGTAACTCCCATGATTTAGTTAATCGTTATGAAACGAATAACTGTATGTTGAAGAGAGTGCCTGCGTCTGGCTATGCTCTCGGAGTGTAACTCCCATGATTTAGTTAATCGTTATGAAACGAATAACTGTATGTTGAAGAGAGTGCCTGCGTCTGGCTATGCTCTCGGAGTGTAACTCCCATGATTTAGTTAATCGTTATGAAACGAATAACTGTATGTTGAAGAGAGTGCCTGCGTCTGGCTATGCTCTCGGAGTGTAACTCCCATGATTTAGTTAATCGTTATGAAACGAATAACTGTATGTTGAAGAGAGTGCCTGCGTCTGGCTATGCTCTCGGAGTGTAACTCCCATGATTTAGTTAATCGTTATGAAACGAATAACTGTATGTTGAAGAGAGTGCCTGCGTCTGGCTATGCTCTCGGAGTGTAACTCCCATGATTTAGTTAATCGTTATGAAACGAATAACTGTATGTTGAAGAGAGTGCCTGCGTCTGGCTATGCTCTCGGAGTGTAACTCCCATGATTTAGTTAATCGTTATGAAACGAATAACTGTATGTTGAAGAGAGTGCCTGCGTCTGGCTATGCTCTCGGAGTGTAACTCCCATGATTTAGTTAATCGTTATGAAACGAATAACTGTATGTTGAAGAGAGTGCCTGCGTCTGGCTATGCTCTCGGAGTGTAACTCCCATGATTTAGTTAATCGTTATGAAACGAATAACTGTATGTAGAAGAGAGTGCCTGCGTCTGGCTATGCTCTCGGAGTGTAACTCCCATGATTTAGTTAATCGTTATGAAACGAATAACTGTATGTTGAAGAGAGTGCCTGCGTCTGGCTATGCTCTCGGAGTGTATCTCCCATGATTTAGTTAATCGTTATGAAACGAATAACTGTATGTTGAAGAGAGTGCCTGCGTCTGGCTATGCTCTCGGAGTGTAACTCCCATGATTTAGTTAATCGTTATGAAACGAATAACTGTATGTAGAAGAGAGTGCCTGCGTCTGGCTATGCTCTCGGAGTGTAACTCCCATGATTTAGTTAATCGTTATGAAACGAATAACTGTATGTAGAAGAGAGTGCCTGCGTCTGGCTATGCTCTCGGAGTGTAACTCCCATGATTTAGTTAATCGTTATGAAACGAATAACTGTATGTAGAAGAGAGTGCCTGCGTCTGGCTATGCTCTCGGAGTGTAACTCCCATGATTTAGTTAATCGTTATGAAACGAATAACTGTATGTTGAAGAGAGTGCCTGCGTCTGGCTATGCTCTCGGAGTGTAACTCCCATGATTTAGTTAATCGTTATGAAACGAATAACTGTATGTTGAAGAGAGTGCCTGCGTCTGGCTATGCTCTCGGAGTGTAACTCCCATGATTTAGTTAATCGTTATGAAACGAATAACTGTATGTAGAAGAGAGTGCCTGCGTCTGGCTATGCTCTCGGAGTGTAACTCCCATGATTTAGTTAATCGTTATGAAACGAATAACTGTATGTAGAAGAGAGTGCCTGCGTCTGGCTATGCTCTCGGAGTGTAACTCCCATGATTTAGTTAATCGTTATGAAACGAATAACTGTATGTAGAAGAGAGTGCCTGCGTCTGGCTATGCTCTCGGAGTGTAACTCCCATGATTTAGTTAATCGTTATGAAACGAATAACTGTATGTTGAAGAGAGTGCCTGCGTCTGGCTATGCTCTCGGAGTGTAACTCCCATGATTTAGTTAATCGTTATGAAACGAATAACTGTATGTTGAAGAGAGTGCCTGCGTCTGGCTATGCTCTCGGAGTGTAACTCCCATGATTTAGTTAATCGTTATGAAACGAATAACTGTATGTAGAAGAGAGTGCCTGCGTCTGGCTATGCTCTCGGAGTGTAACTCCCATGATTTAGTTAATCGTTATGAAACGAATAACTGTATGTTGAAGAGAGTGCCTGCGTCTGGCTATGCTCTCGGAGTGTAACTCCCATGATTTAGTTAATCGTTATGAAACGAATAACTGTATGTTGAAGAGAGTGCCTGCGTCTGGCTATGCTCTCGGAGTGTAACTCCCATGATTTAGTTAATCGTTATGAAACGAATAACTGTATGTTGAAGAGAGTGCCTGCGTCTGGCTATGCTCTCGGAGTGTAACTCCCATGATTTAGTTAATCGTTATGAAACGAATAACTGTATGTTGAAGAGAGTGCCTGCGTCTGGCTATGCTCTCGGAGTGTAACTCCCATGATTTAGTTAATCGTTATGAAACGAATAACTGTATGTAGAAGAGAGTGCCTGCGTCTGGCTATGCTCTCGGAGTGTAACTCCCATGATTTAGTTAATCGTTATGAAACGAATAACTGTATGTAGAAGAGAGTGCCTGCGTCTGGCTATGCTCTCGGAGTGTAACTCCCATGATTTAGTTAATCGTTATGAAACTAATAACTGTATGTAGAAGAGAGTGCCTGCGTCTGGCTATGCTCTCGGAGTGTAACTCCCATGATTTAGTTAATCGTTATGAAACTAATAACTGTATGTAGAAGAGAGTGCCTGCGTCTGGCTATGCTCTCGGAGTGTAACTCCCATGATTTAGTTAATCGTTATGAAACGAATAACTGTATGTAGAAGAGAGTGCCTGCGTCTGGCTATGCTCTCGGAGTGTAACTCCCATGATTTAGTTAATCGTTATGAAACGAATAACTGTATGTAGAAGAGAGTGCCTGCGTCTGGCTATGCTCTCGGAGTGTAACTCCCATGATTTAGTTAATCGTTATGAAACGAATAACTGTATGTTGAAGAGAGTGCCTGCGTCTGGCTATGCTCTCGGAGTGTAACTCCCATGATTTAGTTAATCGTTATGAAACGAATAACTGTATGTTGAAGAGAGTGCCTGCGTCTGGCTATACTCTCGGAGTGTAACTCCCATGATTTAGTTAATCGTTATGAAACGAATAACTGTATGTAGAAGAGAGTGCCTGCGTCTGGCTATACTCTCGGAGTGTAACTCCCATGATTTAGTTAATCGTTATGAAACGAATAACTGTATGTTGAAGAGAGTGCCTGCGTCTGGCTATGCTCTCGGAGTGTAACTCCCATGATTTAGTTAATCGTTATGAAACGAATAACTGTATGAAGAAGAGAGTGCCTGCGTCTGGCTATGCTCTCGGAGTGTAACTCCCATGATTTAGTTAATCGTTATGAAACGAATAACTGTATGTTGAAGAGAGTGCCTACGTCTAGCTATGTATGCTCTCGGAGTGTAACTCCCATGATTTAGTTAATCGTTATGAAACGAATAACTGTATGTAGAAGAGAGTGTCTGCGTCTGGCTATGCTCTCGGAGTGTAACTCCCATGATTTAGTTAATCGTTATGAAACGAATAACTGTATGTAGAAGAGAGTGCCTACGTCTGGCTATGCTCTCGGAGTGTAACTCCCATGATTTAGTTAATCGTTATGAAACGAATAACTGTATGTAGAAGAAAGTGCCTACGTCTGGCTATGCTCTCGGAGTGTAACTCCCATGATTTAGTTAATCGTTATGAAACGAATAACTGTATGTAGAAGAGAGTGCCTGCGTCTGGCTATGCTCTCGGAGTGTAACTCCCATGATTTAGTTAATCGTTATGAAACGAATAACTGTATGTAGAAGAGAGTGCCTGCGTCTGGCTATGCTCTCGGAGTGTAACTCCCATGATTTAGTTAATCGTTATGAAACGAATAACTGTATGTAGAAGAGAGTGCCTGCGTCTGGCTATGCTCTCGGAGTGTAACTCCCATGATTTAGTTAATCGTTATGAAACTAATAACTGTATGTAGAAGAGAGTGCCTGCGTCTGGCTATGCTCTCGGAGTGTAACTCCCATGATTTAGTTAATCGTTATGAAACTAATAACTGTATGTAGAAGAGAGTGCCTGCGTCTGGCTATGCTCTCGGAGTGTAACTCCCATGATTTAGTTAATCGTTATGAAACGAATAACTGTATGTAGAAGAGAGTGCCTGCGTCTGGCTATGCTCTCGGAGTGTAACTCCCATGATTTAGTTAATCGTTATGAAACGAATAACTGTATGTAGAAGAGAGTGCCTGCGTCTGGCTATGCTCTCGGAGTGTAACTCCCATGATTTAGTTAATCGTTATGAAACGAATAACTGTATGTTGAAGAGAGTGCCTGCGTCTGGCTATGCTCTCGGAGTGTAACTCCCATGATTTAGTTAATCGTTATGAAACGAATAACTGTATGTTGAAGAGAGTGCCTGCGTCTGGCTATACTCTCGGAGTGTAACTCCCATGATTTAGTTAATCGTTATGAAACGAATAACTGTATGTAGAAGAGAGTGCCTGCGTCTGGCTATACTCTCGGAGTGTAACTCCCATGATTTAGTTAATCGTTATGAAACGAATAACTGTATGTTGAAGAGAGTGCCTGCGTCTGGCTATGCTCTCGGAGTGTAACTCCCATGATTTAGTTAATCGTTATGAAACGAATAACTGTATGAAGAAGAGAGTGCCTGCGTCTGGCTATGCTCTCGGAGTGTAACTCCCATGATTTAGTTAATCGTTATGAAACGAATAACTGTATGTTGAAGAGAGTGCCTACGTCTAGCTATGTATGCTCTCGGAGTGTAACTCCCATGATTTAGTTAATCGTTATGAAACGAATAACTGTATGTAGAAGAGAGTGCCTGCGTCTGGCTATGCTCTCGGAGTGTAACTCCCATGATTTAGTTAATCGTTATGAAACGAATAACTGTATGTAGAAGAGAGTGCCTACGTCTGGCTATGCTCTCGGAGTGTAACTCCCATGATTTAGTTAATCGTTATGAAACGAATAACTGTATGTAGAAGAAAGTGCCTACGTCTGGCTATGCTCTCGGAGTGTAACTCCCATGATTTAGTTAATCGTTATGAAACGAATAACTGTATGTAGAAGAGAGTGCCTACGTCTGGCTATGCTCTCGGAGTGTAACTCCCATGATTTAGTTAATCGTTATGAAACGAATAACTGTATGTAGAAGAGAGTGCCTACGTCTGGCTATGCTCTCGGAGTGTAACTCCCATGATTTAGTTAATCGTTATGAAACGAATAACTGTATGTAGAAGAGAGTGCCTACGTCTGGCTATGTATGCTCTCGGAGTGTAACTCCCATGATTTAGTTAATCGTTATGAAACGAATAACTGTATGTAGAAGAGAGTGCCTGCGTCTGGCTATGCTCTCGGAGTGTAACTCCCATGATTTAGTTAATCGTTATGAAACGAATAACTGTATGTAGAAGAGAGTGCCTGCGTCTGGCTATGCTCTCGGAGTGTAACTCCCATGATTTAGTTAATCGTTATGAAACGAATAACTGTATGTAGAAGAGAGTGCCTGCGTCTGGCTATGCTCTCGGAGTGTAACTCCCATGATTTAGTTAATCGTTATGAAACGAATAACTGTATGTAGAAGAGAGTGCCTGCGTCTGGCTATGCTCTCGGAGTGTAACTCCCATGATTTAGTTAATCGTTATGAAACGAATAACTGTATGTTGAAGAGAGTGCCTGCGTCTGGCTATGCTCTCGGAGTGTAACTCCCATGATTTAGTTAATCGTTATGAAACGAATAACTGTATGTTGAAGAGAGTGCCTGCGTCTGGCTATGCTCTCGGAGTGTAACTCCCATGATTTAGTTAATCGTTATGAAACGAATAACTGTATGTAGAAGAGAGTGCCTGCGTCTGGCTATGCTCTCGGAGTGTAACTCCCATGATTTAGTTAATCGTTATGAAACGAATAACTGTATGTTGAAGAGAGTGCCTGCGTCTGGCTATGCTCTCGGAGTGTAACTCCCATGATTTAGTTAATCGTTATGAAACGAATAACTGTATGTTGAAGAGAGTGCCTGCGTCTGGCTATGCTCTCGGAGTGTAACTCCCATGATTTAGTTAATCGTTATGAAACGAATAACTTTATGTAGAAGAGAGTGCCTGCGTCTGGCTATGCTCTCGGAGTGTAACTCCCATGATTTAGTTAATCGTTATGAAACGAATAACTGTATGTAGAAGAGAGTGCCTGCGTCTGGCTATGCTCTCGGAGTGTAACTCCCATGATTTAGTTAATCGTTATGAAACGAATAACTGTATGTAGAAGAGAGTGCCTGCGTCTGGCTATGCTCTCGGAGTGTAACTCCCATGATTTAGTTAATCGTTATGAAACGAATAACTGTATGTAGAAGAGAGTGCCTGCGTCTGGCTATGCTCTCGGAGTGTAACTCCCATGATTTAGTTAATCGTTATGAAACTAATAACTGTATGTAGAAGAGAGTGCCTGCGTCTGGCTATGCTCTCGGAGTGTAACTCCCATGATTTAGTTAATCGTTATGAAACTAATAACTGTATGTAGAAGAGAGTGCCTGCGTCTGGCTATGCTCTCGGAGTGTAACTCCCATGATTTAGTTAATCGTTATGAAACGAATAACTGTATGTAGAAGAGAGTGCCTGCGTCTGGCTATGCTCTCGGAGTGTAACTCCCATGATTTAGTTAATCGTTATGAAACGAATAACTGTATGTAGAAGAGAGTGCCTGCGTCTGGCTATGCTCTCGGAGTGTAACTCCCATGATTTAGTTAATCGTTATGAAACGAATAACTGTATGTTGAAGAGAGTGCCTGCGTCTGGCTATGCTCTCGGAGTGTAACTCCCATGATTTAGTTAATCGTTATGAAACGAATAACTGTATGTTGAAGAGAGTGCCTGCGTCTGGCTATACTCTCGGAGTGTAACTCCCATGATTTAGTTAATCGTTATGAAACGAATAACTGTATGTAGAAGAGAGTGCCTGCGTCTGGCTATACTCTCGGAGTGTAACTCCCATGATTTAGTTAATCGTTATGAAACGAATAACTGTATGTTGAAGAGAGTGCCTGCGTCTGGCTATGCTCTCGGAGGGTAACTCCCATGATTTAGTTAATCGTTATGAAACGAATAACTGTATGAAGAAGAGAGTGCCTGCGTCTGGCTATGCTCTCGGAGTGTAACTCCCATGATTTAGTTAATCGTTATGAAACGAATAACTGTATGTTGAAGAGAGTGCCTACGTCTAGCTATGTATGCTCTCGGAGTGTAACTCCCATGATTTAGTTAATCGTTATGAAACGAATAACTGTATGTAGAAGAGAGTGCCTGCGTCTGGCTATGCTCTCGGAGTGTAACTCCCATGATTTAGTTAATCGTTATGAAACGAATAACTGTATGTAGAAGAGAGTGCCTACGTCTGGCTATGCTCTCGGAGTGTAACTCCCATGATTTAGTTAATCGTTATGAAACGAATAACTGTATGTAGAAGAAAGTGCCTACGTCTGGCTATGCTCTCGGAGTGTAACTCCCATGATTTAGTTAATCGTTATGAAACGAATAACTGTATGTAGAAGAGAGTGCCTACGTCTGGCTATGCTCTCGGAGTGTAACTCCCATGATTTAGTTAATCGTTATGAAACGAATAACTGTATGTTGAAGAGAGTGCCTGCGTCTGGCTATGCTCTCGGAGTGTAACTCCCATGATTTAGTTAATCGTTATGAAACGAATAACTGTATGTTGAAGAGAGTGCCTGCGTCTGGCTATACTCTCGGAGTGTAACTCCCATGATTTAGTTAATCGTTATGAAACGAATAACTGTATGTAGAAGAGAGTGCCTGCGTCTGGCTATACTCTCGGAGTGTAACTCCCATGATTTAGTTAATCGTTATGAAACGAATAACTGTATGTTGAAGAGAGTGCCTGCGTCTGGCTATGCTCTCGGAGTGTAACTCCCATGATTTAGTTAATCGTTATGAAACGAATAACTGTATGAAGAAGAGAGTGCCTGCGTCTGGCTATGCTCTCGGAGTGTAACTCCCATGATTTAGTTAATCGTTATGAAACGAATAACTGTATGTAGAAGAGAGTGCCTGCGTCTGGCTATGCTCTCGGAGTGTAACTCCCATGATTTAGTTAATCGTTATGAAACGAATAACTGTATGTAGAAGAGAGTGCCTGCGTCTGGCTATGCTCTCGGAGTGTAACTCCCATGATTTAGTTAATCGTTATGAAACTAATAACTGTATGTAGAAGAGAGTGCCTGCGTCTGGCTATGCTCTCGGAGTGTAACTCCCATGATTTAGTTAATCGTTATGAAACTAATAACTGTATGTAGAAGAGAGTGCCTGCGTCTGGCTATGCTCTCGGAGTGTAACTCCCATGATTTAGTTAATCGTTATGAAACGAATAACTGTATGTAGAAGAGAGTGCCTGCGTCTGGCTATGCTCTCGGAGTGTAACTCCCATGATTTAGTTAATCGTTATGAAACGAATAACTGTATGTTGAAGAGAGTGCCTGCGTCTGGCTATGCTCTCGGAGTGTAACTCCCATGATTTAGTTAATCGTTATGAAACGAATAACTGTATGTTGAAGAGAGTGCCTGCGTCTGGCTATACTCTCGGAGTGTAACTCCCATGATTTAGTTAATCGTTATGAAACGAATAACTGTATGTAGAAGAGAGTGCCTGCGTCTGGCTATACTCTCGGAGTGTAACTCCCATGATTTAGTTAATCGTTATGAAACGAATAACTGTATGTTGAAGAGAGTGCCTGCGTCTGGCTATGCTCTCGGAGTGTAACTCCCATGATTTAGTTAATCGTTATGAAACGAATAACTGTATGAAGAAGAGAGTGCCTGCGTCTGGCTATGCTCTCGGAGTGTAACTCCCATGATTTAGTTAATCGTTATGAAACGAATAACTGTATGTTGAAGAGAGTGCCTACGTCTAGCTATGTATGCTCTCGGAGTGTAACTCCCATGATTTAGTTAATCGTTATGAAACGAATAACTGTATGTAGAAGAGAGTGCCTGCGTCTGGCTATGCTCTCGGAGTGTAACTCCCATGATTTAGTTAATCGTTATGAAACGAATAACTGTATGTAGAAGAGAGTGCCTACGTCTGGCTATGCTCTCGGAGTGTAACTCCCATGATTTAGTTAATCGTTATGAAACGAATAACTGTATGTAGAAGAAAGTGCCTACGTCTGGCTATGCTCTCGGAGTGTAACTCCCATGATTTAGTTAATCGTTATGAAACGAATAACTGTATGTAGAAGAGAGTGCCTACGTCTGGCTATGCTCTCGGAGTGTAACTCCCATGATTTAGTTAATCGTTATGAAACGAATAACTGTATGTAGAAGAGAGTGCCTACGTCTGGCTATGCTCTCGGAGTGTAACTCCCATGATTTAGTTAATCGTTATGAAACGAATAACTGTATGTAGAAGAGAGTGCCTACGTCTGGCTATGTATGCTCTCGGAGTGTAACTCCCATGATTTAGTTAATCGTTATGAAACGAATAACTGTATGTAGAAGAGAGTGCCTGCGTCTGGCTATGCTCTCGGAGTGTAACTCCCATGATTTAGTTAATCGTTATGAAACGAATAACTGTATGTAGAAGAGAGTGCCTGCGTCTGGCTATGCTCTCGGAGTGTAACTCCCATGATTTAGTTAATCGTTATGAAACGAATAACTGTATGTAGAAGAGAGTGCCTGCGTCTGGCTATGCTCTCGGAGTGTAACTCCCATGATTTAGTTAATCGTTATGAAACGAATAACTGTATGTAGAAGAGAGTGCCTGCGTCTGGCTATGCTCTCGGAGTGTAACTCCCATGATTTAGTTAATCGTTATGAAACGAATAACTGTATGTTGAAGAGAGTGCCTGCGTCTGGCTATGCTCTCGGAGTGTAACTCCCATGATTTAGTTAATCGTTATGAAACGAATAACTGTATGTTGAAGAGAGTGCCTGCGTCTGGCTATGCTCTCGGAGTGTAACTCCCATGATTTAGTTAATCGTTATGAAACGAATAACTGTATGTAGAAGAGAGTGCCTGCGTCTGGCTATGCTCTCGGAGTGTAACTCCCATGATTTAGTTAATCGTTATGAAACGAATAACTGTATGTTGAAGAGAGTGCCTGCGTCTGGCTATGCTCTCGGAGTGTAACTCCCATGATTTAGTTAATCGTTATGAAACGAATAACTGTATGTTGAAGAGAGTGCCTGCGTCTGGCTATGCTCTCGGAGTGTAACTCCCATGATTTAGTTAATCGTTATGAAACGAATAACTTTATGTAGAAGAGAGTGCCTGCGTCTGGCTATGCTCTCGGAGTGTAACTCCCATGATTTAGTTAATCGTTATGAAACGAATAACTGTATGTAGAAGAGAGTGCCTGCGTCTGGCTATGCTCTCGGAGTGTAACTCCCATGATTTAGTTAATCGTTATGAAACGAATAACTGTATGTAGAAGAGAGTGCCTGCGTCTGGCTATGCTCTCGGAGTGTAACTCCCATGATTTAGTTAATCGTTATGAAACGAATAACTGTATGTAGAAGAGAGTGCCTGCGTCTGGCTATGCTCTCGGAGTGTAACTCCCATGATTTAGTTAATCGTTATGAAACTAATAACTGTATGTAGAAGAGAGTGCCTGCGTCTGGCTATGCTCTCGGAGTGTAACTCCCATGATTTAGTTAATCGTTATGAAACTAATAACTGTATGTAGAAGAGAGTGCCTGCGTCTGGCTATGCTCTCGGAGTGTAACTCCCATGATTTAGTTAATCGTTATGAAACGAATAACTGTATGTAGAAGAGAGTGCCTGCGTCTGGCTATGCTCTCGGAGTGTAACTCCCATGATTTAGTTAATCGTTATGAAACGAATAACTGTATGTAGAAGAGAGTGCCTGCGTCTGGCTATGCTCTCGGAGTGTAACTCCCATGATTTAGTTAATCGTTATGAAACGAATAACTGTATGTTGAAGAGAGTGCCTGCGTCTGGCTATGCTCTCGGAGTGTAACTCCCATGATTTAGTTAATCGTTATGAAACGAATAACTGTATGTTGAAGAGAGTGCCTGCGTCTGGCTATACTCTCGGAGTGTAACTCCCATGATTTAGTTAATCGTTATGAAACGAATAACTGTATGTAGAAGAGAGTGCCTGCGTCTGGCTATACTCTCGGAGTGTAACTCCCATGATTTAGTTAATCGTTATGAAACGAATAACTGTATGTTGAAGAGAGTGCCTGCGTCTGGCTATGCTCTCGGAGTGTAACTCCCATGATTTAGTTAATCGTTATGAAACGAATAACTGTATGAAGAAGAGAGTGCCTGCGTCTGGCTATGCTCTCGGAGTGTAACTCCCATGATTTAGTTAATCGTTATGAAACGAATAACTGTATGTTGAAGAGAGTGCCTACGTCTAGCTATGTATGCTCTCGGAGTGTAACTCCCATGATTTAGTTAATCGTTATGAAACGAATAACTGTATGTAGAAGAGAGTGCCTGCGTCTGGCTATGCTCTCGGAGTGTAACTCCCATGATTTAGTTAATCGTTATGAAACGAATAACTGTATGTAGAAGAGAGTGCCTACGTCTGGCTATGCTCTCGGAGTGTAACTCCCATGATTTAGTTAATCGTTATGAAACGAATAACTGTATGTAGAAGAAAGTGCCTACGTCTGGCTATGCTCTCGGAGTGTAACTCCCATGATTTAGTTAATCGTTATGAAACGAATAACTGTATGTAGAAGAGAGTGCCTACGTCTGGCTATGCTCTCGGAGTGTAACTCCCATGATTTAGTTAATCGTTATGAAACGAATAACTGTATGTAGAAGAGAGTGCCTACGTCTGGCTATGCTCTCGGAGTGTAACTCCCATGATTTAGTTAATCGTTATGAAACGAATAACTGTATGTAGAAGAGAGTGCCTACGTCTGGCTATGTATGCTCTCGGAGTGTAACTCCCATGATTTAGTTAATCGTTATGAAACGAATAACTGTATGTAGAAGAGAGTGCCTGCGTCTGGCTATGCTCTCGGAGTGTAACTCCCATGATTTAGTTAATCGTTATGAAACGAATAACTGTATGTAGAAGAGAGTGCCTGCGTCTGGCTATGCTCTCGGAGTGTAACTCCCATGATTTAGTTAATCGTTATGAAACGAATAACTGTATGTAGAAGAGAGTGCCTGCGTCTGGCTATGCTCTCGGAGTGTAACTCCCATTATTTAGTTAATCGTTATGAAACGAATAACTGTATGTAGAAGAGAGTGCCTACGTCTGGCTATGTATGCTCTCGGAGTGTAACTCCCATGATTTAGTTAATCGTTATGAAACGAATAACTGTATGTAGAAGAGAGTGCCTACGTCTGGCTATGTATGCTCTCTGAGTGTAACTCCCATGATTTAGTTAATCGTTATGAAACGAATAACTGTATGTAGAAGAGAGTGCCTACGTCTGGCTATGTATGCACTCGGAGTGTAACTCCCATGATTTAGTTAATCGTTATGAAACGAATAACTGTATGTAGAAGAGAGTGCCTACGTCTGGCTATGTATGCACTCGGAGTGTAACTCCCATGATTTAGTTAATCGTTATGAAACGAATAACTGTATGTAGAAGAGAGTGCCTGCGTCTGGCTATGCTCTCGGAGTGTAACTCCCATGATTTAGTTAATCGTTATGAAACGAATAACTGTATGTAGAAGAGAGTGCCTGCGTCTGGCTATGCTCTCGGAGTGTAACTCCCATGATTTAGTTAATCGTTTTGAAACGAATAACTGTATGTTGAAGAGAGTGCCTGCGTCTGGCTATGCTCTCGGAGTGTAACTCCCATGATTTAGTTAATCGTTATGAAACGAATAACTGTATGTAGAAGAGAGTGCCTGCGTCTGGCTTTGCTCTCGGAGTGTAACTCCCATGATTTAGTTAATCGTTATGAAACGAATAACTGTATGTAGAAGAGAGTGCCAGCGTCTGGCTATGCTCTCGGAGTGTAACTCCCATGATTTAGTTAATCGTTATGAAACGAATAACTGTATGTAGAAGAGAGTGCCTGCGTCTGGCTATGCTCTCGGAGTGTAACTCCCATTATTTAGTTAATCGTTATGAAACGAATAACTGTATGTAGAAGAGAGTGCCTACGTCTGGCTATGTATGCTCTCGGAGTGTAACTCCCATGATTTAGTTAATCGTTATGAAACGAATAACTGTATGTAGAAGAGAGTGCCTACGTCTGGCTATGTATGCTCTCTGAGTGTAACTCCCATGATTTAGTTAATCGTTATGAAACGAATAACTGTATGTAGAAGAGAGTGCCTACGTCTGGCTATGTATGCACTCGGAGTGTAACTCCCATGATTTAGTTAATCGTTATGAAACGAATAACTGTATGTAGAAGAGAGTGCCTGCGTCTGGCTATGCTCTCGGAGTGTAACTCCCATGATTTAGTTAATCGTTATGAAACGAATAACTGTATGTAGAAGAGAGTGCCTGCGTCTGGCTATGCTCTCGGAGTGTAACTCCCATGATTTAGTTAATCGTTTTGAAACGAATAACTGTATGTTGAAGAGAGTGCCTGCGTCTGGCTATGCTCTCGGAGTGTAACTCCCATGATTTAGTTAATCGTTATGAAACGAATAACTGTATGTAGAAGAGAGTGCCTGCGTCTGGCTATGCTCTCGGAGTGTAACTCCCATGATTTAGTTAATCGTTATGAAACGAATAACTGTATGTTGAAGAGAGTGCCTGCGTCTGGCTATGCTCTCGGAGTGTAACTCCCATGATTTAGTTAATCGTTATGAAACGAATAACTGTATGTAGAAGAGAGTGCCTGCGTCTGGCTATGCTCTCGGAGTGTAACTCCCATGATTTAGTTAATCGTTATGAAACGAATAACTGTATGTTGAAGAGAGTGCCTGCGTCTGGCTATGCTCTCGGAGTGTAACTCCCATGATTTAGTTAATCGTTATGAAACGAATAACTGTATGTTGAAGAGAGTGCCTGCGTCTGGCTATGCTCTCGGAGTGTAACTCCCATGATTTAGTTAATCGTTATGAAACGAATAACTGTATGTAGAAGAGAGTGCCTGCGTCTGGCTATGTATGCTCTCTGAGTGTAACTCCCATGATTTAGTTAATCGTTATGAAACGAATAACTGTATGTAGAAGAGAGTGCCTACGTCTGGCTATGTATGCACTCGGAGTGTAACTCCCATGATTTAGTTAATCGTTATGAAACGAATAACTGTATGTAGAAGAGAGTGCCTGCGTCTGGCTATGCTCTCGGAGTGTAACTCCCATGATTAAGTTAATCGTTATGAAACGAATAACTGTATGTAGAAGAGAGTGCCTGCGTCTGGCTATGCTCTCGGAGTGTAACTCCCATGATTTAGTTAATCGTTATGAAACGAATAACTGTATGTAGAAGAGAGTGCCTGCGTCTGGCTATGCTCTCGGAGTGTAACTCCCATGATTTAGTTAATCGTTATGAAACGAATAACTGTATGTAGAAGAGAGTGCCTACGTCTGGCTATGTATGCTCTCGGAGTGTAACTCCCATGATTTAGTTAATCGTTATGAAACGAATAACTGTATGTAGAAGAGAGTGCCTGCGTCTGGCTATGCTCTCGGAGTGTAACTCCCATGATTTAGTTAATCGTTATGAAACGAATAACTGTATGTAGAAGAGAGTGCCTGCGTCTGGCTATGCTCTCGGAGTGTAACTCCCATGATTTAGTTAATCGTTATGAAACGAATAACTGTATGTAGAAGAGAGTGCCTGCGTCTGGCTATGCTCTCGGAGTGTAACTCCCATGATTTAGTTAATCGTTATGAAACGAATAACTGTATGTAGAAGAGAGTCCCTGCGTCTGGCTATGCTCTCGGAGTGTAACTCCCATTATTTAGTTAATCGTTATGAAACGAATAACTGTATGTAGAAGAGAGTGCCTACGTCTGGCTATGTATGCTCTCGGAGTGTAACTCCCATGATTTAGTTAATCGTTATGAAACGAATAACTGTATGTAGAAGAGAGTGCCTACGTCCGGCTATGTATGCTCTCTGAGTGTAACTCCCATGATTTAGTTAATCGTTATGAAACGAATAACTGTATGTAGAAGAGAGTGCCTACGTCTGGCTATGTATGCACTCGGAGTGTAACTCCCATGATTTAGTTAATCGTTATGAAACGAATAACTGTATGTAGAAGAGAGTGCCTACGTCTGGCTATGTATGCACTCGGAGTGTAACTCCCATGATTTAGTTAATCGTTATGAAACGAATAACTGTATGTAGAAGAGAGTGCCTGCGTCTGGCTATGCTCTCGGAGTGTAACTCCCATGATTTAGTTAATCGTTATGAAACGAATAACTGTATGTAGAAGAAAGTGCCTACGTCTGGCTATGCTCTCGGAGTGTAACTCCCATGATTTAGTTAATCGTTATGAAACGAATAACTGTATGTAGAAAAGAGTGCCTACGTCTGGCTATGCTCTCGGAGTGTAACTCCCATGATTTAGTTAATCGTTATGAAACGAATAACTGTATGTAGAAGAGAGTGCCTGCGTCTGGCTTTGCTCTCGGAGTGTAACTCCCATGATTTAGTTAATCGTTATGAAACGAATAACTGTATGTAGAAGAGAGTGCCTGCGTCTGGCTATGTATGCACTCGGAGTGTAACTCCCATGATTTAGTTAATCGTTATGAAACGAATAACTGTATGTAGAAGAGAGTGCCTGCGTCTGGCTATGCTCTCGGAGTGTAACTCCCATTATTTAGTTAATCGTTATGAAACGAATAACTGTATGTAGAAGAGAGTGCCTGCGTCTGGCTATGCTCTCGGAGTGTAACTCCCATGATTTAGTTAATCGTTATGAAACGAATAACTGTATGTTGAAGAGAGTGCCTGCGTCTGGCTATGCTCTCGGAGTGTAACTCCCATGATTTAGTTAATCGTTATGAAACGAATAACTGTATGTTGAAGAGAGTGCCTGCGTCTGGCTATGCTCTCGGAGTGTAACTCCCATGATTTAGTTAATCGTTATGAAACGAATAACTGTATGTTGAAGAGAGTGCCTGCGTCTGGCTATGCTCTCGGAGTGTAACTCCCATGATTTAGTTAATCGTTATGAAACGAATAACTGTATGTTGAAGAGAGTGCCTGCGTCTGGCTATGCTCTCGGAGTGTAACTCCCATGATTTAGTTAATCGTTATGAAACGAATAACTGTATGTTGAAGAGAGTGCCTGCGTCTGGCTATGCTCTCGGAGTGTAACTCCCATGATTTAGTTAATCGTTATGAAACGAATAACTGTATGTTGAAGAGAGTGCCTGCGTCTGGCTATGCTCTCGGAGTGTAACTCCCATGATTTAGTTAATCGTTATGAAACGAATAACTGTATGTTGAAGAGAGTGCCTGCGTCTGGCTATGCTCTCGGAGTGTAACTCCCATGATTTAGTTAATCGTTATGAAACGAATAACTGTATGTAGAAGAGAGTGCCTGCGTCTGGCTATGTATGCTCTCTGAGTGTAACTCCCATGATTTAGTTAATCGTTATGAAACGAATAACTGTATGTAGAAGAGAGTGCCTACGTCTGGCTATGTATGCACTCGGAGTGTAACTCCCATGATTTAGTTAATCGTTATGAAACGAATAACTGTATGTAGAAGAGAGTGCCTGCGTCTGGCTATGCTCTCGGAGTGTAACTCCCATGATTAAGTTAATCGTTATGAAACGAATAACTGTATGTAGAAGAGAGTGCCTGCGTCTGGCTATGCTCTCGGAGTGTAACTCCCATGATTTAGTTAATCGTTATGAAACGAATAACTGTATGTAGAAGAGAGTGCCTGCGTCTGGCTATGCTCTCGGAGTGTAACTCCCATGATTTAGTTAATCGTTATGAAACGAATAACTGTATGTTGAAGAGAGTGCCTGCGTCTGGCTATGCTCTCGGAGTGTAACTCCCATTATTTAGTTAATCGTTATGAAACGAATAACTGTATGTAGAAGAGAGTGCCTACGTCTGGCTATGTATGCTCTCGGAGTGTAACTCCCATGATTTAGTTAATCGTTATGAAACGAATAACTGTATGTAGAAGAGAGTGCCTACGTCTGGCTATGTATGCTCTCTGAGTGTAACTCCCATGATTTAGTTAATCGTTATGAAACGAATAACTGTATGTAGAAGAGAGTGCCTACGTCTGGCTATGTATGCACTCGGAGTGTAACTCCCATGATTTAGTTAATCGTTATGAAACGAATAACTGTATGTAGAAGAGAGTGCCTGCGTCTGGCTATGCTCTCGGAGTGTAACTACCATGATTTAGTTAATCGTTATGAAACGAATAACTGTATGTAGAAGAGAGTGCCTACGTCTAGCTATGTATGCTCTCGGAGTGTAACTCCCATGATTTAGTTAATCGTTATGAAACGAATAACTGTATGTAGAAGAGAGTGCCTGCGTCTGGCTATGCTCTCGGAGTGTAACTCCCATGATTTAGTTAATCGTTATGAAACGAATAACTGTATGTAGAAGAGAGTGCCTACGTCTGGCTATGCTCTCGGAGTGTAACTCCCATGATTTAGTTAATCGTTATGAAACGAATAACTGTATGTAGAAGAAAGTGCCTACGTCTGGCTATGCTCTCGGAGTGTAACTCCCATGATTTAGTTAATCGTTATGAAACGAATAACTGTATGTAGAAGAGAGTGCCTACATCTGGCTATGTATGCTCTCGGAGTGTAACTCCCATGATTTAGTTAATCGTTATGAAACGAATAACTGTATGTAGAAGAGAGTGCCTACATCTGGCTATGTATGCTCTCGGAGTGTAACTCCCATGATTTAGTTAATCGTTATGAAACGAATAACTGTATGTAGAAGAGAGTGCCTACGTCTGGCTATGTATGCTCTCGGAGTGTAACTCCCATGATTTAGTTAATCGTTATGAAACGAATAACTGTATGTAGAAGAGAGCGCCTGCGTCTGGCTATGCTCTCGGAGTGTAACTCCCATGATTTAGTTAATCGTTATGAAACGAATAACTGTATGTAGAAGAGAGTGCCTACATCTGGCTATGTATGCTCTCGGAGTGTAACTCCCATGATTTAGTTAATCGTTATGAAACGAATAACTGTATGTAGAAGAGAGTGCCTACGTCTGGCTATGCTCTCGGAGTGTAACTCCCATGATTTAGTTAATCGTTATGAAACGAATAACTGTATGTAGAAGAGAGTGCCTACGTCTGGCTATGTATGCTCTCGGAGTGTAACTCCCATGATTTAGTTAATCGTTATGAAACGAATAACTGTATGTAAAAGAGAGTGCCTGCGTCTGGCTATGCTCTCGGAGTGTAACTCCCATGATTTAGTTAATCGTTATGAAACGAATAACTGTATGTAGAAGAGAGTGCCTACATCTGGCTATGTATGCTCTCGGAGTGTAACTCCCATGATTTAGTTAATCGTTATGAAACGAATAACTGTATGTAGAAGAGAGTGCCTACGTCTGGCTATGTATGCTCTCGGAGTGTAACTCCCATGATTTAGTTAATCGTTATGAAACGAATAACTGTATGTAGAAGAGAGTGCCTGCGTCTGGCTATGCTCTCGGAGTGTAACTCCCATGATTAAGTTAATCGTTATGAAACGAATAACTGTATGTAGAAGAGAGTGCCTACGTCTGGCTATGTATGCTCTCGGAGTGTAACTCCCATGATTTAGTTAATCGTTATGAAACGAATAACTGTATGTAGAAGAGAGTGCCTGCGTCTGGCTATGCTCTCGGAGTGTAACTCCCATGATTTAGTTAATCGTTATGAAACGAATAACTGTATGTAGAAGAGAGTGCCTACGTCTAGCTATGTATGCTCTCGGAGTGTAACTCCCATGATTTAGTTAATCGTTATGAAACGAATAACTGTATGTAGAAGAGAGTGCCTGCGTCTGGCTATGCTCTCGGAGTGTAACTCCCATTATTTAGTTAATCGTTATGAAACGAATAACTGTATGTAGAAGAGAGTGCCTACGTCTGGCTATGTATGCTCTTGGAGTGTAACTCCCATGATTTAGTTAATCGTTATGAAACGAATAACTGTATGTAGAAGAGAGTGCCTACGTCTGGCTATGTATGCTCTCTGAGTGTAACTCCCATGATTTAGTTAATCGTTATGAAACGAATAACTGTATGTAGAAGAGAGTGCCTACTTCTGGCTATGTATGCTCTCTGAGTGTAACTCCCATGATTTAGTTAATCGTTATGAAACGAATAACTGTATGTTGAAGAGAGTGCCTGCGTCTGGCTATGCTCTCGGAGTGTAACTCCCATGATTTAGTTAATCGTTATGAAACGAATAACTGTATGTTGAAGAGAGTGCCTGCGTCTGGCTATGCTCTCGGAGTGTAACTCCCATGATTTAGTTAATCGTTATGAAACGAATAACTGTATGTTGAAGAGAGTGCCTGCGTCTGGCTATGCTCTCGGAGTGTAACTCCCATGATTTAGTTAATCGTTATGAAACGAATAACTGTATGTAGAAGAGAGCGCCTGCGTCTGGCTATGCTCTCGGAGTGTAACTCCCATGATTTAGTTAATCGTTATGAAACGAATAACTGTATGTTGAAGAGAGTGCCTGCGTCTGGCTATGCTCTCGGAGTGTAACTCCCATGATTTAGTTAATCGTTATGAAACGAATAACTGTATGTAGAAGAGAGTGCCTGCGTCTGGCTATGCTCTCGGAGTGTAACTCCCATGATTTAGTTAATCGTTATGAAACGAATAACTGTATGTAGAAGAGAGTGCCTACATCTGGCTATGTATGCTCTCGGAGTGTAACTCCCATGATTTAGTTAATCGTTATGAAACGAATAACTGTATGTAGAAGAGAGTGCCTACGTCTAGCTATGTATGCTCTCGGAGTGTAACTCCCATGATTTAGTTAATCGTTATGAAACGAATAACTGTATGTAGAAGAGAGTGCCTACGTCTGGCTATGTATGCTCTCGGAGTGTAACTCCCATGATTTAGTTAATCGTTATGAAACGAATAACTGTATGTAAAAGAGAGTGCCTGCGTCTGGCTATGCTCTCGGAGTGTAACTCCCATGATTTAGTTAATCGTTATGAAACGAATAACTGTATGTAGAAGAGAGTGCCTACATCTGGCTATGTATGCTCTCGGAGTGTAACTCCCATGATTTAGTTAATCGTTATGAAACGAATAACTGTATGTAGAAGAGAGTGCCTACGTCTGGCTATGTATGCTCTCGGAGTGTAACTCCCATGATTTAGTTAATCGTTATGAAACGAATAACTGTATGTAGAAGAGAGTGCCTGCGTCTGGCTATGCTCTCGGAGTGTAACTCCCATGATTAAGTTAATCGTTATGAAACGAATAACTGTATGTAGAAGAGAGTGCCTACGTCTGGCTATGTATGCTCTCGGAGTGTAACTCCCATGATTTAGTTAATCGTTATGAAACGAATAACTGTATGTAGAAGAGAGTGCCTGCGTCTGGCTATGCTCTCGGAGTGTAACTCCCATGATTTAGTTAATCGTTATGAAACGAATAACTGTATGTAGAAGAGAGTGCCTACGTCTAGCTATGTATGCTCTCGGAGTGTAACTCCCATGATTTAGTTAATCGTTATGAAACGAATAACTGTATGTAGAAGAGAGTGCCTACGTCTAGATATGTATGCTCTCGGAGTGTAACTCCCATGATTTAGTTAATCGTTATGAAACGAATAACTGTATGTAGAAGAGAGTGCCTGCGTCTGGCTATGCTCTCGGAGTGTAACTCCCATGATTTAGTTAATCGTTATGAAACGAATAACTGTATGTAGAAGAGAGTGCCTACGTCTAGCTATGTATGCTCTCGGAGTGTAACTCCCATGATTTAGTTAATCGTTATGAAACGAATAACTGTATGTAGAAGAGAGTGCCTACGTCTAGCTATGTATGCTCTCGGAGTGTAACTCCCATGATTTAGTTAATCGTTATGAAACGAATAACTGTATGTAGAAGAGAGTGCCTGCGTCTGGCTATGCTCTCGGAGTGTAACTCCCATGATTAAGTTAATCGTTATGAAACGAATAACTGTATGTAGAAGAGAGTGCCTACGTCTGGCTATGTATGCTCTCGGAGTGTAACTCCCATGATTTAGTTAATCGTTATGAAACGAATAACTGTATGTAGAAGAGAGTGCCTGCGTCTGGCTATGCTCTCGGAGTGTAACTCCCATGATTTAGTTAATCGTTATGAAACGAATAACTGTATGTAGAAGAGAGTGCCTACGTCTAGCTATGTATGCTCTCGGAGTGTAACTCCCATGATTTAGTTAATCGTTATGAAACGAATAACTGTATGTAGAAGAGAGTGCCTACGTCTAGCTATGTATGCTCTCGGAGTGTAACTCCCATGATTTAGTTAATCGTTATGAAACGAATAACTGTATGTAGAAGAGAGTGCCTACGTCTGGCTATGCTCTCGGAGTGTAACTCCCATGATTTAGTTAATCGTTATGAAACGAATAACTGTATGTAGAAGAGAGTGCCTACGTCTAGCTATGTATGCTCTCGGAGTGTAACTCCCATGATTTAGTTAATCGTTATGAAACGAATAACTGTATGTAGAAGAGAGTGCCTACGTCTAGCTATGTATGCTCTCGGAGTGTAACTCCCATGATTTAGTTAATCGTTATGAAACGAATAACTGTATGTAGAAGAGAGTGCCTGCGTCTGGCTATGCTCTCGGAGTGTAACTCCCATGATTTAGTTAATCGTTATGAAACGAATAACTGTATGTAGAAGAGAGTGCCTACGTCTGGCTATGTATGCTCTCGGAGTGTAACTCCCATGATTTAGTTAATCGTTATGAAACGAATAACTGTATGTAGAAGAGAGTGCCTGCGTCTGGCTATGCTCTCGGAGTGTAACTCCCACGATTTAGTTAATCGTTTTGAAACGAATAACTGTATGTTGAAGAGAGTGCCTGCGTCTGGCTATGCTCTCGGAGTGTAACTCCCATGATTTAGTTAATCGTTATGAAACGAATAACTGTATGTAGAAGAGAGTGCCTGCGTCTGGCTATGCTCTCGGAGTGTAACTCCCATGATTTAGTTAATCGTTATGAAACGAATAACTGTATGTTGAAGAGAGTGCCTGCGTCTGGCTATGCTCTCGGAGTGTAACTCCCATGATTTAGTTAATCGTTATGAAACGAATAACTGTATGTTGAAGAGAGTGCCTGCGTCTGGCTATGCTCTCGGAGTGTAACTCCCATGATTTAGTTAATCGTTATGAAACGAATAACTGTATGTAGAAGAGAGCGCCTGCGTCTGGCTATGCGCTCGGAGTGTAACTCCCATGATTTAGTTAATCGTTATGAAACGAATAACTGTATGTAGAAGAGAGTGCCTGCGTCTGGCTATGCTCTCGGAGTGTAACTCCCATGATTTAGTTAATCGTTATGAAACGAATAACTGTATGTAGAAGAGAGTGCCTGCGTCTGGCTATGCTCTCGGAGTGTAACTCCCATGATTTAGTTAATCGTTATGAAACGAATAACTGTATGTAGAAGAGAGTGCCTACGTCTAGCTATGTATGCTCTCGGAGTGTAACTCCCATGATTTAGTTAATCGTTATGAAACGAATAACTGTATGTAGAAGAGAGTGCCTACGTCTGGCTATGTATGCTCTCGGAGTGTAACTCCCATGATTTAGTTAATCGTTATGAAACGAATAACTGTATGTAGAAGAGAGTGCCTGCGTCTGGCTATGCTCTCGGAGTGTAACTCCCATTATTTAGTTAATCGTTATGAAACGAATAACTGTATGTAAAAGAGAGTGCCTACATCTGGCTATGTATGCTCTCGGAGTGTAACTCCCATGATTTAGTTAATCGTTATGAAACGAATAACTGTATGTAGAAGAGAGCGCCTGCGTCTGGCTATGCTCTCGGAGTGTAACTCCCATGATTTAGTTAATCGTTATGAAACGAATAACTGTATGTAGAAGAGAGTGCCTACATCTGGCTATGTATGCTCTCGGAGTGTAACTCCCATGATTTAGTTAATCGTTATGAAACGAATAACTGTATGTAGAAGAGAGTGCCTACGTCTGGCTATGCTCTCGGAGTGTAACTCCCATGATTTAGTTAATCGTTATGAAACGAATAACTGTATGTAGAAGAGAGTGCCTACGTCTGGCTATGTATGCTCTCGGAGTGTAACTCCCATGATTTAGTTAATCGTTATGAAACGAATAACTGTATGTAAAAGAGAGTGCCAGCGTCTGGCTATGCTCTCGGAGTGTAACTCCCATGATTTAGTTAATCGTTATGAAACGAATAACTGTATGTAGAAGAGAGTGCCTACATCTGGCTATGTATGCTCTCGGAGTGTAACTCCCATGATTTAGTTAATCGTTATGAAACGAATAACTGTATGTAGAAGAGAGTGCCTACATCTGGCTATGTATGCTCTCGGAGTGTAACTCCCATGATTTAGTTAATCGTTATGAAACGAATAACTGTATGTAGAAGAGAGTGCCTACGTCTGGCTATGTATGCTCTCGGAGTGTAACTCCCATGATTTAGTTAATCGTTATGAAACGAATAACTGTATGTAGAAGAGAGCGCCTGCGTCTGGCTATGCTCTCGGAGTGTAACTCCCATGATTTAGTTAATCGTTATGAAACGAATAACTGTATGTAGAAGAGAGCGCCTGCGTCTGGCTATGCTCTCGGAGTGTAACTCCCATGATTTAGTTAATCGTTATGAAACGAATAACTGTATGTAGAAGAGAGTGCCTACATCTGGCTATGTATGCTCTCGGAGTGTAACTCCCATGATTTAGTTAATCGTTATGAAACGAATAACTGTATGTAGAAGAGAGTGCCTACGTCTGGCTATGTATGCTCTCGGAGTGTAACTCCCATGATTTAGTTAATCGTTATGAAACGAATAACTGTATGTAGAAGAGAGTGCCTACATCTGGCTATGTATGCTCTCGGAGTGTAACTCCCATGATTTAGTTAATCGTTATGAAACGAATAACTGTATGTAGAAGAGAGTGCCTACATCTGGCTATGTATGCTCTCGGAGTGTAACTCCCATGATTTAGTTAATCGTTATGAAACGAATAACTGTATGTAGAAGAGAGTGCCTACGTCTGGCTATGTATGCTCTCGGAGTGTAACTCCCATGATTTAGTTAATCGTTATGAAACGAATAACTGTATGTAGAAGAGAGTGCCTACATCTGGCTATGTATGCTCTCGGAGTGTAACTCCCATGATTTAGTTAATCGTTATGAAACGAATAACTGTATGTAGAAGAGAGTGCCTACATCTGGCTATGTATGCTCTCGGAGTGTAACTCCCATGATTTAGTTAATCGTTATGAAACGAATAACTGTATGTAGAAGAGAGTGCCTACGTCTGGCTATGTATGCTCTCGGAGTGTAACTCCCATGATTTAGTTAATCGTTATGAAACGAATAACTGTATGTAGAAGAGAGCGCCTGCGTCTGGCTATGCTCTCGGAGTGTAACTCCCATGATTTAGTTAATCGTTATGAAACGAATAACTGTATGTAGAAGAGAGCGCCTGCGTCTGGCTATGCTCTCGGAGTGTAACTCCCATGATTTAGTTAATCGTTATGAAACGAATAACTGTATGTAGAAGAGAGTGCCTACATCTGGCTATGTATGCTCTCGGAGTGTAACTCCCATGATTTAGTTAATCGTTATGAAACGAATAACTGTATGTAGAAGAGAGTGCCTACATCTGGCTATGTATGCTCTCGGAGTGTAACTCCCATGATTTAGTTAATCGTTATGAAACGAATAACTGTATGTAGAAGAGAGTGCCTACGTCTGGCTATGTATGCTCTCGGAGTGTAACTCCCATGATTTAGTTAATCGTTATGAAACGAATAACTGTATGTAGAAGAGAGCGCCTGCGTCTGGCTATGCTCTCGGAGTGTAACTCCCATGATTTAGTTAATCGTTATGAAACGAATAACTGTATGTAGAAGAGAGTGCCTACGTCTGGCTATGTATGCTCTCGGAGTGTAACTCCCATGATTTAGTTAATCGTTATGAAACGAATAACTGTATGTAGAAGAGAGTGCCTACGTCTGGCTATGCTCTCGGAGTGTAACTCCCATGATTTAGTTAATCGTTATGAAACGAATAACTGTATGTAGAAGAGAGTGCCTACGTCTGGCTATGTATGCTCTCGGAGTGTAACTCCCATGATTTAGTTAATCGTTATGAAACGAATAACTGTATGTAAAAGAGAGTGCCTGCGTCTGGCTATGCTCTCGGAGTGTAACTCCCATGATTTAGTTAATCGTTATGAAACGAATAACTGTATGTAGAAGAGAGTGCCTACATCTGGCTATGTATGCTCTCGGAGTGTAACTCCCATGATTTAGTTAATCGTTATGAAACGAATAACTGTATGTAGAAGAGAGTGCCTACGTCTGGCTATGTATGCTCTCGGAGTGTAACTCCCATGATTTAGTTAATCGTTATGAAACGAATAACTGTATGTAGAAGAGAGTGCCTGCGTCTGGCTATGCTCTCGGAGTGTAACTCCCATGATTAAGTTAATCGTTATGAAACGAATAACTGTATGTAGAAGAGAGTGCCTACGTCTGGCTATGTATGCTCTCGGAGTGTAACTCCCATGATTTAGTTAATCGTTATGAAACGAATAACTGTATGTAGAAGAGAGTGCCTGCGTCTGGCTATGCTCTCGGAGTGTAACTCCCATGATTTAGTTAATCGTTATGAAACGAATAACTGTATGTAGAAGAGAGTGCCTACGTCTAGCTATGTATGCTCTCGGAGTGTAACTCCCATGATTTAGTTAATCGTTATGAAACGAATAACTGTATGTAGAAGAGAGTGCCTACGTCTAGATATGTATGCTCTCGGAGTGTAACTCCCATGATTTAGTTAATCGTTATGAAACGAATAACTGTATGTAGAAGAGAGTGCCTGCGTCTGGCTATGCTCTCGGAGTGTAACTCCCATGATTTAGTTAATCGTTATGAAACGAATAACTGTATGTAGAAGAGAGTGCCTACGTCTAGCTATGTATGCTCTCGGAGTGTAACTCCCATGATTTAGTTAATCGTTATGAAACGAATAACTGTATGTAGAAGAGAGTGCCTACGTCTAGCTATGTATGCTCTCGGAGTGTAACTCCCATGATTTAGTTAATCGTTATGAAACGAATAACTGTATGTAGAAGAGAGTGCCTGCGTCTGGCTATGCTCTCGGAGTGTAACTCCCATGATTAAGTTAATCGTTATGAAACGAATAACTGTATGTAGAAGAGAGTGCCTACGTCTGGCTATGTATGCTCTCGGAGTGTAACTCCCATGATTTAGTTAATCGTTATGAAACGAATAACTGTATGTAGAAGAGAGTGCCTGCGTCTGGCTATGCTCTCGGAGTGTAACTCCCATTATTTAGTTAATCGTTATGAAACGAATAACTGTATGTAAAAGAGAGTGCCTGCGTCTGGCTATGCTTCCGGAGTGTAACTCCCATGATTTAGTTAATCGTTATGAAACGAATAACTGTATGTAGAAGAGAGTGCCTACATCTGGCTATGTATGCTCTCGGAGTGTAACTCCCATGATTTAGTTAATCGTTATGAAACGAATAACTGTATGTAGAAGAGAGTGCCTACGTCTGGCTATGTATGCTCTCGGAGTGTAACTCCCATGATTTAGTTAATCGTTATGAAACGAATAACTGTATGTAGAAGAGAGTGCCTGCGTCTGGCTATGCTCTCGGAGTGTAACTCCCATGATTAAGTTAATCGTTATGAAACGAATAACTGTATGTAGAAGAGAGTGCCTACGTCTGGCTATGTATGCTCTCGGAGTGTAACTCCCATGATTTAGTTAATCGTTATGAAACGAATAACTGTATGTAGAAGAGAGTGCCTACGTCTGGCTATGTATGCTCTCGGAGTGTAACTCCCATGATTTAGTTAATCGTTATGAAACGAATAACTGTATGTAGAAGAGAGTGCCTACGTCTAGCTATGTATGCTCTCGGAGTGTAACTCCCATGATTTAGTTAATCGTTATGAAACGAATAACTGTATGTAGAAGAGAGTGCCTGCGTCTGGCTATGCTCTCGGAGTGTAACTCCCATGATTTAGTTAATCGTTATGAAACGAATAACTGTATGTAGAAGAGAGTGCCTGCGTCTGGCTATGCTCTCGGAGTGTAACTCCCATGATTTAGTTAATCGTTATGAAACGAATAACTGTATGTAGAAGAGAGTGCCTACGTCTAGCTATGTATGCTCTCGGAGTGTAACTCCCATGATTTAGTTAATCGTTATGAAACGAATAACTGTATGTAGAAGAGAGTGCCTACGTCTGGCTATGTATGCTCTCGGAGTGTAACTCCCATGATTTAGTTAATCGTTATGAAACGAATAACTGTATGTAGAAGAGAGTGCCTACGTCTGGCTATGCTCTCGGAGTGTAACTCCCATGATTTAGTTAATCGTTATAAACCAATAACTGTATGTAGAAGAGAGTGCCTACGTCTGGCTATGTATGCTCTCGGAGTGTAACTCCCATGATTTAGTTAATCGTTATGAACATGATTTAGTTCGCTATGATCGAATGTAGAAGAGAGTGCCTGCGTCTGGCTCTGCTCTCGGGGTGTAACTCCGACGATTTGGGAAATCGTACATAGGGATCATCACGCTTATAATTCTAAGATAGCCTGAGTGAGCAAAATGCACAGCTTTGGCTCGTACAAATACATAGCTTCAATCCGATTTCGGCCGTTCGGCTTGGTGCAGCATAATTTTCAGCGCTTTGCCGGCTCGCAAACCGTACCGGCCGATACACCGGCCGCGCTCAATCGCGCTACTATCAAAAAGTCTGATGTTAATTCGGAAATTTCATCACCAAAGCTTATTCATATTTTATCTGAAAGGAAAGCAGAGCTGGAGATGTGCCTCCTCAGCGTTCCAGTGAAATCCAAGCATGTGTTTATGTTTGCGGGTTTATTGTGAAAAAGATGGCACCGAATTGTTATATTATAAAAGATCGCAGTCACACCGAACTGAAATTAACTGATGATTGGGACAAAGATTGGCTAAAGGAATGTAAAGAACATTCCGTAGTCAATATTGAAACAATTATTAAAAGCACAATTGCTATCAGTTTGAAAAGATTTTCTAAAATAAAAAATCATGAAAGAGAAAAATTAAATTACAAATAGAATTAATTTATGTTTTATGTTATAGCAGGCAAACGTGCAAGAGGCTCACCTGATGTGAAGCGATACCGCCGCCCATGGACACTCACATTGCCAGAAGGCTCGCAAGTGCGTTGCCGGCCTTTCAAGAATTGGTACGCTCTTTTCTTGAAGGACCCTAAGTCGAATTGGTTCGGAAATACTTCAGTGGGCAGCTGGTTCCACATA
The DNA here is from genome assembly GCF_905147105.1 of Pieris brassicae. Taxonomy (NCBI): domain Eukaryota; kingdom Metazoa; phylum Arthropoda; class Insecta; order Lepidoptera; family Pieridae; genus Pieris; species Pieris brassicae. The sequence continues at coordinate 20,734,453 of NC_059670.1, forward strand.
GTGGTGGTGCGCGGCAAAAACTGCCTCAGAAAACGCTCAGTTGTGGAACGGCGGACATCGAGGTGATACGGATGGAATTTTATTAGACCGAACAACTCTTCTGAACACTCCCCATGGTAAATGCGGTAGAAGATGCAGAGGGACCCAACATCTCTACGCAACGCCAAGGGATCGAGCCGCACGGAAAGTGATTGGTCGTCGACGATTAACTATTATTCTTTGCATTAACTTGTCATTCAATAAGGATAATAATTTTACCACAATAAATATTTTATATGCAGCGGTCGAAGTCTGTGGTAAACCTTTTACAAATAACGTAGATTTTCTCATTAATCCTAAAGTTGACTTATTTTATATCTTTCAAAATTATTCTGCCGCCACGCCCCGTGCTTTATATAATAAGTACTTGTTAATAAGCCTATACAATGAGACTTTTTTTTATTAATTATTGTGGTTTAATAAATGTTACCCATGTACACTTGTTTTATTTCCCTACATGAAATTATTCATAAAAATTCTTTACTTGCATACGATTTTAAATACTCGCGCCAGGCCGAGTACCGGTGGCATCAACTGAAGCGTTGGTGTAAGCATTTTTTTACTATGAAGTTGTTTTTTTTATATATGCCAAATGGGTACTTCGCCAGTGTCGTGTGGATGGAGAAGACAGGAAGGAGATTGATCGGTAAAAATAATAATGGAGTTAATTTTGAATATGCACCTAAAAAAATTGTTAAAATTCGATTGTTAGTTTTAAGACAGCACAGATAATGAGTAACAATATTATTAAATACTATTTCCTATTTATGAATAATTTATCTACTACACTTTAGTTTTATTGCTTTTTATATATTTACATAAAAATGTACAATATGGACTAAACACAAACATGTGAAGTTGTTGTTCTTCGATAGAAGTAATAGTGTTCTGTGCCTTTAACTCAAACTACTACTACTACTACTTGTACTATTGGCAAATAATAAAGGCGAGTATAATTAACAGAATCTCTTAAATCATGTTGCTTCGTTTTAATCACATCATAACATTTATTATTTATACTTTTTCACTAGATGACTGATTACTACAATTAATTATGTAATATGTTTTAAATTACTGATTTTTTAACAGTTTGGTATTAAGGAAACTGATAAACAGAGAGTTAAATTATTGTTAAAAGCTGTCATTTTCTTGCATATTTAAATGGATTTGCCAACGAATTAAGATGTCCTACATCTCGATTCGGAGGAGAAAGGAGAGGAGTGTAATAACTACATAGTATTACATAATACAGAATATATTACCTACCAAGGAGATCTTGAGTAAACAAACAAAACTTAATTGTATTTTATAAAGTCGCGGCGAGATGTTACCACTGAGTTCCCACCCCAAATACAAAAGCTCATTTCTGCTCACATCAAATAGTGACAAGCAACGATCGCTAAGACACGCAATTTAGGAGCGCGTGATTGGAAACGTTTGCTCAATGAATCAGAATACTATCGGCGATCGGATGCAGGCAGGCGCAAAGCACGAGATCCGCGTTTTTGTCATCGACTATAATATTGAAAAGTGTTTAAGTAGTAGTTCGTTTGTAGTTAAAAATTAAGAAATGTTGATAACTTGCAATTTGGACCAGGGAAATTTAGGCGTGGGCGTATAACCGACGAACAAAACCCGCATCAGGCCTACGGCGCCGTTCTCACCAATATGCAATGTATCGTTATTCGGAAATCCTTATTTCCGTATTTTATAAATTCACTTTGAAACTACGACTACTAGAATCAGCCCTTGTACAGCCTTGTGTACATCCCCAAGTGCCGCAATCACGATTGCGATGGTCGCATTGTGAAACAGCGTAGAAGTGGAAGTCTTTGACTCTTTCAATATTTTCTAAAGAGTAAACTTAAATAGGCAACTTCTGGACGGACAGGCTCTCAGATAGGCCGCATTTCAATTAACATCGGGAGGGATACTAAATAAAAGTGTCGAACGACGATAGTAATAACAACTGGACTATTAGTAATCGCTTCGAATCTGCGATATGTATTGGTGTATATATGTATAGTATATAAATATAATTAGATTTTCGTAAACCCATCAAACTGAATATACCATGCTTAAGACGTTTAAGCATTGATACGTTTATTTGTATAAATGCACGTTGCTTCGGCCAAACGTCTATAATATAGTAATATTTTGAAAGTGGTTTTTGTTAAAACACCAATATAATCTATTATACGATGCACTATGGTTTGTGCTGAGCATTTGTGGCGGGAACGGAGATGAAGAAACATTAATGGTCCATGAATGACATGAGAATAAATTTCACATTACTTTATTTAAATTGCCAAATTAAACAAACTGCTATTTTTATTCGTATACAATAACCTTACGCACAACTAACAAAATTGTGTGGCCAATGTATTACATTATCAATAAGTGTATCTATATAGTTATAATTACATTGACCTATGACGTTGACGTTGCAGTACGTCTACAATGTGTGGTTGTGCAGGTGTGGACTCCAGCCCTGAAGGCATGCTGGCGGTTATAGTGGAAAGGCTGCATTGTCCATGAGACATTGCAATGGTCTGCATGTGGCTTTTTTTAATTTTGATAAACGCATTATAATTATTATATGTCTCGACAATGGTCTATCCGATCAACCAAAACATAAACTTTAGTGTTGTACATGAAGACGCACTTTGTTTGTTAATATTGACAGAGGAAACAAAATGTAAGAAAAAACGATCAAGGGCTGATCTAATAACTTTGGAAATGGACAAAAATGCATGAAATGGTGAAATTAGGTCGACTTTCGACATCAAAAGACAATTTAAATGTCCCGGGAGAAATGACATTTTATAATATAAACAGACAGAAAAAAATAAAATATTTATCGTAAATGTAAATTTTGCCATATTAGTCTTAAGTAAATAGTTTTTGATCACTTTGCCGTGGTGGTTAATGGCGTGGTATGGCGTATAATGGGGGTCCTAGGTTCTTATTCCAACTATTCTTTTCTCATTTCCCCAAAGAAAATCAACCATGTTTCGTGTCTTTATAAACATGAAAGTGGTCAGAAATCTTGCTTAACGCCCTACCCATATCAAGACCGAAGACCTAATAAATAATTGCGAAGAAAGATAAAAATCATTGCCGGCGCAGCTCGCTGAAGATAATTCTGAGTCAAGGCATTTGATACGGAAATTATAGTTCATGAACTTTGAACTTTACTGTGGAACTTAAGCATGCTGCCATGATTGTTTATTAATAACAGCACAAAATTATTATAATTAAAATACATCACACGATCTGCGAGCGTATGCTTTTGATTTACGTGAGACATGGAGTCAAATAAAGTGCGCGCCATAAACCCACAGAATAAATAATCGTACTTAAAAGCCTCAAGCCGAGTTTACCGCGCCTTTCTGATTTTTTTATTTCAATTTTCGCATGAAAACTTGACAAATGTTGTGTGCAATTCATTTAGTTGATTGCATTTAATATTAACAAGGTTTCGCGGATTTTGGCCTGTTGCGTGTCCCTGAATAAAAGATGCTTCATCGCCGCTGAATAATGCCTCCATTGTCTTCGTGGGATTAGGACGAACGGATGAACTTGTATGTTTTATAAAATTACAATAATTTTCTCTGCCTGTTTCGGACTTTGACAAAACAAGACGTTTGCAACAACGCCGTTCCAGAACTGAGCGTTTATTAAGACAATTTGCCGCGCACCACCACAATGTGGAAACAGCTGCCAAAAAGCTGCTGAAAAGAGCGTACCAATTCTTAAAAGATCGGAAACGCACTTGCGAGACTTCTGGCAATGTGAGTGGCCATGATGTACCATTTAACATCAGATGAGCCTCTTGCCCGTTAATCCCTTGTTTGCAAAAAAAGGCTTACTCGAATCACCTAAGAATCACCACAGATTATTTCAGACATCTACAATGGCAGTATCGTCATCATCGAATCTCAAGTTTATATTTGGTTGCCTAAACTATTTCCTGACTTCTTAAGAATAAGAATAATGGCATCCTAAAATAATCTAGAGGCGTTGCAACCCTTGATCGGAGACATACATATAGATATATATATAGAGAGCAAAATATCCGTCGGTGAGCAGTCAGGGCTGAAACTAACCTCATGGGCCGTACGCTTCATGACAAAGCTCGGTATCGAGGCATCTAGACGTTTAGGAAACTCACCGTTTTAGATGCAGACTTGTTGTTTTGTAAATACATTAATTGGCGGTTTGTTTAATAAATAAATAAGCTCCGTGTTACATCGCGTCATGAAACATCAAAGATCTTTCAGTCAAGTTTAATTTAAATTTTTATCCACAGTTTAAGTTAAATTAAGTTATATCTAACGGTGTAATTTTTTTAAATTAAATCGACTAGTTTTTGAGTAATCGATGTAAATGTTCCAAAATTATAAACGCTCATATCTCAGTCAAATGTTAACCAATCTTCAATATTGATATAGTTTTAGATTTGCCGTTCAATTTTCTATCTAACGGTGTAATTTTTTTTAATTCAATCGACTAGTTTTTGAGTAACCGATAGTCCGTAGCAGGAAAGGGATGAATAAAATGAATCATTATTTTTTGACTTCTTCAGGGAAAGGGATAAAATTAAGTTGGTATTTTAAAAACAATTTATTTATATGATATATATAAAAAATGTAAGTGTTATATCACAATATTAATGTACACGTTTATACATTATACATGTACAAAACAAATTAAATTTACATAAAAATTTACAATTTGTTATATTTACAATAATGATTAACTTAATTACATACTATTGATTTGGTAATGACCTATAGGTAATGTATCGATTTTGTTTCGTAAAATGTACCGCTTAGTGTCATTAAAAGATAAACACACCTTATTTATTTCATGTGTAAAAATTGTATGTTTTAATGATCTAAACCGATACATTTTACAATGCTGTACGTTTTTATTAAACAAACACGACTTATAATTATCCAACGTTAATTTTTTAGTGACACATTTGTTAACACCCTTCGCCTTAGTAATAATTTTATCATCTACCTGTAATGCATACATTTTTGATCGCAAACCCACAAATTCTGTAAAGATATTACCACAATTTTCATCTTTAAAATAACCTAATTTTTTCTTATTTACTTGAGGAAAATTAAAAACATTGTTTGGATCATAATCTGATGTATCGAAATGTGTACAAATGTCTGGCTTTATATCATTATAAAAGTTACTAGTAAATATTTGGTAAATGAGACTGTCAGTATCTGTATACAGTAGTTTCAGATTTGAAGTAAATTTCTCTTTCATGTAACTATAGTAGAAATCATACATCAGCGTTTTAGATATATCTAATATACAAAATCCGAGATAAATATGGGGATATATTCAATCAAGATAAATTCCTCATTAACGGGGTCGAATTATCTATAAAATTAGTTAGATCGAGAGAAACATTTAACCTCATGTCACAGAATGCAGATAATAAGTACAAAGTATGTATAACAGATGCAACTTTAATAATACGCAGAGCAAAAATTAATCCATCAATACTAATAGCTCATCAAAAGGTTCTTGCCACTACTACGGCTAAATATCCTATAACAAGAGGTGAAGTGAAAGTCCTGACCATACCATCTGGTGTGCAGGGTAAAACACTGGACAATATATTTTTAGGACAGGTTCCTAAGAGATGTATTATAGGTTTTGTGAATAATACAGCATTCAACGGTAGTTATGGTAAAAATCCTTTCAACTTTGAAAATTTTGGTATTTGCTCATTTAGCCTATATATAGATGGTCAACAGATACCTTCAAAAGCGTTACAACCATCATTTCCAAACGATGTATTTACTAGCGCATACCACACCCTGTACTCAGGCACCGGTATACATTTTCTTAACGAAGGTAATGGAATATCGAAGGAGCAATATTCAAATGGGTACTGTTTACTAGCTTTTGATTTAACACCTGACTTGTCGGCTAACTCTAATGTGCATTGGAATCTTGTACGCCATGGTAGTGTAAGAATGGAAGTAAGATTCGAGAGCGCATTGCCTGAAACAATTAACTGTGTAGTTTACGCAGAGTTTTCAAATATTATAGAAATAGATAAGAACAGAAATGTATGTGTGGATTATAGTAGTTAAGCAATCACTTATGTAATTATTATGATATTAAGAATAATAAAATATAATGTAATCGAATATGACATGGTTTTTATTTACCTTCATTACTTTTTTTACAAAGAGACTCATTACATATGTTGAGATCATATTATGTGTGTTTAAATACATTGGTACAAATATGAATTGATAGTAATAAATGTAGTCAGTAAAAGAGTGAAAGAGTAGGGGAGTAAACGCATATTAAAGTATGAACACACTAGAAGTGCAAATGAGTCTTCGTAGAATACATCCCAGCCTCCAGAACAACGTATATCCTTCAAATCGATTGCCGATGTATGCTCAGGTGCCAGCACTTATCATATGCAATCTTGACCCTGATTCACAGCCGGGGTCTCATTGGGTGGCTATTCATATAAACGTTGAAAGAGTTGGGGAATACTTTGATTCGTTTGGAAGTAAACCTATTGAAGCAATAGAAGGATTTTTAAGAAGGAATTGTTGCATGTGGAGATACAATAGCCTTACGGTTCAGGATTACCTATCGGCGGTGTGCAGAGAGTACTGTTTGGTATACATATATTACAAGTTCAGGGGGATGAGATTAGAAGACTTCCTTAGAAATTTCACGTGTGACTCAGAGATCAATGATACTGTTGAATGCCAACCTCCACGACACCTCAGAGACTCGAGCATGCACGGGATAATACGTTTATGTGTTCGTTTGAAAACACCCGTGCAGTAACCAAAGTTCCTCGGCGCGGCTTTGTATACCGGTGGGGATTGACTTCGTACGTTTTGTCAAGACGGTTTGACGTAGTGCTGGCACCGCCTTAACCCACGCACCCCTGCTAGTGCGTAATTGTTTGACGTTGTCTTGAAATGAAACTGCGCCTTCTTGCTTGTTTGCTCTTTGTTGATCTTGTTTCTTGCTTCGCCGATTATTCGTGGGTCCCAGTTCGTAGTCAGAGGAAAGAGGAAAGAGAATTTTGCGTAGATCTCGCCGAGCTTAAGTACTCGAACAGTATACCGCGACGAGAGCTATGCGACCCTTTTGTTCGGCGAAGCATTTATTCGTTTATTTATTAACCATTTTTCATTCTTAAATTATTTACATATTTTAATTAACTTATAACTCATACTTAATTTTTACTTATGAACTATCAACAATATTCTCATCAAACATAACTCATAGTTAATTTCTACTTATGAGCTGCCAAAAATATTCTTATTTATCTTATAATTATAGAGTCGCTAAAACTAACGTATAATCTATCTCTATTTATATTTACGAGTCACCAACATTCTCCCCCTCGTGCGTAGCACCGTCGTTCCTGCACGGCAACTTCACTTCAGGCACCAAGATCACTATCCTCGACGATGGTCTTCGTAGCACTCCACCTTTGGTTGTGACGTCCACGATCCTGGTTCTTCCGTCGGGCCCGGGGTACGTAATTTTGATAATGCCCCTCGGCCACGTGCATCGTGGTAGCGTGCGGTCCACGATAAGAACCACGTCGCCTGGTTGTAGCTGCTCACCTTCCCGTCGTCCTGTCATTTTCCTGGGCAGTAGCGTGTGCAAGTACTCTCGCAGCCATCTCCTCCAAAAGTGATCAGAGAGTCGTTGGACGGTCTTCCAATCTTCTCTGCCCACTAGCTTCGCATCAGGAAAATGCCCTACGCGCGCAGCTCCACTGGATCGTTCAATGAGGAAGTGATTTGGGGTTAGCGCCTCCTCTTCTAAATTGTCAGCGAGGTTAGTTATAGGAATAAATTTCCACTTTATGCCAACCTTCTCCGCTTCCGTGACGATTTCCTCTCTTTTAAGCCCTTCAATGGCGGTTTGGAGTTATTTATTAGCCTTAACGAAATTAGTTCCATTATCGGAATAAATTACTTTTGGCATTCCTCTTCGTGAGGCGAATCTCCTTAACGCCATTATTGTAGAGTCCGTCGTCAGGCTGGGCGCTATTTCGATGTGTACTGCCCTCGTGGTCAGGCAGGTAAACAAGGCTCCCCATCTCTTCTCTCTTCGTCTGCCAATCGCCACGAGCATTGGACCGAAGTAGTCTACACCTGTTCACGTGAAGGGGGGCTCACCATGTCGGAGTCTTTCTTGAGGTAAGTCGCCCGCCGGATATTCCGCTGGTTTACCTTTTTTTAGCTTACAATGTTGGCAGTTTTGCTATATACTGCGCAGTACTGATCTCAAACCCAACATCCAGTATTTTTGGCGGATTTCGTTCATTACCGTGGCTTGATTACCATGGTTGAACTTTTCATGATAGTGTTTGATAATCAATCGCCTGATAGCGCTCCTGCCATCCAGTACTATGGGCGTTAAATAGTTGTTGTCAACGCCCGCTACGTTCCTTACTCTGCCTTGAAGTCTTATGAATTGGTCTTTCATAGTGACATCTAGCCTGTTCAATTGGCTTCTATTATCTGTCTTGCGCCCTTGTTTAAGGTTTTTGATATCTTGGTCGAAACTGCGTTTCTGACACTGGGCGGTTAGAACCTCCTCCGCTCTCAGTAGATGCGTTTCATCTAATGGAAGGAGGTGTCGCCTCATTTTTGCAGTTTTATTGCAGCGTTCGTGGTTCGACGGCCTCTTTTCTTTAGACAGATTGATGAATTGTAGTACCCTGGCAGTGGATCTCCACAATTTCGTCCACGATGAACAGTTTTCAGGAACCGGCGTTACTTCGCTGTGGTGAATTGTATTGACCTGTTCCGTCGTTCTGTCTTCCTCGCATTTTTCCTTTTTGAAGTGAAACTTCTTTAGAATCGTTGTGATTTCAAACCGGATGCAACGAAAAAACGACAGGTAAGAGACACAAATACAAAAATGTGTAGGATGAAGCCAGGGGAAAGAATGAGACAGAAATATACATACAATTTGTATATTATCGGTCTCTCCTCTTTGTGCCATACTTCGTAGCGTCCCCACTCCCGTCTTCTAAGCATAGTCGCCTGTAATTTGTGAGCCAGAGCGAGAGAGCAGATGTCAGTGTGTATGTATATTGCACACTGTTTAATACGTGCTTGTATTTGAGCATTTAACGTGTGTAGTGCATGTGAAAACTACGTGAGCTTACTGTACACTGTATGCGGCTGCGTATTACAGCGTTTTAGTAAGATAGCGTGGTGTGTTATTATTTAACTGTTTGTGAGTATATTTATATCTTGTACTAAATAATAAATTTTATAAAATGCCGAAAACTAATGCCGAAATGTGTCGTCAATATCGACGCAAAAAAAATGAAATTAAAATGAAAAAAAATTCAGCAAAAAGTTCAACAGAACGTAGTCGCGAGTTTCGTGCACGTAAAAAACAATTATTGAACAATCAAAATAGATGTTCAGATATAAGTGTCAATGTGACTGATGTAATAAATGGTAAGTGTAAATATTTTTAATTCTTTCGGAGACATGGATGAATAATGAAGATATTGTAGACATTCCAAATTTTAATATTGTTGTTAATTACAAAAGACCACGTACGAGGGCAGGCGGAGTAGCAATTTATCACAACGTAAATGATGGAGCCCGTGTTGTTACGCCACAAATGGATCTCAATGCACAACAGCTAGAATCATTGTCTGTTCAGCTTTCGAAAGTTGGAGAAATATGTGCCTGTGAGAGCAGAAATGACCAAGGAGATTTAATTTTGATCGTAGCAATTTACATCTTTCCCAACCAATCAATAAAATCAGTTATTGAATTTATACATGAAAATTTGATCAAATATACCCCAGAGGTATCGCGAATTCTCAAAAAGAATTATGATAAAATTCCGATGATTTTAAGTGGGGATTTTAACATAAATTTTGCATCAGATACAGCGCTTCCTTTGATTGAGTTTCTCGATACAACATTTTATTTAAAAATGTGTAACAATCGCACTCAATCAACTACAAGATCAAAAACGGTAATAGATGCAGTGTTCCAAAGATATATCAACCAAATTGAAACTAAAATATTTGTATCGTATTTTAGTTATCATAAGCCTCTTGTATCATTTGTTGAAACTGAAAATATGGAACTTGAGTAATAGATTATGTAACATATGTTAAATAAAATATAAAATATCTTTTAAAATTAATCAAAATACTTTCATTTTTGAACAATTAAACTTTGTAATTATCCTACCCTTGTTATAAATATTCATCTCATTCTTTTGTCGATTCACTGAAGTTTCACTTCTATCGTGTGTGAATCGCACACACACCTTTTTTAAAGCTTCGTGGAGCTGGCCATTCTGTTTCGCCTTTCGACAGGAAATCTGGACCCTTGAACCATCGATGTTCCGCATTAAACTCTTCGGGTGGACTTCTGGTTGCATCGTCGGTAGAATTCTCCGCTGTTGGCACCCACCTCCAGTCCTGTGCATTCGTCAGATCCTCTATCTCCGCAATTCGATGCGCTACGAAGGTCTTAAATGTTCTGGGATCTGCCTTTATCCAGGACAGGACCACACTTGAATCCGACCAAAAGGTTTTCTTTGTAACTTGTAGGTCGAGCTCTCTTGCCACTGAATCTGCTAGTCTACTACCTAACAGAGCTGCCTGTAGTTCAAGTCTCGGCATAGAGACTGGTTTTAAAGGCGTTACTCGCGACTTGGCTGCGACGAGGTTTATTAAGTATTTTCCTTTATCTCCGGTTCGCCAGTATACTGCGGCTGCATACGCTGTCTCGCTCGCGTCAGTGAAAGTATGCAGCTCCCCCTCAGTGCAGAATAGTGACATGCATCGCGGCAGCCGGATGTCTTGTATTCTACTGATATGCTCTAGGTAGCTTTTCCAAGCCTCGGTATCATCTTCAGTTATTTGGTCATCCCATCCAACACCACTGCGCCATATCTTTTGGATGAGCTTCTTCCCTTGGATGAGAATGGGTGACAGCAGTCCGAGTGGGTCGAAGGTAGACATCACAGCTCCCGTGACTTCTCGTTTTGTTGGAGTCTGCATGCCTCGTGCCACCTCGTCAGGGATTCTTCTAAACTGGCTTCTAAATCCAAGACAATCCTCTGACGTCAGCCATCTCAGTCCCAGGGTCTTTTCTTCGTTTTCCCCTAGGTGCACTTCCTGTTTGCCGCCGGCATCTACGATTTATTTTTTATTCGACGCCCATCCTCGTAGCTCGAAGTGCGCCTTCTTGTGAATGAAGTCAACTTGCTGCATTACTCGTTTGCAATCGTCAATACTATGGAAACTTTCCAAATAGTCATCCATATAGTGATATAGTGATAGCAAATAGTGATTCCGCTCTATTGCTTGCGCCGCTTCCGGATATTTATGTATGAAGGCCTTTGCATTCTTGTTTTTTATATAAATCGCGGTGCAAGGCGACGACGCAGCTCCAAAAATCACCGATGACATTCTATATTCCTTCACTGGCGCTTCCTTGTCTTTCCGCCATAGGAACCTGAGACTGTCTCTATCTTCTGCAGATATTTTCACCTGCAGAAACATTTCTTTTATATCGGCCGCTACCGCTACGGGACTTTGACGGAAGCGAAGTAGCACTCCAAATATTGACTGCAGTAAGTCCGGACCGGTCAGCAGAACGTCGTTGAGGCCGACTCCATTGTATTTAGCCGCGGCGTCGAAGACAATTCTCAGCTTCTTTTTAAGGGGGTGAACCACTGGAAAATGAGGCAGGTACCACTTTTTGTTGGATGTGCAGTCATCTGGTGCTTCTTCAGCGTAGTTACTTTTCAACAGATTCTCTATCTGCGCGCTATATTCATTTTTTAATTTAGCGTCCTTACGCAGTTTTTTTTCTATTCCTTGAAATCTGTTGAAAGCTGCTGCGTAATTGTTTGGAAGTTGTATGTCGTCCGTTTTCCACAATAGTCCGACCTCGTATCTGCCATCTTCCAATTGTCGACTGGTTCTATCCAATATTTCAAGCGCTCGCTGTTCTATATCCGTTGAAGGCCTCTTCGGCTGAACCCCCAAGGACTCAATACTAAAATGTTCCCTCACCAGCTGATCTGTTTTATCGACGACGCTTGCGTGTGCACATGTGTTCACATAATTGGTCGGTGACACGCCGCTGCTGTCGGAACCGTGAAGAACCCATCCTAACTTTGTTCGTGACGCCACCGGCTGCCCTGGCTTCCCACGTCGTATTTGTAACGAGACAATGTATTCCCAATTGTCTTGGCCAATGAGCAGCTTCGGCGCCTCAGCTTCATAGCACACCTCTTGTAGTAAACCCCGCAAGTGATGATACTTCTTTAGCCGGGATTTATCTATGAGTTGTGGGGTTAATTTGAGCTCCTTGATAGTTCTTGCCCGTTTGAGTATGCACTTCTCGCTTTGCTTGATCCCTTTCACTTCGATATCTAAAATCATGGAGTTATGGTTTTGCATTTGCCCTCCGCCGATAGTTTCTATGTTAAGGATTTCGCGAGGGCCTTGGATGCCGATGCTCGAAGCCACGTTTTCGTCAAGCAGTGTAACCGTTGAGCCTTCTTCTAGCAGCGCCAGTACTTGTTTGCTCCCAGCCGGTCAATATATCTCCACCTTAAGCATCTTTAGAATAGCTTTCGGTGTGCTTATTGTGTTGACCGTCGCTGTCTCGGGCGCTACCTCATCGTGACATCGTTCGCTTTCCGACGTCACGTGTAATAGGCTATGGTGCCATCTTCGACAAATCTTGCACGGTGGTCTTCGGCATGTTTCCTTTCGGTGCTTCCCAGTGAGGCACTTGAAGCAGACCTTAAGCCTCTTAACTGTTTCCCATCTCTCGTTGACTGCCGCCTTCAGGAATCTTTCACAGTCTTTGAGTTTATGGGTGCCTTCACAGTCTGGGCACTTGATTTCTTCTGGTGTACTCCTTTCAGCGACATTATAAGTAGCTTGCTTCACTGGCCTTCTTATCACTGCGCTCGGTCGTACACTTTTGTTGTCTTCGAGTACCGCGAATGCGCCGCATTTATCCGCTTCTGAATTGAGGAAGTTGCTTATTGTTTGGATATCAGAGAATGATTCCTCTTCCCTCGCAGCCGTAAAATCGTACCACCTGAATCTAAGTATTGGAGGCATCTTCTCTATTATAAGTTTCACGATTTCGGGTGAGTAGAGGTATTGCGGTCTCTTCAATCCCTTTATGGCGGCCACGCTATTGTTGATTTGGCTAGCGAATACGCATATGTCCCTCGGATTTTCCGTCGTTCTAGGAAGCGCCATTAATTTCTCCAGTTCAGCTAACACCAGCGCGTCCGGTCTACCAAATCTTCGGCGTAAAGCGTTAATTACTTCTTCTGGCATTGCCTCTGAGTACAAGAGGCTCTCTGCATGCTTTCTCTCGCCGTGCCTTTAATCGCTTTACGTAGCCGCGCCATATTCTGAATGCCAGTGAACATCGGAGAAGTGTCTTCGTATACGACCCGGAACGCCGTCCATTCGGAGCTGTGCCCTTCAAATATTGGCAGCTCTTGAATGTACTTCGGTTGCGGCGCTACATGTGTCGTCATGGCTTCCTTCATTGCGTCAGCTATTGCTTGAATGTCGCTTTTTGTTTCTAATTCTTCTGGCCTTTGTGCCGATGTGCGCATCCAGTTTTTAACCTTTTCATTATGGTTATCACTGACATCTTCTATAACGGAGTCTTTCTCTTCCGTTGCTGCTTCTAACCGTATTCTGGCCAGGCGTGCTGCTGCCTGCGCTTCCCGGAGCTCGCAGCGAGCCAGCTCTTCTCTGGCCTCGGCTTGTCTTCTTGAGCTGGCTTTGGATACGGCTCTCGATGCGGCCCGCCGGGTGGAACCCGCTGGTGCCAGAGTCAATGCTTGATCTGGCTGGCTGGCTGCGCTCGTCGACGTGGACTGCTCTATCGTTATCTCTCCGCTTGTAATCCGAGTGGCTTCGGACGTAGTAGCGGAGGTAGCAGTTAACGTCGATTCCCCTCGCTGCATCCCGTTCTGTGACCTTGTGACTGGCATTTTCTTTTCGCAATATTCACTTCTTGATGACAATCGGTGCAGAATCCGACTCGAAGGACCACTTGTTGAATGCCAACCTCCACGACGCCTCAGAGACTCAAGCCTGCACGGGATAATACGTTTATGTGTTCGTTTGAAAACACCCGTGCAGTAACCAAAGTTCCTCGGCGCGGTTTTGTATACCGGTGGGGATTGACTTCGTACGTTTTGTCAAGACGGTTTGACGTAGTGCTGGCACCGCCTTAACCCACGCACCCCTGCTTCACACTTCGCTTCCGACCGCGTTGCGCGTAGCCATGACCGGCCATCAGCCGATTATTATCGCGTCGGTGTACCTCCCTCCCGCCAAGGACATACTAGAGAGCGATCTCAGAACCCTGTTTGCGATGGGCCCCTCGGTCTTATTAGTCGGGGATCTCAATAGCAAACACGGGGACTGGAATAGCTCAAAACAGAACCCTAATGGGTTAGCCCTCAATAGGCTTATAGACGTGCTCAATTTCAACATCATTGCCCCCATACAACCGACTCGCCGTGGCATAACAGGCAACGGCCTTCTCTCAACGGACGTCATAGACGTAGCGGTTTTACGTAACGTGGCACTACAGCCGCGAAGCGTAGAGACGTTACACGAGTTAGACTCGGATCACTTCCCGGTTCACTTTGAATTCGGCCCTAACACTCGAGAGAAGAGGTTCAAGTCCATTGTCGACTGGCAGAAGTTAGACGAGGCCCTCAAGCCCGCCGACACCTCTGCCCTCCCAAATGTCCCCGACAATTTAGTCTCGTCCGCTCACGCGTTAGACGCGATCTCCTCGGTCACTAATCACATTCAGACCAAGGTCGCCGAGTCGTAGAACGCGGCGACTCGCGCCTTTGCCAGAGCCCCGACCGACGAAAACCGCAGAGCACTCCGCGCCTCGCAGCGCCGAGTCAAAGAGCGCATGCGGGAAATTAGAAACGAACGCTGGGACCGTCTTACCAGCGCATTGTCACCTTCGCACACGGCCTATTGGTCTCTCGCGCGTTCCCTTAAAACCGACACGGTGGCGTCCATGCCCCCTCTCAAGCGTCCAAATCTGCCTGACGCATTCGACGACGACGAAAAAGCCGAGTGCTTAGCCGTCAACCTAGTGGAGCAGTGCACTCTTCTTCGACATAGCGAAAGCTTTCGACAAGGTCTGGCACAACGGCTTGGTTTACAAGCTCTACCACCTTAATGTGCCACTAAGACTCGTGCGTATCGTACACGACTTCTTGTCCGACCGCTCAATGCGCTATCGCGTAGAAGGAACGCTATCGTCTCCTCGCCCCATCATGGCCGGAGTCCCTCAGGGCTCGGTCCTCTCGCCCCTTCTGTTCACGCTGTATACCGGCGACATCCCTAGGGCTCCCAATGTGGAGCTAGCCCTCTATGCCGATGACACCGCTCTCTATACCACCCACAAAGATAGAGGTGTCATTGTGGACAGACTCCAGACCGCTACCACGTCGTTAGGCGAATGGTTTCGGAAATGGGGCTTCCAAATAAATCCCGAGAAAAGCGTAGCACTTCTCTTTGCCAGGGGCAACCCCGGTGCTATCGCTAGGGATAAATTTCACCTCAAGACAGAGGTAACCCTATACGGGCAAGCCATCCCTTGGCAAAAGTCCGTCAAATATCTAGGAGTCACGCTCGATAGCGGCATGTCTTTCCGTAAGCACATAGCCGCCGTTCGCAAGAAGGCCTATTTTGTCCTCTCTCGCCTCCATTTCCTCCTAAATAAAAGGAGTCAAATGTCTCTCAGACACAAGGTGATCCTGTACAAGGCATGCATCCGACCGTGCATGACATACGCTAGCGTAGTCTTTGCGCATTGTGCCCCCTCCTATATTCACCGGCTGCAGGTGCTTCAGTCGCGATTCATGAGAATCGCGACCGGTGCGCCCTTCTATGTGAGAAACGTCGATCTCCACCACGACCTGGAGCTCCCTACCATAGCCCAATGGATGAAGTTGGCGTCCACACGCCACTTTGACAAGGCTAAACACCATCCCAATCCGCTGGTGCGTAATAGTATCAACTATTACCCCTTCCCGACAAAAAAGGCTCGTAGGAGGCCTCGACACATACTAACGGATCCGGATGATCCAATTACCGTAGCAAACGATAAATTAAAAGCCGCCCGCGCGGCCAAAAATAATAAAAATAGCCAATCACAGATTAGGGTAAAAAACCGCCTTCACCGGAAGGCGAGGACCTTTACTTCGCACTTCGCTCACTCCAGTGAGCTTCCGTCCTGCCCTTCAGGCGATTGACCGCCCCGCGACGGCCCAAGCCGAGGTTCGAGTCTCACAGGAGACGCCCTTGCGCTAGTCGCGGGACAAAACGCCATTCTGGCCGAGCTACGCTCGCCAAAACAGCCCGAGCTGAGCTGTAAAGGCCCTTAAGGCCAACAGCGAGATTCCTTCTTCAAAAAAAAAATAATAATAATTGTGCGTAATTGTTTGACGTTGTCTTGAAATGAAACTGCGCCTTGATCTTGTTTCTTGCTTCGCCGATTATTCGTGGGTCCCAGTTCGTAGTCAGAGGAAAGAGGAAAGAGAATTTTGCGTAGACCTCGCCGAGTTTAAGTACTCGAACAGTATACCGCGACGAGAGCTGCGCTTACAAACATCTGCGCCGGTATACCGCGACGAGAGCTATGCGACCCTTTTGTTCGGCGAAGCATTTTATTCGTTTATTTATTAACCATTTTTCATTCTTAAATTATTTACATATTTTAATTAACTTATAACTCATACTAAATTTTTACTTATGAGCTATCAACAATATTCTCATCAAACATAACTCATAGTTAATTTCTACTTATGAGCTGCCAAAAATATTCTTATTTATCTTATAATTATAGAGTCGCTAAAATTAACGTATAATCTATCTCTATTTATATTTACGAGTCGCCAACAGATACGGTGCTAGTAAATTTGTATAGAAATATAATGGACATATAAATAAAAGAATAATACCTGGAATAAAAATATTTTATTTAAATATGTAACCCTTACATCTAATTTTATTATAGATAATGGTGTTAATGTAGGATAGGTATGTTTATTGTTGTTTGCTTAGACCCGTAGATTAGGTTAGGTTAGACATAGTTTATTCTATTTTTCTTTTAGAGCCATAGATCGGGTTAGTGAATGTAGGAAAGTAGATAACGACGCATTCGTAGCTGATAAGGTGGTGATTAGTAAGTAATTAGCAAGGGTTTTGGGAAAGCTATCTCTGGAACGGTTAGAGCTATCACTTCAGGAGTGAGTGCATTCGACTCCACACGGCCTGTTTAGTGGGGGTAGAGTACAACCTTTTTTTTTAGGTTTGGCCAACCATGATTTTTACGTTTTTGGGGAACTTAGACGTGAGGCAGTCGCCGGGAATCCCTACTACTACCGTTCTTTGTGGTACACAAGTATATTAAGGAAGGAAATTATTTTCGTATTTTAGGTTTTCTCTATACATTTGTTATGCTATTAAAAAGTAGCTTACGGGTATAAAGTTCTGTTCCTTTATTAACGGAAGACTGTGCTATTGCGTAGGAAGCGTGGAACTGTGCTATGTTTTAGGATTTCTAAACCTTTTCCTATTATAACCTCTCGGCCCTGTCTTGTCGTATTAGTTATATCGATAAAATTCAAAGCTTCCCAACTGCAGGCCTTGATGCCTACCTAACAAATATGAAAGAAAAGAAGTCATATACTAGTACAATTTCTTGTTTAATTGTAGATATGATCTTGAATTGTCCGATTTCCTTTTAACGCTAAGAACATTTTACGTTATTTTTTATTTTTAACAGCTGTTAGATATTTTTATACATTATATATTTTTACAATACTTACCATTTGTATGAAGTTGAAATAAATTTAATAAGTATATAGGAAAGTTTATAATCTTTATTTATAAGAGGTTACTAGGGTAGTGAAGCGTTTATTTAGCTAGATATATAGGCTTTATGTGAACTAATATATAGTATTTTTCACGCCTTGGGTGTGAACTGAATGCCATAGTAATTTGGAAAAATATTATTTAGCCCATGTTCATCCGAGATAACGTAGGGTTCTAATTCTAATTGATCCTGTCAATCCATCCAGTTTCGGGGCCTATTCAAAAAGCAAACAATCAAATCTTGTTTTATAGTATTCGTATCTTTTTATAATTTTCACAATTTTTAGAGATTCTAAGGGTGAATTCATTTTTATAAAGTTTTTTTTATTTTTCAGAAATAATGGATTTTAATTTATTATTAATTTTAACCATTATTTTAAAATTTAGCTTAATTAAATCTATAATATTTTTATTATTTTAGAAGTCCTAAGTCAGTTTAATATTATAAAAAGGTTCTTACAGGACTTATTTCTTCTAATTTTTTTTTATAATAATAATTTTTAGAACTTCTTAAGTGAGTTGAATATTTTTATAAAGTTTTTTTTTTCTACAGAAATAATTGATTTTAATTTATTAATGTTTTTAACGATTCTTTTAAACTGACTTTAATTAAATGTATAATAATTTTATTATTTTTAGAAGTCCTAAGTCAGTTTATTATTATATTACAGAAGTAATTTATTTATATCTTTTGTGTATAATAATAATTTAACCATTTTTAGAGGTTTTTAAGCGAGGTAAATATTTTTATAGTTTTCTTTTTAATATTAATTGTTATAATTTTTTTTACAAATTTTATAAAATCTTAGGATAATAAGCTACTTTAAACAGTAAGTAGTTTTCACCATTTTTAGAATTTCAAGGTCAGATTAATATCAAATTATGACTATGTTAGACGAAAATTACATTGAAACATAATACAGTATAGTTTCAAGTATATATATATATATATATATATATATATATATATATATATATATATATATGAATATAAATTAAGCTTTTTGATTTAAATAGAAAATATCTTTGTTAGAATCGATGCCAATCCTTTTAAGATTCAGATGGCGGGTGTAGTAATGTACAATGCTTTTCTTATGTGTAACGTTTGTTTCCAGTAGTATGACTAGACGCAAAAAGAATCAAGGGTTTTAGTCCTGAGTCGAACCTCATGGTTATTTCATTGGTAAGACTAAAGCAGCTCGCTTCCCAATGCAGTAGGAGCAAGACTATGGGGCAGTCGTAAGTTAACCTTGCCACAAAAGCCGCAGTAGATCGAATAATTACGCAGGCGTTGCCTCACGGCACTACCATCACAGGACTACGCAGTCCCAGCATTTAGCCACAAAAGTAAGGCACGCGAACGACGATTGCATGAATAATGCAAGCCGTGAAAATACAGCAAACGGCTGATTCATTTTTTTTTTAAATATTACAATTACTTTATTAGACAAAAAAAACATTACACTTTGTACTTACATTTTAAAGGTTGTAAACATACAATATGCGACGAAACGTTGAGCTACAATATTCATTTTGGTTAACCTTACACATAATATACTTCTATGAGCACTATCGTTTAAACTAGGCCTAGCCTGTATCTTAAACGCTAGCTAGTCCTTCCAGTGTCAAAACAAAATTGGTTAAGTAGTTTGTCATTAGATATTTATTAATTTTATTGTTTATTAAACAAAATGAAGGTAGATTCTATTTAAGTTGTTGCAATGGGTTAGACTGTAGAAAGTGTGAACTTCGATTAAGATTTTTAAGTCTTGTGGATGAGAAATTGTTATTTCGGCAAGTATAGATGGAAACTAATATTTATTGTTAAGATTTTCTATTTAAATTAAATTTTAAACAATATAACAGATTGAAGTTAGAAGTTTTAAAATATGATCTTGGTCCCAGAATTCAATCCGGACAAAATTATGACAATTTGTCAAAGAATGTGAAAGAATTACGACTCTACCACATTATACGACATACGCATATCACGATTATTTTCATACACGCAAAATAGCATCGGTGTACGGTCTAAATTATTGTTTACGTATATCTCACGAAGAGGCTACAAATTTAAATCCGTGGCGATACAACATATTTCTTAAAATCGATTGGTCAAATGTAACGTTCCTTTGAAGAAAGATTCCGATCAAAGTTGATGTCTAGAACCTCGAAAGGAAAATGAAAATATTTTAAGTGTCTCAAAGATTTTTCTGGTTTTGAAAATTAAGAGGAGTTATTTTTATCATTGGCAACCGTTAATAGAACTTGTTATTGCACGTCCATAAAGTAAAAAAACGTCAATATGAATGAAGTGATAATGATAACAGTGGAATCGCTTTTACTATTGACTGTTGAATAGTCGTTTATTCGTAAATCCAATTAATGATTAACATTAATAAGGAAATGGAATGAAAGTATAGATACTTATTTGTAGCTGGATTCTTCAAATAAGTTTAGCGATTGGTTTTAAAACATGTACAGATAGAGATTAAGATAGAGCTAAGCGACAGGTTTTTACCCGTAATTCGGCCTGAAAGAAGATCAAACTGAGAACGGTAAAACGAAAAATTATCCAGAACTGAAGGCCTGGTAATTTGTGGACTGTCCTACTGTCCTAGGCTGTGCACTTTGCCCTCTACTGCGAATTGACAATACTTCAGTCAAGGGTGTTGCATTACACTGGACCTTGCAAGAGGGTACTATTAGAAAGCTGATGGTATTTGTAGTTTTCAGTGAGCAAGGGTTGCAAAGATGATAAAAATGACCCTGTAGGACAACGGCACCGTAAGACTGCAAAAAGAGGTATTACTATTATTTTTTTTTGTTTGTGTTGCTTAGAGATTAAAAATAAAAAGGAAGCAAGCATTCGCAAGTTTAGGTTTTAAGGGGAAATTAGTAAACCTCCCGAAATCTAATTTTACATACATGTTGCTCCCAGAATTTAAAGTTGGCACTGCTGATAAAGAAACTTGATTTACTTCAGATGAATTGGACTCTGCAGTATGTTAACATTCAGCAGAGCCTAGTCGTTCATGGCTTTTTTTTGGGGTCGTATTTGACTGTAATTTACTTTGGGTTTATTATATTACAAAGGATTGCGTTTTGGCACAGCATAATACAGAATAAGTCTCAATTTCAGTAACAAATCTGAAACTTCGATGTTATGTCATGTCGACAATTGAGCTTGCTTGTTAAGACTGTTATAATTTTTATATTAACAGTATATATTTATAGTAAAATTAGATATGACTTTTTTCCCTGTAAATAATCAATACTTGACTTACACTAACAATAGTTTTCTTTATATTATTGGTCTTAATAGTGGATATGAAATACATTTATTTATGTCTGATGATAAAAATATCGTTCAACAGAATTGATAAGATATTGCAATGAAATTGAATGTAAGGAAATTATTGTATCAATTTGAACGGTTACCAATGAGTTTGTATTTGACATATTATTTGATAAAGTAATGTCAAATTTACGTCATCTCCAGAAGTAATAGTATCCTAATAAAAGCGATGGCTGAATATAATAAGTGAGTTTTGAGTGAATTGAAATATGTTGTTGAAACATAATATTAGTATTTTATTATTATTAGAACAAGTAAGATTGTAGTAGTAGTAGTTGGTGTTATTAATATAATTAGGGATTTTGTGAGAAATGAAAGTGCTTCAAATAATTGTTGTTTATTTTTTTAAATTTAAATATATATTTTTTTAAATTTGTGTTTTGAACACGGACTACAATATTGATTTTACATGATAAATTTACTATTTTGAATATCACATCGATTTAGTTATGTAAACTTTATTGTGAATCTGTTGTCAATATGAAGAGGTTACAGCAGATTTTGTTATTTAAAACTATTGTGAATGTGAAGAGGTCACAATAGATTTGGTTATGTAAGACTATTGTCAATGTTAAGAGGTCATAATAGATTTTGTTATTTAAAACTATTGTGAATGTGAAGAGGTCACAATAGATTTGGTTATGTAAGACTATTGTCAATGTTAAGAGGTCATAATAGATTTAGTTAGTGAAACTATTGTAAATTATTGTTAAAATTGATGACTTTATTGAGTCATCTCCTTATGGGCCAGGATTAAATTAAACGAGTAATTACGTGACTATTATTTATTGCTTAACACTCGTCTAAGCGCATCGGGGCCCGGAGACAACTGACTCGCGACTCGTAATTTTCACACGTCGACAGTTGTCCCCACAACTTGATATTTTAAAAGAGTGCCGAGAGTTTTTTACGCCGGCTTTATCTCTCGGCCTACACCCTGTGTCTTCTTTGCCGATGAGTAGGGATGTCTACCGAGACAAATTCCTATACCCCATAATAAATAAACATAAATAATTAGTGACTTCACAATGGATTAAATTTAACTCTCTGTATTTATAGATTTAATTCAAGAGTTAAAGTTAAAATTTCGTTTCTAATTTGAGTTGTATGTTACAAAACATTCTTTTTTGCGAGCCTCAACATCAGGAAAGGCCGACTGTTAGCTTCTAATATTTATTTAATTAAATTCTAAACATTTTTATGAAACATATTCTTAAGAATCTTGCTACAAGTGCGCATGTGCAATAGTTATTCATTTGACTCGTTCGGTTGTTTACGAGTTGTTACGAATTGACTCGACCATCTTCCCGAGGTGGGATGGTCGAGTCGGAGGAGGGAGTTGTGATTATAAAAGAGGTTGTGACACATGCGCACGAGCCTCTGGTCCGATCGCTCAATGCGCTATCGCGTAGAAGGAACGTTATCGTCTCCTCGCCCCATCATGGCCGGAGTCCCTCAGGGCTCGGTCCTCTCGCCCCTTCTGTTCACGCTGTATACCGGCGACATCCCTAGGGCTCCCAATGTGGAGCTAGCCCTCTATGCCGATGACACCGCTCTCTATACCGCTCACAAAGATAGAGGTGTCATCGTGGACAGACTCCAGACCGCTACCACGTCGTTAGGCGAATGGTTTCGGAAATGGGGCTTCCAAATAAATCCCGAGAAAAGCGTAGCAGTTCTCTTTGCCAGGGGCAACCCCGGTGCTAACGCTAGGGAAAAATTTCACCTCAAGACAGAGGTAACCCTATACAGGCAAGCCATCCCTTAGCAAAAGTCCGTCAAATATCTAGGAGTCGCACGAGAGTGTGTAACGTCGATCTCCTGGAGATCCCTACCATGGCCCAATGGATGAAGTTGGCGTCCACACGCCACTTTGACAAGGCTAAACACCATCCCAATCCGCTGGTGCGTAAAAGCATCAACTATTACCCCTTCCCGACAAAAAGGGCTCGTAGGAGGCCCCGACACATTCTAACGGATCCGGACGATCCAATTACCGTAGCAAACGATAAATTAAAATCCACCCGCGCGGCCAATTATAATAATAAAAATACACAGATTAGGGTAAAAAACCGCCTTCACCGGGGAAGGCGAGGACCTTTACTTCGCACTTCGCTCACTCCAGTGAGCTTCCGTCCTGCCCTTCAGGCCATTGATTCAGGATTGACCACCCCGCGACGGCCCAAGCCGAGGTTCGAGTCTCACAGGAGACGCCCTTGCGCTAGCCGCGGGATAAATCGCCATTCTGGCCGAGCTATGCTCGCCAAAACAGCCCGAGCTGAGCTGTAAAGGCCCTTAAGGACAACAGCGAGATTCCTTTCGCAAAAAAAAAAGCGCACGGGCCTCTTCTTTGTACAAGTTTGAAGTTATACAGTTCACGTAAAATCAGTGAAGTAAATTATAGTGAATTAAGTCATCATTAAAGTGTTTAATTTCCTAGAACTAGATCAACTACCGCTAACAACAGTTGCTCCGGCTCACACTTTAAACTTCGTGTATGACATGTTTGCCTATAAGCGCTTGTGAGATTAAAGAATTGTATTTTATTGTTCTTGGTAATGTATCAGTTTGCCGAGCGTTGGCAAGTTATCAATAAAAAAAATATGAAAACATACAGTCCTTACGCCCAAATGTGACTAGAATATTAATTTCTCAAAAATTAGTAGTAGATTCAAAGAAAGACATGGGTGCTAAGCACATAGAGACAGGAGGTGAAGTAAAAAAGGACTAATTTTTCAATTCATCAAAGCGCAACATTTTGAAATTTTAATTTTTTACAAGCAAAACAACATGTTTTCCTTTCGATTTCGTCTTGATTGTACATTTGACACCCTTTAATAGTTTTTGGTGTTTTTGTATTATTAGTTTATTTATAATGTTTAAGCAATGAATTTACTATGATACTACAACAGGAGGCATTCTTAGGTACGATTGATTGCTTAACTGGCTATGAAAATTAGATGACGTATCGATTTTAGGTTAATTTCAAGGAGACAACTGACAAATTTAAGAAACGCGCCATCTATGTAACGTATAATAAACTAGAAGCCTCTTAACGTAAATTTAGTGTGTGTATGGTATTATTTTTTTACATGACCAATAGATGGCTCTACTTAGTCAAATATGATTTTATTTTAAGATATCAGGGATTTAAGAATTTTACGCTGCTCCCGAGGGGTAAACCGTCATCTTTTGCATTTGATGATGATGGAGCAATAGCCGAACGCATCTACCTCTTCATAGAACATCAAAATCTCACTGTAGGCATACTACTAGTGTATGGCGAAAATAAAATACATAGTATTGTCTTTTGTTGACATGGCTGTTACACATTAAGAAAAACAAGCTATGTATTATTATTAAAATATACCTACTAATTATCTATAAATAGCTTCCTGGGCGGATATAAATATTAGGTACCTACACAGTATACTTCTCTGCAGATCAGGGATATGCCTTAACATAAGTGACATAAGCAAAGGTATAAGGATCATGATATAATATAGATATATATAATTTATAATATGCCTTCAATGCCAAACTTAAATTAAAGAAAAAAATATTATTTCTCGTAAACTCTGTATTCGTTATCTCTGTACAAGTTCAAAAAACAAAATGCGACTGGCAAGCGTCGTGCAAACACGCTCCGACTAACCTAATGAGAGAGAGTGCGAGAAACATACGCGAATTCCGTATATTAAACAGAGATGACCATATGTGGCGGGCAAAGCGCAATACCTATACAAAGCGAGACAGAGACATCATTACTTTTATACGTATGCACAAAAGAGATAGGTATTGGTACTCAGTCGTGCTTGGATAGTGAATAATTCATGACGACCGCCCTTTTGCGAACGTACACAAGCGTACATAAATATATAACGAGTTATCGTATATACTAAGTAAATAAGCGATCTATGGAGCTTAGGAATTATCTCTCAAGATTCTAGGTATCCACTTTAATTAGGTAGTTTAGGTACATAGCATTATAACTTAGCGTTTGATACGAACTTCAATTCACGGTGAAGCCTTTGCTTTGGCTTAAAGTGGAAGATGTTGGAATGAGCTATGTTTTATCTAGTATTATCTAATTACCTCATGGGTTTATGATATTTACGTTTAATGATGGTTACAGTGATGCTTATTAAGCCTAATATCATAATTTAATTAAATTAAGTCATCGCCATCCAATATTTGGACGAGTTATATTTCTTAATATAATAAAAATATCTTTGTTGTTTAATACAATTGATTGGGGCAATGTTTTTATTAATTAAGATCTCAATAAGACTAGAAAACTTGGAGTAGAGATGTGGGGTCACTCTGCATCTTCTACCGTATTTACCATGGTGAGTGTTCAGAGGAGTTATTCAGTGTTAGTTAGGTTTTATAGAATATATAAAATCATGAATGGACGAGAACATCTTACAAAATATAAAAGAAAGCTTACCAATTTCTAAAAGTCCTGCAACGCACTTGCGAGCCCTCTGATATCGAGAATGTCCATTTGCGTCACTTAACGCCAGGTGAGCCTCCTGCCCACGCATTTGCACTGTTCTATATTATTTAATAATAAAAAAACAATTTCTCTGATCCAACAGTGATTTGAACCACAAACACAGACCTATGAGACCAGGCTATATAAGTATCAATAACAATTAACTTGTGAATACCCAGTCCCCAAAGTGATTAAGCCCTACAAATATTTGCCGCCCCCGGGCGAATCCCTATTTGCCTAATATTTGACTGAATGGTTTTTACACCCGCGGGTAATACATGTGCCTCTCTTTCCTACTTCACTTCCACTGACTCTAGGAGCAACCAACAGTCCCTTGTGCAGACGCTTGTTCAAAGAGGAATCAGTCACCCACGTGGCAGATTCCCAACGAACGGAAATCCTCGCAGCAGTGAGGTTGCTCTGTAAAGCCTGGAAAGTGCCCAAGAAACTTCTAACTTCTTCTTTAAGTGGCTAAGCTGGCTTTGTCAGTCAGGACTTTATGAAACAACGCACCAAATGAGAGTCTAAGTGCGGAAATTGAGTCCACTATTCTACTACGACCACCTACTTCAATAATAATCTGATATTTAGAACCAGCTCTGATATTTAGAGCTACCGTCTTTGAATTATGGTTGGACCATTTTGCTATGGAGGTACGCATTTTTCACTGGGTAATTCAAAGCCTCTCAAAAGTGTCGTGTCTAAAGCTGGAGGTACTGAAGAAGACACTATACGCATAGCTGAAGCCCGAGCAACCTTGACTTGGGCCTATCTGGCAATCACGGAAATTGACTCGCGACTCAGGGTTAAACGTCCAATCTGTGCTGTTCTATGGTTGTGAAACGTTGAAGGTCACTAACGATATCTCACACCAGCTGCAAGTCTTCGTTAAACGCTGCCTTTGCCGAGAAGATCTGTAACGAGCGACTCTGTCAGCGCTTCCGTAAAACCCCGATTAGCCAGCAGATGCAAGTGCAAATGGATAGCCTATATCAAAGCAGGGGCTTGATTGGTAACCTAGCATTCAGTTTCAGATGAGGCAAAGACAGCCGGTCTGGGAGGGAGGAGAAGGACTGGGAGCGAGGTGAAATACGAAGCTTAACGTGATGAAGACTCACTGAGGGCGCCCTCTACACCATCTAGGGGTTATAGGACCTTAAGTCAGTTGGTCGGTGCTCAGAACACCGATTTGCTAATTAAAGACAATCGTACAGACTCCGGCATGTCAAATCCCAGGGGGCTAAAGGTCCTGTACATCAGTAGTCATAATTAATAAGTGTCATTCCCAAATGAATGTCGAGGCTATTCAACTCCTTGACACCACTGACCTAGTGAGAAGATTAAAGGATGAAACCATTTGAACTAGTGAATTAGTGTTAGTGTACTTTAATATTAAGTGCTAAACAGTGAATGAAAAACATATATATTTAATAGAGACTATAATTAGCGTTATTGGACACTTACTTGTGACAACAATCCTTTTTAGTAAATTAGGTTAGACTTAAATTACTTACTAGTCTTAAGTTAGGCTAGATCGTAATGTTCCATGATGTCGTAGTAAAGACACATGTATATGTAAAAAAAACAAATCTAACTTTGACTCGACTTTGAATTCTGGAACGACTTTCCTATAAAAATAAGATGTAACTGTATCAAATACTATCTAGTCTGTCGAAGCATTGTTTGTTATAGAACTTACTGTTGGTGGTTAAACCCGGTACCAGACACGGCACGTGTCAAAACAACCTTTGTGGGAACCTAGTTAACCAAACCGTAATAAAACCTACCTATTAAAAATGTTATTAAGGAGTAAAAACATCTTTTATTTATGTTGATCAAGTTTGGGATCCCTACTAGGATTTCGTTTAAGTTTTTAGCTGGAGTTAATAACTATTATGTGTGATTTTCATAGATCATTAAACATTGGTAACCGTTTTCTAAGGCAGTTTTACCACCGCTATGTGGAACCAGCTGCCCACTGAAGTATTTTCGAACCAATTCGACGTAGGGTCCTTCAAGAACAGAGCGTACAAATTCATAAACCGGCAACGCACTCGCGAACCCTCTGACATTAAAAAATTGGGTGAGAATTCTGTCCGTTTGTCCTTATTCTATAAAAAAAATATGGATCCGCGAGTTATTAAAAATTTATTCTTAAAATTAGTTCTCTTCACGGTTTATAGCGTTCACATAATTATTGATTATAGATGTACTTAGTTCATTTGTTTAAACACGCAATTAGCGAGGTCACGTGACTTCCACGTGCCGACATTTTAAGCAGCCCTATATTGTCACGCATTTGGACACTATATTTTGCACATCTCTGTCTGATATAGTTATTGGTAGTTGCTTATTACTTCGATGGATTAAACAACAATAAAAGCCGATAAATAAAACTAAGATGTGAAGATATTTATATTCGTAATGTTTAAAGGGTTGGGGCAAGAAATGTAGGCCACATTTTTGTATTTGAAAATTCATAATTTTTCTGTTATACTCGTCGACTTTACATAGACGTTCTAACGTAGCGTTTCTCATATTTTCGTTGTACCTATTTGAAGATTCATTTAAACTATTATTTTAATTGATTTTTATTAAGTAGTTAGAAGGAAATAATACTATTAAGTAGTATTATGGAATAGGTAACTGAATACGTACGGTCAGATAATAATTATAACCGATGGACCAATAAAAGAAATTGACACAAGAATAGTAAGAGCGTTTGGGCGTTTAAAAAAGTCATGCTTTCATTACTTATATATCAACTACCTGTAACATATGGATCTCAAACTTAGGCGCCCATTAAAGCGCAACATACAAAGCTACAGGTGTGTCAAAGATCGATGATACGATGTATGGATAGGAAAGCTTAAAGCTTTAAGAAAATCAAATAAAGTAACAGATGTTACAATAAAAAATTACAAACAAGGCAAGAGGAACAGAAAAGTGAAGCAAAAAAGTACTAAACTGGTGCCCATGGTGAAGCAAACAAGAGGAAGACAACTTAGATGGATTGACCAAAGTAAAGAAACATAAAGTGGTACATTGTAGAGAGTGATAGTACAGAGCGGAGAGAGATAGAGGAGACGTTCGCCAAATAAGTTCACACATATACCTAAAAGAAGATTGTAACAGCAATCTAAAAGTATCTGAATTAATGGCCATTAAGTAGCAAGAAACTCACTGCTAATGGAACCCGCTTGCGTCTGGACAAATTTATATTTGCGTAAAACAGCCAAAAACTAATTGTAGCTGCAATTTCCTTATATAGACTGAAGTATTTACTGTACATACTCGGATTGACTGACCTCTCTGCAATACAAATTAACCAATCAACCTTTGAACAATTGCAATTTAGCACCGCCCGCATAGTTAATCGGCTTTCGGCAATGTCAACCGTACCAACAGGATTTTTATACTGTTGAAGCAGGAAATCCATTTGCTAATCAGAATGTCTGCCACTAGTAGGTTCAAACATTTACGACAGGTATTTCCATGAATCTATACCTTTTAATGATTATAATTTATGTATAAGGAATGTTACAGCTCCACATATTTATATCATAAAAGAAAACAGTTCGACAATATACAAATTCAAATTTGGTTTCATTGATAAACAATGTATACGAAACAGAAAACATAAGCCATTGACTAAATTAATAGTTATAGATCACTGCCATGTAATTGTTTAAGGGAACGGTGATTAATTTTTTTTTAGGTAACTTTTTTTTTAACTGCCTTTATAGCGTAGGCGAGCGTGGACTTGACACCAATTGTAAATAATCTAACTTTGACATTATTTTGTGTTCTTAATAAGGACATTGTAAGAATTGATATGACATTTGCATGCCTATTTATATATGGCTTGTGCGGATATATATATATATTTATTATAGCTTACCGCATCATACATATTTTATATAATCTTTCATCTAAAATGTATGACAATTGAAGTAAACATAAGTGTTTCAAAAAAGAAATTAAAAATTAAAAAAATACAACCAAAACATTTTTTGTTGTTTATATTTTAATATCCTGGAAGAGGTCACTGCTCTGTATATGATTATTTAGCATTTCATATAAGAAGGCAACACCGGCTAAAGTGTAATATTAAATTTTTAAGTCGCTGATGATACGGGTGTCTATGTGACAATCCTCTGCTTATAAAAGCTAAGTGACGCGTAAAAGATCTTTGAATGCTTTCAACGCATTGCGAATGGATTGCATATGGTGGATTCCATATAATACCGCCATATTCAAGATGACTGCGCACCAGAGCGTTGTATAGAAGTGTTCTAGTCGTACAACCAAAACAATCTGCATTCCGTTAAAGAAATTAGAGCATTCGTGCGGATGTGTTGACTACTTTGTTAACCTGAGATATAAACGTTAATTTTTTTTGTCAATAATTACACCCAAGTCACGAATCTCTTGAACCTCCATCAATTGTAAATGTTAAACATTATACTTCCATCCATAAAATTCCTCCCAATCGAGTAGCCAATATCGCAGCAGATAACTCGCAAACTTTTTGTTGACACAAACATCCGTGAACTTTGACGTATTTGTACGTGGCGATTTAATACAATATAGTCTCTACTATGAGTTAACGTTTTATATCGTTTAATACCTTACTATAAATGTATATTTATTCTTATGCAGCAGCAGTATCTATCAAAGAGTTCAAAATACGACATGTGCGCCCTCTCGGGAGCGAGGTTTGCGCAATTAATTTGTGCAAACATTTGCAAATTATTACAAATATTTACAGAACAATATTCTGCTTCCATATGTTTCGGGTTAGATTAACATTAAGTTTTTCTAAAAGCTATATATGAACTTTTTAATAACAAAAATATTTTCACTAATAATTAGGTATTAACTAAATGTCAGTAGTTAAATTATAATATAATTTATGTATTTATATATGTATAGGTTTCAGATATGATCGAAATGTGACTCCTAAGTGGTCGGACACAGTTGATGAAGGCTCTACGTGTGTTCGTACAGCCTCCTTCTAACATTCTTACTATTCTGCCGCGCACCACCCCTATTTAGTACCAACTGCGTACTGAATTATATTTGAAGCAATTCGACTTAGGGTCCTTCAAGAAAAGAGCGTACCAATTCTTCAAAGGCCATCTGCGCACTCGCGAGCCCTCTGGAATTAGAATTTCCATGTGTGGCGGTATTACTTAACATCAGACAAGCTCTTTTTACTCCCGTTGAAAACGAACACAACGTCTTGTCCTTTGCATCATGCATCCTCTGGAGCTGCACCCAAGCATATCATATCAATAATGCTTCTTCTAACGTGAAGTTTTCATCAGTAAGTATTCATAACTTTTCACGGCCCTTTGGCACTTGGCAAACCTATATTATTTTGGTTATGGCCTATTATAATCTTGCTTGCTTCAACTTAAAAAGGATATTTAACATAAGAAAGTGTACAAACACTATTTACACTATTAAAGGGAAGAAAGAGACTCTGTTCTTGTGTCCTATTTTTCCACTTACCACTTTTAAGCATTTAATACTAACGTGCATTCACAATAATTTATTAATTTCAATAGTTTTGTCATTTTCAACCACACCAGGCCCGCGGTGTCAAGTTGAATAGCCTCGACAATCACGTGTTGGTGAAGCCCTTGTTCGTGGATCGTTTTGATTATGGTGGCGACGTCCTCTTCATGCAGATCCTGATGGACGTCGTTAAAGTGTAACAGGGATCATTGGAGGGACATAGCAAAACTAAAAGTAATAAGAAACCTTTGGTACCAGGAGTGTATGTATTTTAACTCAGTGAATTAAGGATTAGTTAACTCTTTATCAGAACTGGACACACGTTTGGCCACTATCTGACATTAAGAGAGACGTGGCCTATTGGAGGGCCATCATAATTACTGACCCCATTTGACCAACTGTCACTCAATGATACATTAAATATATCAATGGAGCCAACCTTTTTAGATTTGGGGCTCGGATTTCTGTATCTGTTTCATGATAATTTGTTAATCTAATAGGCAAGTAGGTGATCAGCCTTCTGGGTCTAAGGCAAGCCGGTTTCCTCACGATGTTTCATCTCATAGAAATAAATTCCATTGGTGCACAGCCGGGGATCGAAGCTACGACCTCGGGGATTAGAGTCGCACGCTGAAGCCACTTGGCCAACACTGGTACATTGGGGTCCCATTTGTTAAGAAAATTTATTTTCTGATCTAGTTTAATAGTTGCTTAATATACTCAATATTCTCAATAGAGACAAAGAAAGCGGTTCACCTACTTGTCTACATAACAACCAAATATACAGTATTTTGTAATTTTCTTAACTTATATAGCAATACTAATAAGTATTAAAAAAGATAATTAAAACAAATTTAAAAAGTTTGATCCCTGTGGCCAGTGTATCTTTAACGCTGGCAGCATTTGCTCGCTGTATTGCGATACTCATTCGTTGAGCGAGGAATGCACCAGCTCTGGAGTCACTGGTACTATCCAGACGCCCCCTCAAACAAGAGTCTCTTATCTTATTTATGAAAGAAGCAATTGCAATCTTAGACCAATACCGGATCATTATTTAGTATTCGTAATACTGTTAATTTGTAGATCTATTAATATTGGCAAATCAAACCAACCACAGAACAGTCCTGCGCCAATTTGACTTTGATGTTATTAAATTAGAATGATTTCGATATACACAATACTTAACTTATTAATCTACAACCGTGCTTGAGTCAAGTAATAAATAATAAAACCTAAATAATCTAATATTAATGTAAAAATAATTGTCATATTATCATTGATATTTTTTTCTTTACCAGCCTCGACACTTGGATTATTCTGTCTATAACTGGATTCCTCATGTTCTGCAGATTTGCACAGGGTTCGAACACAAGACCTCAGTGTTACAATCGCACGCTGAAATATAAAAGTATTTTTTCCAACCACACTCCATGTATCCATAATCCCTCAATAACCATTGACGAAGCGTCATCATTAGAAACGCTTGGAAAAATTTAAAACGCAAACGGAAGTACGGAAATCTATTGTGCAAGATACAATAGACATACGGATAGAGTATATTGAATTTGTCATCACTTAATATACACAACTTGGCAAATAGCAAAAAAATATGTAAATTGAGAATGCAAATCAAACGAGACAGAAAGACTAACAAACATAAGAAACTAGAAAATTTTGTATTTCCAAACTCAGTTACGATTTTATGATATTTTATTAACTGAACATGAATTCTTCGTTTGCTTAAAAAATTCGGAAGCGGAGGATTATAAGCACAAAGGCGGCATTTGTATTGTGATTAGTTTGTGGGTGTCGATACATCAACTAAAGGTGTTATATAAATTTAATTTCAATTAACTTTAGAAAAGTAGATAAGACTTATAGTACATTTGTAACTTGCTCTCGTGGGATCCTGACAACTCCTGAGGGCTGAAAGAAGTACATCATGAATGTATTCTTAACTTCAACTACCTTTGTGGACGCCTTGCTCATTAAATAGGAATAAAACCTATTTTATAATTAATAAAATAATACTTGGTTATCCCTTTAATTATCTTTAATAATAATAATAATAATAAAACAATGTCCCAGGATCGAAAAGTATAAAAAACCTTTGTGCTAGTTAGTGTTAGTCAGTGCAAATGAAAACACTCGATGAGGCATGTTTTAGATTGCAGGAATACAGGAGATAAATATAATTTCGTAAGATATTTATTTGTTGTTTGCGCAAGAGAAAACATTAGTAAGATCGAAAGAGGTTACAACGTTATTTACTTTAACAAATACACGAACGATTTAAGTAATAACTAATATAGAATTAATTTAACATTATTTACCTACAAAAACAGATAACAATTTTAATAATTGCGCTTTTATTATAATCTGCTGTCAAAACAGATGAACCTGCTCCGG
Organism: Pieris brassicae; assembly: GCF_905147105.1. Lineage (NCBI taxonomy): Eukaryota > Metazoa > Arthropoda > Insecta > Lepidoptera > Pieridae > Pieris > Pieris brassicae. The sequence goes on from NC_059670.1 coordinate 20,768,257, forward strand.
TAGTAATATAAGGAAGATAAAATTAAATGTCAATAAAAATGATGTCAATTCAATATGTTTTATTTATTTTATGAAAATTAACTAATATTTAAATTTAAAATTCGTTTACAGATAAAAGAAAACACTACTATTTACGAATGTTATTTATTACCAAGAAGTAGTAAGTAGTGTTTATAACTAACAAACCCACCGCTGGACAAATTGAAAATATTCACTATTATCCCCATACATTGATGTTTAAAATATAAATGCGAAGATGTCTGCAGCTAATAATTCGTAGAAAATACGGAAGCAGTTGAAAAACATGTAGCTAATGTTCCACTCAACATCACACAAGCCGCAAGCCCCGCTTTGTCCGCTTTAATCACTTCTAATCCTCAACTAATGCCTCGCACCAATATTTCCGGTTACACTGATTTCCGACACTAAAAAAAATCTTACGTAAGAAGCAAATGTATGGCTTTGTATGACACGATGACCAAAATGAATTAAAGTATTTAACAAAGCATTTAGTTAATAATGGTAGAACAGTTTATTTGATGGCTATATATACACAATAACAAATTACAAACAAACAATTAAAAACCAATGCTAAGACTCGGTTTATTTCTTCAAAATATTAAAAGATTGTAGTTTCATATTATTAAGTTCATTTATACAGTCAACCAATGAGGTTGGATATGAAAATTAAAAATAAATTCAGATTTGACGTTTGTGATTAAGAACAATTATTCTCTTGTTTTTTCCGCAAAACATTTTTTGGGTTAAAAAGTGTGGTTTACAAACATAAATATCCATCTTATTACTTATTATTTTCATAGTTTCTTCCATTTATTAGGTTACCGGCATTGGCAGAATTATTAACACTAACATTTTTTAATTCAAGTATTGTTGCACAATTAGTATTATTATATTTTCAAGTATTAGAAGTTTACAAGTATTATTAGTATATTTTCCGTATCAGCATGAAGTTGAGAATATATTGTTTAAGATTGTTAATGAATGTATAAAGGTTGTTATTAAAAGTGGTAATTCTCTGAAGGAGATAAAGCGTTGGGTGAAGAAAGTGCGTTTATGGATTGCTTATATATAAGCAACCGGGGGAGATGGCCCTAGTTACTATAAAACTGTATTATGAATTGTGATGAATAAAACAGTGAATTCGTATAAAACTTTGTACATCTTTACGATACATCACTTTTGAAAACGCTTATATAATTTTAATCTTTAAAAACAAACTAGGACTGGCCATGCCAACATCCGTAACCTAACCTATAGGTTTGCGTTGTGTTTGGTGAAATGTGGTCTATAAGTATAGTCTAACCGTTAAAACATGTTCTGTCAGTTTCTAGGTTTACTTCTGAGTCTAGAATTTCGCCGATAACCTCTATACAATTGTAATTCCTCTTCTTATAGTGCCCACTTCTTTCGAAGGTTGGCGATCATCATGGCTATTTCAATTTTGGATACCGCGCTTGTCAATTGCTTTGACTATATTTGTAATTATCAAAAGCTTGCCAACCCTCAGCAGCCTGATACACTGGAAGAAAAATATAATACAATACAATGTGACTAGCGATTATAGGCAAACAAAACAAACGCGTAGAGAATAAAAGGAAAATTGATTTCAGAGTGTGAGCTATGGATCCAGACCTAACTCGTTCATAAGAATGCTCAATCTGGATATGGGCGAGTTTTAGACAAAACGCGTTCTTCTGAAAGAGGGTAAAAATGGCAAGTTACTCTTAATACTTAAACGCTATCGTTTTGACTATCCCGTACAAAACCCCCAAATGGGCTATTTGATGAATAAAACATAAACAGTTATTGGTATTTAATTAAAAATCACTTTAAAAACTGTCCCTAAATTATTGTTTTTACGTCGAGTGAGACAAAACTTCGACACATTATTCTGAAAGTACTGTGACGTTTTTAAGACTGTTTTTGCTGTGCACTATCACTATGTGGAACCAGCTGCCCACTGAAGTGTTTCCGAACCAATTTGACTTCATGAAAGGAGCATACCAATTCTTAAAAGACCTAAGCATTCACGTGCTCCCTGGCATTGAGTGTCCTTGGCGGTATCTCGTAACATAAGGTGTGCCTGTTCGTTTGCACCCTGTTCCATAAAAAAATGCTAAATTTTCTTTACTTTGTAATATTATAATAGATTTAAAGTATTTAATAATCAATAAAATAGATATAGACTGCTCGTCACTTGCTTCATTGTTACACGAATTCAAATTACGAGCCGTAACAACCAGTCATATATAAGACATTAAATCTTCTGACTATAGACTAATAGAGATTTACTCTAGTATTTTGTATCACAACATACAAGGGCATACAAGACTCACACCCTGCCCCGCCTGTTAATAGGCTTACCGTATTCTATATGGATTAGGCTATTGTAAGTGGAATTTGTGGAAAAAATAAAATTTTGCACAATTCCATATATAACCTTTGTATTATCGTCTAAATGGAGCGACAAAAATTTGTTAAACTTTTCATCTGCTCACATTGGTTATACTTTTGGGAAGAAACTTAATAGATTTTAAGCTAATATATCTCAAAAGGCATACGTGAAGTAGCTAAAGTTTCCCGATTCGAAGCTTTTTAAGATAAATATAAATAATCATTAATTATTTTCAAAATGATTTAACAATATGGGGACTTCGTAATCTCACGTAAAGTTGGCGTTTCTGATGTTTAAAGTTACAAGACAAAGGTTCTGTCTGTGACCCATCAAAAGCTTGAAGGGTGCTTTTGACAAAAATGCTTTAAGTTTAAGTCACATTAATGCAAATGACATCAGAACATTAAATTAACTTTTATATTTTACTTGGTTGAGTGGTGGCTGCAACGTGCGACTCGCATCTATCAGATCGTAGGTTCGATCCCCGACTGTGCAGCAATGCACTATTTATGTGCGCATTTAAATTCGCTCACACGGTAAAGGAAAATATAGTGAGAAAACTGGCTTGCTTTAGATCAAAAAGAGTTGTGTCAGAGACAGAAGTCTGATCGCCTACTTGCCTATTGGATTGACATATCAGAATTCTAAAGCACTGAAAAGGTTATATTTTCACTGGTTTTGTGTAAGAATATTGTAACTACTGTATATATGTGTATCGAAAATAAATAATTAAATAATAATCATAAACCTAATTAAGAACTTTCCCACTGTTGACGCTCTGTTGAAAAGAGTCAAAAACTTTAAACGAAATACGGTAATATTCCGTGTAAGTACGTTTGCCTAAAGCAGGTCAAAGAAGTTACTTTTCCTTTGTAGATTAAATCAAGTGTAGACAAGGGTTGTTGGCAGTTAATGGATTCAGTTCATAAATCAATTAATAAAGGATGTTTTAATAATAACTGATTTGTTGACCCCTACACTCGATAAAGTAATAAACGTTAAATACTTGAAATCATATAAAACATGAATTCAAAATCATAACAGGGTCATAGATTAAGTAAGAATTGCCCAAATTTGGTTGAGATCTGTGAGCTAACTAAATAGGGAATCAAAACATTTTACAAATCACGTTTTACGTAACGCTATGGTGTTCTAACATTTTCTATGTCTATTTAAAATTGTTTACTAGAGATGATACGGATATCTTGTGCCGGATACCGAATATTCGGCCAACCTTGAAGGATACCCAAATATCCGGCTGAACATAGTCGAGTGGTGATCGGCTAATTCCGTACTAGACTCAAACTTAACGAAGCTTACTAAAGTTTGCCTTTCGGCGCCCTGTATAGTGTATATAGTTGACGTTTTTCGGAAGCTATCCCTGTATACGAAGACAACGCAGTGCTGTTTGTATTATTATTTTTTTAAAGGAAAAAATGTGTCCGTAAAGCAGGAAAACACCTTGTCTTTCTGTAGGCTCTTCGAGTTCTGTGTCTCAACTCCGAATCTTACCCTAAACACAAGCTTACTTGCAAAAAAATAACTCAGATAAAAGGCCGTATCTGCCAGTAATTTAACAGATCTTTGCCCCATCGAGTTTCCATAGCCATTGTTCCCTCCCTCTTGGGGTGTAAAAAACCAACGCAATATGCTTCTCATAAGCGCCCCTAAGCCCCATGCTCCAGTCGGCTCACATCAGACTTATACTTTGATTGATATTTTATTGTTTTGACGTTTGTTGTATGAAGTGTTTTAACTTAAGTCGCCTATTTAAAAAAATAGCAGATGTAGAGTGTCTAGAGTTTGTGTATTTTGTATATGTATATATATTGTCTATGTATTATCTTATTTGGCTATATTTTTGAATTCTTAATTTTTTTTTCAAATCACTGTAGTTTACTACGTAGACCAGTGTTTTTCAACGTAGGTAATTTTATTGTTATAGGTAACGATCGGATTTTTTTTAAATTATTTGGTATGTAAATTTCAGTTCGCCTGATATGTTTTAAAATCGTACAGTGTTTCGTGATTCCTTCCTAAAACCTATCATTTAAGCTTATTAAGAGAACATTTTTTAATATAAAAAACTATGTTCTAATTGCACGGAACAAAAAAGAGTTGAAATACACTGAAGCAAGTTTTTTTACGTATTTTAAAACGAACGAATTTTAGAATATACTCATTAAAGATCCAATTGAGTTTTTTAATTTTTAATTAATGACTGAAACTAATCGATTTTATACCGAATAATTAAATAGTGGGTGGGGCATCATAGTTAAAAAGCTAACCATACATTAGCTTAACAATTCTTTAACATTTATCCAAGACCTGACGGTTTTATAAACTGATGCAGCAATAAAGGTTCAAATACATTCTGATTACGCTCAGAATGTAAGTAATTTGTCATGTGCTCAAACACCGTGCGTGAGTTTATGTATCTGTGTGTTCGTTTGTTTGTTCCAGACCAAAAAAATTACTTCAAAAAAAACAGCATAAAACTTTTTAGAGGAATTTTTTAACACGGCAAAATACTGCCCATAACAGAAAAAGTAAATAAATGTCTTCTTGTCGAGAACTTTTTCCGAGATGACACATAAAGAAACGAGTGGATCATGACGTACAGACTCCAGCGGTTACGCAGATTCGGCTCTGTACATCGAGAGCTAACAACAGTAGGTTGTGGCGAGAGAACGTTAAGGTATTTGTTACCGCTTCTGATAAATGGTCTAAGCAATCAGATATTAGATAACCTAAGTCTAACCAACATAAACGGAAAATAAAAAATTACTTTTACATGCAATTGTCGCGCTCCTAAACAAGTCTGCTATGGTTACATTAATACAAACCACAGCGGTTTTCTAATGTAACATATTGTGATTATATTATATTATTTTGTAAAATATAGAAAAGAAAGAAAGAAAAACGCCATTGGCCTCAGATTTCTGTGTTTGTTTCAGAATATCTCAATCGAAAAGGCAAGTAGGTGATCTGCTTGACACACGCCGTCTACATATTGAGTCTAACGCAAGGTTTCCTTACGATGTTTATGTTTAACGTTCGAATGTTATATGCGTACAAAGTGCCAAGCCGAGGATTGCATCTACGACCTAAAGGTTGAGAGAGATAATAATATTTACTATAATATGAAATTATTAAAATAGACGCCATGACAAATTTCTAGTTAGTATATTCCTTATCAAAAGTACATTTTCCCTCAGACATAGGCAATCTCACATATTGACACTCAGGAACGACACATCCCCGATAATTGCCTGTCAGGCACACGGGTGGCTTTTGAATACATGGAATCTTCATGTGAGAGTCGAAAAGGCTTATATACCTTTCATATACGTTACCTACTTGATTATATCCAGAAACGGATAAATAATGTTTAAAATGTATGTGTTTGAATGAAGTTTTCTCTTTTAAAGACAGTACACTTGATGTATTTAAATAAAATTAACTAAATTAACTAGTCCTAGTGGGAGTGCCATGCTGTTGCTTTCGGGCTTCAGCCAATCGGGCAGGCACGACCGGGGCAGTACCACTGTCTCACAGAAAACCGGCGTGAAGTGATGCAATAGGTTCATCTTATTGTACTCGCGTTTCGTGCGGTGAGTGAGACTCCCGGAGCCCATCAATTCCCCCCTCCCCCAGAATATGAAGATGCAGTTTAAACAGAGATTACCCCAGGGGGGTACCACACGTTTCCGCTGTGGAGAATCCCCCTCTGAGCGTCCATCATCGGAACAATCAGTATTCGGTGGTGGATGCACAGGCTGCCCTTCGTATTCTGGGGTGGGCAAAAACTGCTCAAAAAACTATAAGTTTCGATCTCGGGGCAAACGGAAGAATTTAGCGAAGGCATCCCCTTCCACGCTCTCAGTGGACTTTACCAATGTTAGGGGGCTCAACTCTAATCTTAACGCGGTTCACTTTCACCTCGAAACTGCGAAGCCGGCCTTATTCTTCCTTACTGAGACTCAGATATCCTTCCCGGCTGATACTTCCTACCTCTCCTACCCGGGGTACAAATTGGAACATTCATTTGTGCCGCGGGCGGGAGTTTGCGTGTACGTCAGAGAGGATATCTGTTCTCGTCGCCTCGGGTCGCTTGAAGGAAGGGACCTATCTAGCCTCTGGCTGCGCGTAGACTGCGATGACCATCCGCGATTCTACGCATGCCTGTATAGGTCCCATAGCGGAAATACCGAAACTGAGCGACTCATTGAGCACATCCAATTGGCTACAGATTCCCTGCTCGAAGGGGTTCCTACCGCTGAAATCGTGATACTTGGCGATTTTAACGCTCACCATGCCGATTGGCTCGGTTCGGAAACCACCGATCACGCGGGAAGATCCTTTCACGACTTTGCTTTAGCTTACGACCTGTCACAAATGGTCCCTGCGATTACGCGAATACCAGATGTGGATGGTCATAAACCCTCTTTGTTGGACCTTCTGCTGACCTCACATCCGGAGACCTATCAAGTCTCTGTTGACCCGCCATTGGGTTCATCGGATCATTGTGTGGTCCGGAGTACTGTGCCTACTACGCGCCCTCCTCGGCCCCGTTTTTCGGGTTGTCGTCGTATTTGGCACTATCGGTCAGCAGATTGGGATGGGATGCGGTCTTTCTTTGCGTCCTACCCTTGGGGGCCTATGTGCTTTTCGTCGGAAGCTCCAGATTCCGTCGCTGCCTCTGTCGCCGAAGTGGTTCTGCAGGGCATGGAACTTTTTATTCCATTCTCTGCGGTGCCGATCGGTGGCAGGTCACAGCCCTGGTTTAAGCGTTCTTGCAAGGCGGCATCGCGTCGAAAGCGAGAATGCTTTAATGCATGGGCGGAAGCGGCGATATCTCGTGATGCCAATACCAGCGAACATAAAAAGCATATAACTCAGCCTCCAGGTCCTTCAAACGGGAAATCGCTAAGGCAAAGTCAGAGCACATCGCCAGATTTGGCGAGATATTGGCCCAACTCCCTTCTGGGACTCGAGCCTTCTGGTCTCTCGCCAAAGCTGTACAAGGGAATTTTTGTCAGCCATCGATACCACCGCTGCACAGAGAGGATGACTCGCTCGCCCACACTGCGAAGGAGAAGGCCGACCTCTTGGGCTGTCTCTTTGCGTCCAACTCGACTTTGGATGACCGGGGGAGATCACCACCGGCGATTTCGCGGTGTGATAACTCAATGCCGGAAATCACATTCCAGCAACGTGCTGTTCGCAGAGCACTATCTTCCTTGGACATTCATAAGTCGAGCGGGCCGGATGGTATCCCTCCAATTGTGCTGCGTACATGTGCTCCTGAGTTGGCTCCGGTCCTGACGCGCCTTTTCCGGTACCTGTACTCGCTCGGCACTGTCCCGAAGTGCTGGAAGACCGCTTCGATACATCCGATCCCTAAAAAAGGCGATCGCACTGATCCATCCAACTATCGCCCAATCGCAATAACCTCCTTGTTCTCCAAAATAATGGAATCCATTATTAATGGCCAGCTCTTGAGTTATCTAGAGGGCCACCAGCTGATTAGCGATTATCAGTACGGCTTTCGTCGTGGTCGTTCAGCTGGTGACCTTCTAGTATACCTTACTCATAGATGGGCAGAGGCAATTGAGTCCAAGGGGGAGGCACTAGCGGTTAGTTTGGACATAGCGAAAGCCTTCGATCGGGTGTGGCACAAAGCACTGCTCTCGAAGCTACCAGCCTACGGGCTTCCTGAGAAATTATGCGACTGGATCTCCAGCTTTCTAGCCGATCGGAGCATCAAGGTCGTCGTCGACGGAGCATGTTCCGACCTTAAACCCGTGAATGCTGGGGTCCCACAAGGCTGTGTTCTGTCCCCGACCCTGTTTCTTCTGCATATCAATGACATGTTGCAACTTAGCAACATTCATTGCTATGCGGACGACAGCACTGGGGATACTCTTTACACTGGCCGGGCAGGTATTTCTCGGGCAGTTGTCGATGAGTACCGGAACAAACTTGTGTCTGAAGTCGAAACTCTTTTACGTGGAGTCTCGGACTGGGGTAGACTAAACCTAGTCCAATTTAACCCCAAGAAGACACAAGTTTGCGCGTTTTCCGCGAAAAAAATACCCTTTGTCGCTACTCCTCTTTTCGAAAACACTCTTCTTGAAGCCACAGCCAGCATCGGAATACTTGGCGTTGACATATCGAACGACGTTCAGTTTCGCGGTCATTTGGAGGGAAAGGCTAAATTAGCCTCCAAAAAGCTTGGTGTGCTCAGCAAGGCGAGACGGTACTTCACTCCGGGCCACCGCTTGCAACTCTATAAAGCGCAAATACGGCCCCACATGGAATACTGTTCTCACCTCTGGGCGGGGGCTCCCCAGTACCAGCTCCTTCCACTTGACCGTATCCAACGAAGAGCGGTTCGAATCGTCGATGACCAATCCCTCTCCGAGCGGCTCGATCCTTTGGCGTTGCGTAGAGATGTGGGGTCACTCTGCATCTTCTACCGCATTTACCATGGAGAGTGTTCAGAGGAGTTGTTCGGATTAATACCTGCAGCTGAGTTTCAGCATCGGACGTCGAGGCAAAATACAAAATTCCACCCGTATCACCTCGACGTCCGACGTTCCACGACTGAGCGTTTCTCAAGGCAATTTTTGCCGCGCACCACCGCTATGTGGAACCAGCTGCCCACTGAAGTATTTCCGAACCAATTCGACTTAGGGTCCTTCAAGAAAAGAGCGTACAAATTCTTAAAAGGCCGGCAACGCACTCGCGAGCCCTCTGGCATTGAGAGTGTCCATGGGCGGCGGTATCACTTAACATCAGGTGAGCCTCCTGCCCGTTTGCCCCCTATTTTATAAAAAAAAAAAAAAAAAAAAAAAACTTTCAGTGCCTCATACTTGTCAAATCAATCAAAATACGTTAATTCAGTTGAGATGCGTCTTAGCGCATGCTTATGAATGTCAAAAACGTTTACAATTCGCGAGAGAGCAAGACTACACCATCCGTTCACAAAACTACCAAGCCTCGGCTGAGAGGAACGGGCAAAAAACTTAGCAAGTTTTACCCTCCCTCTATATTGCAATTATTCAAAGGAAAATGAGTTAAACCACAACACCAGTAAATAAAATTAACCATTATAAGTGGAATAATTTAAAGTCATGTTAATTTAGTAGGCTAGAACGTATCTAGAAACTACAGTTCTGGCCTTGTAAATAAATGTGACACTTAAGCACAACAAACATGGGTTTTGTTACCTAACATAATCCTTTAAGATACCTAGCAATCAGAACCGTTCGATATCTAAGACTTTTCCAATGTAATTAATAATGCAGGGAATAAAAATAAATACATTTCAGTTGGATTTTTATAACATGTTGGTAGATAACTTAACTAACTTAATATGTGAGTCAGATATTTCCATATGGCGACGGTAGCAACAAATACAGTCGCCGGCCAAGTGTGTGGCACTGTAACTATCAACAGGTGTCAATGTCTTGTCTTCATGTATCCAGTGAAGCATTTGCTTACAATTTCCTTAGACCAAACCTCGGCGATTAAAAAATGTGTAGGAGTTTCTCACCAGTTATTCTCAGCCGCTGTACGCCCTTGATTTGGAGACTGGTAGGAAATCTAATAATTCCTTTTTTAATATTGACCAATTGATTGATATAATAGGATTAAATACATTTTGTTTTGAACATTATTTACCAGGTACATATCTGCCATATATCGGAAGACCGATTGTAATGAAACTTGGACCGTTTGATAAGTAGGGTTAATCCCTAACCTAATTACGATGTGAATCTTAGTTTCCGGAAAAGTTTTTGGCTAAGCATACCTACCTAGTTTGCCAGGCTAAAAAAATTACAATATCTTATAGATACAGGTCAAATTGATACTCTCTTGATTGTTTTTATATCTAGATTTGATATAGGAAGACATAATGAAATCTACCAAAAAACGTAAACAATCAGTGCAATTAAAAAGAGTATCTAGGATTCTAAAATTAGGGACAAAACAAATTAGGGTAAGTTTTGGTCGATGCCTAACCCGACCTATGACTGAAACGGTATTTTGACAAACGGGAGTCATACAAGAACCAACAACCTATCGGGCAATACCCTGGTAAAAGAAGAACCTTCAGCCGTTGAGCTGAAGCTGACGCTCGGCACACTGATACATTGTCAAAGTCAAAGTCAACAATCATTTATTCATATAGGTAACACTATGTACACTTATAACGTCAATAAAAAAATAATATATTAAATGCTTCTAATTTTACATTTACTGCCAGTTTTTAAATCAAGGGCGTAGAACGGTAGAGAAGAACTGGCAATAAACTCTCTGCATACTTTTTAATCGCCAAGTTTTTTCTTTTACACAGTGTTTTTAAGGAGCTTCAACCATTACACCATGTTCCACATGACTTATTAAGTAAACAAATAATAATAAACTAAAAACAAAGATTTGTCTCCGATTGTCAGCAGGAGGCATGGTGTAATTGGTCAAGAACTGGTGACAAGGACTAATATGCAAACATAACATACATTAAGAGATAAAAAAAGAAAGAGAACATTACAATTAAATTATAAAAATCAAACGAAAATAGATTAAGCAAATATGGATGTCCTTTTTCTATGATATTCGCTCTCAGTTCGAGGTTCCCATGGCCTGTAGGTCCTGCCTAAAACCATCCCATCATAACTTTGTCATGCTGCTGCTACTTCGGCCTCTGGGTTCCTCATTCAATAGCCCATTGTAACTATTTAATGATGTTTGTATCACCATACAGATGGTGTCGATCTACAAATTAAAGACTCTCAAAACATTTTTTACGAAGGCAATTTTTATTTTATGCAAAGAGGTCCATACCACGCGTCGGCTGCGCCACAGTTGAGCCCACTTCCGGTCGCACAAAAGCGCAGTGCGATATGACTTCCCTATTATTACAACAATAATTATTATTGTTCTCTGGCCTCTCAGATTACGTGACGGTTCGATTCTCAAACTTTGCTTTTATATGAAATTCACCTACAATTCACTCCTGAGGGATTCCTATCAAATTGTCCGAACACGAACATTCTAGATATGTGTCGGAAAATGTTTGTTCAACTATAACATTTAGCAGGTCTGGAAAGATTTCCAGATCTCCACATATTAAATATATGCAAGGGATCGAGAGAAAATACCTGGTTTGGCATCAGAGCCTATAATGTTTTTTAAATGAAACAAAACTGTGGCCTATAAACAATCCAGAAATTATTTAATTAACTGAAAAGTTCCTATAACAGTTTTTTTAATAAAGATTTAATTAATTGAATCCGACATAACATTGCACAGGTCTCGATCCTGGTTGAGTTTCCTCTAATTCCTACCGTCCGAAGTCCGAGTCACTGGCATGGCATATACACCTGGGGACGCATTTGTTTTTTTTACCATCATGACTAGACGATAACGACATGAACGTTAATTATTTTAACCTATAGTTTTAACTGAAGTATACTAAGCAGTGTTGGCCTAGTTCCGCTTGCGGCTGTCATTCCTGAGGTCGTAAGTTCGTGAGATCCACGGCTAGTCACCAATGGACTTTAAATGTGCGCATTTAACATTCGCTCGAGCGGTGAAGGAAAACATCGTGATCAAATTAAAGCTATAAATAAATGTTCAACTTATTTAGTTTCTATGTTAGGCAAACCATATGAACCTAATGAATTATAAATTGACCTTGATTATATTAAAAACATCGTAAAAGTTTGGGCGACGTGGGGCGGGTCGCGTAATTTCGACTGTTCAGTTTACAATGCACAGCATGCACGACACTATAATATTGCTGAGCACTACAAAATGCTCCACTGACATTTAAAATTGGCTAACGGACTTTTATTATCGAGTAGGTGGTTTGAAATAACGGTTTTTTGATATTCGTAAGTTGTTGCTTGAACTTATTTTCTAAATATTTCAACTGTAGTACACTAGTAGTACTGTGGTAATCTTCTTTTGCCTCATATTATCAACACTGTTATCCCTCAAATAAATTATTTCTTTGACGGTAGCTAAGTATTTTCTGAAGGTCGATCTCAAAACGAATCCCCTTCCTTCAGATAAGAGTGTAGGTACCAGTTCTTAAGAGCCCAGCAACGCACTTGCATTAACATCAGATGAGATTCCTGAAAATAAGGAATCTCCTACATTATTCGCTTAAAAGGCCGGAAACGCACTCGCGAACCCTCTGGCAATGAGAGTGTTTAGACACTGTGATGAGCCCGTTTGACCCCAGTTCTTTAAAAGATTCATTACGCGTTACAAGAATTGTTATAATAATGTCGAGTGACCTTTGATTTTATTTTATTAATTAATTTTAATAAAATGTATTTGGAAAAAAAACCAATTACATGACGTTTATACCTTTTGGTAGTAATGGAAACCTAAACTTTTGTACAGAGCAAATAAGCTAAACATTGAGCTTATCGTAATAAATTTTAAAAATAATACAACATCAATAATTTGTCATTTTTATATTCTTTACATATTGCATTTTATAGCTATTTACAGTTTAATCTATTAAACATTTATACTAATATAACTCTACGTAATAATCACAATTATTTTATAAGCATAATTAGAAAGGATTTAACTATAAATTCGAAATAAAAAGTTCTTTAAAGGAAAATATGATAAAATTTTACAACTATACATTTTGTAAAATAAAAATATACTTACTATAAATTTGACGCGATCTGTACGATTCATTAAAAAAAAACAAATTAAAAATTACCTACCACGGATTTTTGGATATAATTTCTTTCACCACTTCAGTTCCCGCGTTGGTATATAATCAGTACAACCCTGTCCTGGCTTCTATGAAAACAATTTTTTTACAAAATGCATCTGTCTTATATTCAGTTCACTACATTACTTTTTACTCAATACATAAAAGTTAACATATAGAACTATATTTATTTACAATGTGCATTTATTTACACAACACCGTACAAAATTCAGTTTTAATTACGCATACAACTTTTAAAAATTAAATTCATGAACGAAGCGTTTAATAAAAGTTTACTAAATGTTTAAGTTGACGCTGTTTGGTCACAATCCTAGTCCTTATAAACATCTTTACCTTTCTTATAAAAACGTTTTTTTCCCAACAATATCTAACCTCTAACCCCAGTTCATCAAAAAATAATTAGTCTAATTAACGGTTTTAGTTAAAGGACACATCTATCAATGTTTATTATATCATAAACAAATTATAGCTTTAAGACTGATATACTAATGAACAAGGTTAATTCAATAAATATGATAACATACTAAAACTACTATACACCTCTATTTACAATAAATTTCCACTAAACTATTTACAATTATTTCGAATCAAATCCTCAATCAATTTATTCATTGTTTTCCCCAAAATTAAAGTAACTCGCGGGTCACAAAAGCTTTGAGAAGAACGTATTTGGCGCTGTCATTCGCGCCGGGTCAAGGATTCGGGGATACGACCCCAAAAATGGTCTAAACGCTGCTCTACTACTCTCCTCCCCGGCACTAGTAGTGGCCTCCTGCGTTGATTCGTCCTGGGTATCCAAGGATGACTCATTATTCGAATTACCAGCACCCATATGCAACTTTCTTGTGTGTTTTTTAAGGTCAAAGTTCCTGCAAAATCCTTTTGCACATATACTACATGTAAACGGCTTCCTCTCGTTGTGTGTGTGCATGTGGAATGTCAGGTTGTAGATCTGATGGAATGCTTTATTGCAAATGTTACATTTGTACGCTTTCTCTCCACTGTGGGTCAAACGGTGATTCTTATAGTTACCCTTTTGGTGGAATCCCTTACCACAAAACTCGCACACAAATGGCTTGTAACCGGCGTGGATCCGCGCGTGGGTATTCAAAGTCGAGGAGCGATTGAAAGCTTTTCCACACGTCATACATTTATGTGGCTTTTCGGATGTATGAATGATTTTATGCCGACACAACGTTGACGCCTGACGGAAGCCCTTTCCACAAATCTTACACACAAACGGTCGCGCTCCTGTATGAACAGGCATATGCCTTGTTAGATTATAATGAGCGTTGAACACTTTACCGCAGTCTCCACATGCGAAGCTCTTGTTCTTTGCGGGGGACGGTGTGGGACCAGTGGTTGATGAAACTGCATGATCCGCAGCCGGTGCACGGGGACTCGGCGGTCTCTGAACTGGGGACTGTACAGGTGGCGGTCTTGGAAGATTTAACTGATGTGCATATGTTAGTGATACTAAGTCAGGGCCGTAATACAAAAGCGGATAATGAGACACCAGCTGTCGTCTGGCTGCAGGAATGTATTGCTTAAACGCCGAGTCCAGTAAATGCGCTCCGTATGAGAGGAAATTCGGCGGCGGTACGGGTTCTGGTGAGGCGGATTTCTTTCTGTCTGGCTCCATGAGCCTCGCGATGGAGAAGTTGAGGACCGGGGCGGTCGGCGTGTCTGGGGACTTGGCCCTCTCCGGGGAGGACTCACGGGGCCCCTCGGGGCGTGTCGTCGATTGAAACGGCTGCATTTTGAGTACCTGCGGAGAGAGATTCATTGTTAGTTGGTGCAATCTCGCGAGTGTCGCATTGTGTCGCGGTTAGAGCGACTTGTTTTAAGTAAATTGGAAGGGGTGTAGCCCCGATCCGCGGCGCCTTTGTACAGAAATCGTTTGCAAACATTCGTACGAATTGCGTTTTGTGAATGGCACGAAATGGAAAAGAGCCCTTCAATCGTATTCAAACTTGAAATCCACTTTCGTTACTAATTACATGTGTTGTGTATTTATTTCAAAGAAAATGTTCTTCAGGGCATATTTATGAGTGGCATTGCAAACAGAAATATCATTGTAAAGTTTAACATTAAGTTAGTAAGGACACTATTATTATTGCCAGTTCTTGATTTGACAAAATGTAAAATTAAAAGCATTTAGCATTTAATATGTATTTCTTTATAGACGTCCATAAGTGTGCATTGTGTTACCTAAATTAATAAATGATTTTGAATTTGAAAATTCTATTGTCAAATAAAAACAAAAACAGATTAATACATGGCATTATTAGGAAAAATAGTGCAACAATAGTTGGCTCCATAGACAATTTAAAATAAAGATATCGTAATTACAAAATATTTCTAAATTTGATTTAGTCAACCGCTTGCCACTGTAAAGCACTCAAAACGTCGACTTATTTAAATAAAGTAATTAATTTCGTTTATATCCGTTACGAAACATAGACCAAGACCATAGATAAACCAGTAACCATAGACTAATGAAAATCAATGCTAGAAATGTTTCTCTAGAGAATATAAATAAACTATTTCCAAAATCGAGTACAACAAATATTGTTCTAATAACTGAAAGGGTTGGTTATACATATTTTTTAGAAGTATACAGGATATTCTAAATCGCGGAAGTAATAAAATAATAAAGTAGGGCCTAAAGTACTATAAAAATGGCCGGCATTGTCTTAATTTTTGCAATCGGATAGGATTACATCAAAACCACATGAAAACAAAAGCGACTAAAATGGGGTTGAACCATTGTTTTGAAATGCAATTAACACATGAAATTGACTTAACCCGTAAAATATGCTCGTGTGAACTTCAATGCAATAAAACAATTCACAAATAATTGGTCTTTTTGGCTTCAGGCAAGAATTTCTTTATGACAATTTTTTTCAAAAATATGGCATAATAACAGTGGCTTTCGCGGGCAGTTTTTATCGAATCAATATGAGAACAATGGCGACATTTTGTAAATATGTTTATCATTTATGACTAATCGACTATATAATACAATTACCACATTGTATACATACCACGGAGTTGATCACGAAACACCGTCTATATTTTTAGTTATAGATATAAATTGAGTAATAAAATCAATCTACAATTTCCCAGTTAATGATAATATTACTTCAATTACATATGTAGGTATATGTTACTTATTTGTCAAATTATAAACCAATTTCCAAATAACATCGTTTGGATCTTGGACGGAAATAAACATTTCCGACTTGATTGTAAATTATCTCTTTTAAGAAAATCCTGGCGTATGTGTAATACATTTATGCATATCTACCTCTGATGTATGTTAATGTATTATCTAATATGTTGTAATAAATAAGGGAATGTTCAGCATAGTTTGCGTATCAGTTTTTTTCTTAAGAACATTTTCTTCATAATTTCTTTGTTCAAATGTTTAGTGTATCTGGATGCTGACCGTACACTATTCTACGACATAGTGTCATTTTATTTTATTTATAGACAATTGGGAAGGAGGCTTATCTGACGCTGACACACAGAATACCAGAGGGCTCGCAAATGGATCGTTCGCACCTAAGGAAAAACCAAAAGTAGCCAAATGTAGCCATTGATATATTTGAGAGGTAGTTTACTTCCATACTAAAACGTAATAACAATAAAAAAACTATTTTATTAATTAAAGTGCCAGGTGGTAAATGTTGGTACAACAATTCGCTTGCGCGGTTAAACACAATGAACTCGACTTGTATGACCGCCATTATTTTGTGACTGACGGTTAACGGCTTGCATTGTTTTGCTTAACTTGAATAACTCATTAGATGTTGATCTAGTGATTTTATCGCGGTTGAAACTTAAGCATATTACTAAAATTTATTCAATTTATCCTAAGTCAAATTGATTAAAACTGTGGTGGGTTCGACCCAAGGCTTAAATTGAAATATATATATACAGACAGAATAAAACTATATAATATTTCAAAATACAAAACAAAGAGGAGAAGTTACCTTGGCATCAGGCAAAAAGACAAAATAACAAATATCCGAAAAAGAACAAAGATCCTTTTGATGCACTAACTATTCGTTCAAAGTAAATGGAAATGGGCAGGACACGTGGAAGAACGAAGACAGGTGGACCCAAAGTCTGGTGAAATGGCTGGTATCTGGTATCTGGTAAAAGATCGATAATGCCGGTTTTCTCGTATAAATATAAATACAACATTTTTATACCGTCAATGTCTCGTGTCATATATGTGTTTATATTTTAATTGATAAGTTATATTATTTTTCTTATATAGGTACATACTATAATAAGTTTATTTATCTCTGAATTTAGTTTACTGATCTCTGAATAAATCTTTGACAAAAGGTATAAACACAGATTTTATTATGAATAAATATAAATTATAGCTTTGAACTTGGTGACGGTGACACAGTGACCATGGACCAGCACGCGAAATGGTTACATAATTTAAGTATTAAGGGCGTTTTTTACTATGAATTATCAATTAATTTTAACAAATTTAGGAAAACCTTTGCGAATCTTTTCCTACAAAGCACAAATCAGGGTCGACCCTTGTGCAATGCAATCTAGATCAGATAGAAAAATGATTACTTAACATGATGACACCAATATCATAATTACACCTTATCTTATCCTCTCGACGCGATGACAATGATTAGACAGCTCCTTTCAAAAGCTCACCCTAAAATGTCTTTTAACGCGTTGCTCTAAAGATTATTTTCCATAGAAATCATATACAATGAATACTTGACATAAGCGTCCGAGGGGTTGAATCTTCGCGCGATTGTGAACCCTGTCTAGTTGTGATAGAGGTTCAGAGATTTATAAAATCAGTTGATTTAAATTAAACTTTATTTCAATATACATAGGATTCAATTTGATAAGAATTTATCTCTGAGTTATTAAGTTATTACGTTGATTTAATGATATGGGGTTAATAAAAGTAATTTCCCGTTAGCGGATGTGTTGAGGGCGTATAAATATGCTAAATGTCTTGATTTTATCCCCTCATCCATAAAATGATAAGGGAAGTTTTAGGATCTAGTGAGATATTCCATATGTAATATCTAATTCGTCTTTGACATTCGGGAGTCTCATGTTAAGTATTAGAACTGCCATACAAAATATAACAAAGGTCTTTATTTATTTTATTGTAATAGATACATACAATGAAATGAAAACGAATACCTTCGATACATAAATATCTTACTTTTAGTGTGTAAATATTATTTCTAGGGTTTTTTTCTACTAACCATTTGATCAAATGAAAAATAGACAAATGGCAGGATTTATTAAGGAGAGAATAATTCCATTTTCAATACTAAAACAGCATTTAAATGACTTGTATATTTCTCGTGGTCGCATCGTAAATTATTATGATCAGGTTTAATCCATATACTATGGCCAATCATTAGTTGTCATCTGAAAAAGTAACATTCGCGGTTAGAGGCGCTGGTGTATCTGTTTGCATAATAGCGGATTAGAAGGCTTAGTCAAGTTGCCTTAAAAGTAGTGTATATAGAAAGTCGTTAACTAAATTTGTATGAAAATGACAGTTCGAGTCGACAAATCTTCATACAAATTTAGTTTTCTAAGGTTAACGCGTCTTAACTAACCCCCTAGGTACACACAATCATTTTTGACAAATAAGTAGAGCACAATGTTAGCATTCGTTGCTGTGTCTATGGTAAAGTTATTTATACTAAATTTAAAGTTATTTTGTGTAAACAATATATATTTCAGTTACCATAGGCCTCTAAAGAAATAATCTTTAATAAGAATTATCTATAAATATATGACCGAGTTAACAGAATGGTGCGTTCTAACCCTGGCTATGCATCCGGTGATTTTTCTGACAGTGTGCGTAATTAACACACCCATATATGGTGAATTGAGAGGAAAATGTAACCTTATAACTAAAACGACTGCGTTTATAAGGCTGTTATTTGCCAATGCAGGTAGGGGCAAACACCCGAACACACAGAAAAGTTTGTAACTGAAAATAGTATCAAGTTATACTATTCTGTGTAAAATGTAGCTTTTTTAATATTTAAAACAACACATAATATTATATGTAACTTGACAGAGCGGAATCTTAAATAAATATTTCTCGGTAAAATCAAAGTCTAATTTTCAACACGAAATCGTTTAGTATGACTTAAAGAACACTCGATCAGAGCACTATGAAAAGCCCGCGTTGCCTGCTTTTGACATTTCGAATGTCAGATGTCTGTCACTTCAAGACGTCATTAGCGACGACAGAACTGCGGGTGTTTTGGCGGGAATTTCGTTTGTGGTCGCTGATTGTCGATGGATATCTCAAAATGCAATTTACTCATAATAATTTTATACTTAATTCGACAACTAGATTAATGGCGTAGAACGAGACGAGACGACACGGGACAATAAGAATTTATTTCCTCTTGGCCACTTTGTTGAGATATCGCGATTGTGTTTACTCTATGGGATTATGCTAAGGTTGACACGCTTACAGTTTAATTTGGTTTGAACTTTGTCTACTTTTGGAAAAGCTCAATTGTACTTTATATGTGGAAGACTTAAAAGTTCTGAGACTTTAAAACATTTTTATTTATTTAGTTACAAAAAACACAATCCTGTATTGCCACATGAAACATACAAAATTAATTAGGAAAAACAAGCTGAAGATATTATAATATTAAGAAAAAATACCTACTATAGTCACCAGTGCCGAATTAGCCACGTAGCATGAGTAGCAAATGCCCAACCTGCCCGTAACCGTAATTAAACATCACTTCCACTTAAAGATCTAAAACTCGATTTAGTCACATGAAATCCTAAATATAAGTAGGTATTTTAGAAACGTTTTACCGTAATGTTTAATTAATAATCGACATATTTTGACTAGCATCTATTCCACGTCTACCTTTTAAGCGGAACATTTTTTTTATAAGAACATCTTAATCATCTTATTTTGATCAATATAGAGCATGATTTGCTTGAAGAAGGATATATTGAAAGTGTTACTTTGCAGATATTAAATCCGGAAAAAAATATTTGTTACGGTTTTGTTTTATTTAATATCCCTAAACTTGAGAACCTAAAGCAAACCAAGGGGTAGAATTTGCTACAGGCTCCGCGCTTACTTATTCCGGCACTGGTAGACACTAACGCATAGTAGAACTTTCGTCAGTTCATTCAACGGACAATAAAAAAGTTTAACTTATGTAATTCGTTAAATTACTGAAGTCATACAGCAAATATGTGCCTTTCTCATAAATTTAGTCCTAGCTGTTGGCACAGTTGCCGAGTAACAATATTATTAAGTAAATCACAATTTAATTCACAACTTTTCTCTATATTTAAACCTAACTTTTTCTATATAATTCATAAATATTGTAACTAACACAATGCAACGTACTACAGTTACGTATTTTGGTATGACTCTGAGGTACCAAAAACTAACACAGATACAACGCACGCTTATAACACTCTCAAATACATACGCAGACACCTATCATACATACACTCAAACTTAATGTCTTATAAGACTTGTGTTTGATTAGTTGTAACACTAAACCTACTTTTTCTCAAAAAACTGTTTTAAATGTTCCACGGAATATCTAGTTATCTAGTTACCCACGACACAGGGACTCCCTAGTATACCGTACATCAAATAGTAAATTTTTATAATATTTACTATTTCCATTACCATTTCGTCCCGAGGACCTACAGTTTAGATTGGATTTTTCTTTTATCTCCTATAGAAATTTTGTACGTTGCAATTCCAACCGTAGGGATTTTATTTAATCATAACGTCTAGGTATTACGACTATTAAATTGTATTAGAAACGTTAAACACAAATAAATTGCAAACTTGTTTTAATCCCGTAGAACAGAAATTTAGATTCACAAACCGATTATTAAGTGCGAATGACATTCGTCACCCCATAATCCCCTAAATCACTGCTGTCTCCTGTCCCTATCTGACATTAACTGTTTCGTATATCTGTCTCCCTCGGAATACGGTAATCCGGAACCGCAGAACATGGTCATTACTTTTGCGATCAACAAACATGTGAAGGGTGACAACAAATTACTAATAACTTATTTATTCCAAGTAAATGTATATTACAATAGAATATTTCAATGGACCGAAGGACCAAAATATTTCTAGGTTGCTTTAAATGACTGTTTCTCGGGGCGTAACTCCGAACATTTGGAAATCGCCACGCTTACGCTAAGAAATCTTGAGTAAGCAAATTCTAGAGCATTAGCTACTAGGTACATAAAAATAGTATACGTTTAAAGAACATGATACTTGTTTTATAAGTTGGTAACAACAGCTTTTATATTTAAATACAATTCATTCATTTCCTAAGTTGTATAGAAGTTAGATTCCCCACCGTGGAGAAAACTTTAATTTGTACACACTTATTAAAGATTAAGCGCCTGGTAGATGGTGCTGGTGATCCCAGAGCCGGTGCTTTCCTAACTCAACGAATAAGTATCGGAATACAGCGAGCAAATGCTGCCAGCGTTAAAGATACACACAGGGATCAAACTTTTTAAATTTGTTTATCATTTTTTAATTATTATTAGTATGTAGATTAAGTATACTGTTATTACACATATTTATTGTTAGGAATATATATAAATACACAATAATTCATGTAACTTATGTACACTGTGTCCATTATAAAACTTAGCAGACGCTAAAATAACATTTAGTTCTTAAAACGAATAAAACTCGCAATAAACTCGAGAATCAAACCTAAATCCTTGTCTTAAAGAATATTTATGGTCACCCGTTGATCAGTGGTCTTCATTTGGTATGTTAAACACTGTCATTAAAGCCATCAAAATAAAACGATCCCTTCGCACACAAAACATGTTTGAGGAGAGAGGTCATCTTATAATTGCCGGTTTTGGCTTGGGGAATTGCTTGGGGTGGAGCCGAAAATTGTTTATTATTTATATATTGACATTTCATTTGGATTTCCAAATAATCGGGGATTAGTGTGGGGATAATGGCGAAGCAGAAGTGAGAAATCGTTTTTCTCAATTACACATATAAAGCCTCTACTGTAGGTAAAAACTTTGGTATCCTTCATCTTCGGCTCAGATTTCTATACGTTTCGTGATCTTTTACTATTTCAAATAGCCAAGCTGGTTAGACTATAGTGCCTGAAGTACTTTTAAGGTGCAATGTTTTACACCTCACTAGCGAGAAACAGAAAAGAAAAGACCATTGTAGCAACTTTCGACCAATCCAATATTGCTCCTCAATTCAAGTATTCAACTGATTTTAAATATTTGTACGGTTCCTGGACCAGGAGATGCTTCAATAAATAGTCTACACTTTTTGTTATGAAGTCTTTTGCAAAGCTCGAAGTCCTGACCTCCAATTGAGCATGTCTGGGATGTTCTAAAGAGACAAGCAAGATCAGTGCAACCTGCTCCAAAACGAGGAAGCTGAACTCTTTTCTCTGTGCAGAAAGGGAACGTATTCATCAAAACTGTCATAAAACATCTTAGAAATTATGCCCAAGGCTAGTTGCCTTTCTTTATGTTAAACAGTTAGAAATCTGCTTGTCTTCATTTCCTATTTATATAGCCGTGGACATTGGTTTTAAGGAATTCATTAAAAATTTATAAAAAAGTTTCTTCACGGGTATTTTATGTGTGTGTACTTCACAGACTACGTGAGACAATTTAATTTAATTTAATCCTTTTATGTAAAAGACATATAAACATATGCTAAACATGCTATATATGTGTCTTGATACACTCTCTAATTATATAAAATTTATGGCTGGACTGGACAACAGTCTTGTTAAGAATACCACTAAAAGGGTAGTTAAAGAGAAACGAATTTTAATTAAAATATTAACCAATTGAGATAGTTAATTATTAAAAATACGTCATACTTACGATATATACAGTATTATACATTCTATTTCGAAAATAATTACCAGAAAATTAATTTAAACATTTAAAACACTTTGTAATTCGGACTAAATGCACCATCTTTTATGCCACTAGCCAACATTTTATAAATAAAACAGAATTTCTGGAATTTCTAAAGAATTATGGGACATATAAAATTAACTCACAAAGTTATTTTATAAAATTCGATAAAGATAAGTTATTTATTTATATTTACAATTATATAAATGTAATTTGTAAGATTGTTTTTGGTTTCAATTTTTTTTGTTGGTTAAATTACGAAGTATTTTTGATAGTAAACCACTTTTAATCCTTGTTATACGAAAAAAAATTCTTAAACAAAAGTTCGCCTATTTAGTTGCTCTTGGAAAAAAACCCTGTTCCAGGTTGGTACTACTTCAAATTTAAAAAAAAAACTCACTGAATAAAAGGGCAATATTGTCGTCATACAATATAAATGAATCATAGTAAATTTCAAATTATTATGACAAGTTTATAAAAGATATACCCAAGCGGATACACGTACCGACGAGTTTTAATCTATAAATTTTGCTCTATGACAATCACAGTGAAATCCAGAAACAATTTTTGACATCAAGTGGACGGGACGAGGCTTTTGTGATTTCAAAATAAAAGCTAGGGTTAAATTTAAGATTTACCCCCAACCACTTTATAAATATAATTTAATAATCGCAGACATATTTCTGTGTTTGTTTTATTGATATTGGACGCAGCTTCTCAGCGGTTGCAAAACGATTTTTATGTTCGTTGTCTGCGGTCTATGTCAAAACAGCATTTATATTGATTAACATTTCTTTCCAAAGTATGAAAAGATTGATGCGACGAGCTGATTGCGTTTAAGCGATGTCTTCTAGGGAACCCGAGTACTAAAATTAACAGGGATGTACATAATAATCTTAATCATAATATTATCACAGAGTTAGGTAGGATAAGAGATACAAGATAGGTGATATATTTAAAAGATGATAGGAAAGAGAGAATGGAAGTTTACAGCGGGTGATGAAGCTACCACTAAGTTAAAATTATTCTAGTTATTTATTGCTACTTTCTAACGTATATAAATATTGACCCCTATCCTGATAGCCGCTTAATATAAAAGATATTTCAAAAAGAAAAAAAATAAAGTAATGTCATACAAATGTATCCTGATACTAATATAGGGTATTCAGTATTCAGTAACGCAATTCAAATATTTGACGACGATTTTACCTCAAAATTCTTAGGCTGTCAACTAGCACTTTCTCGTTGGAACTGGAGAAACTTCATAAATGCAAGCTAAAACTTACATTCTCGTTAGACAGTTATTGTAAATTATATTATATTGCGACCTGACTCGGTCGCAATTACTGAACTGATTGTTGACGTCAAAGATGATGTGTTGGTGTCTCAATGTATATTGACTCTTAAACATGGTTTTATTAATATAACAATTTAGGTTTAAATGAATGGACTAAGCGTACAGGGCAAAGAAATTCTCAGACAAAAGCCTTAGATAGTAGATATGCCTTTAGATCTGAGACTCAAACATGAAAACAATTCGTCTTTCATAGGGACTAAGAGAAACCTACTTAACTATAAATGTGTTTGCTCCATACCCCATGACATGATATTAATTGGATTGTACAACGATTGTCGCCTCTACCTACATCTACTATTGTCACGATAAATAGAAGTTCCACCTGATGTCACTAAGCCTCACGCTTCACACCCTCGGAGGGCGGAGATTAGGCCATGTTTAATGCCCTCACAGATTGTTAAAATACGTGGAAAGAGGTGAGGGTGCCCATTATTAACGTATGCTTTCGAAAATGTATTGTAGGAATTAATTGGACTGTACCTTGAGCTTTTACCTGAGGCCAGACAGAAGCAGAAATCCCAGTACTACATCGTTTTGGATATAATATCTCCAGTTAATAAAAACCATTAATACATTAGTGTGTCTTCGATATGACAAAAACGTATTGGATATTGGCGGGAAGAACTCGGGGTGTCAGCGCTCTACACTATATTATATATATACATATATAAATACGAAATTATATATCGCGGAGCCCGGACATACAACCCATATTTAAGCCTTGACTTATATGATACTTGACCATACTTTATCTATCGCCGAATATGGTAAAAATGAGTATTAAGAATATCCATAACGCAAAATTACCTGCATTATTAGCATTCCCTACATACGTATAGGTGATAAGTACGTACTCTCACTTATACACCATCACATATGTATTCCATCTTGAGCTGTTTTTTGTGCAGTTATAATTTTTGTTATACATTACCTAATAAATAAATGTGTATCTGTTAGGTCCTAGTTACAAAATATTCCTCATAAATTATTATGATTATTGTATTTAATTAATTAATATTTAAAAAAGGTATATGTCAATTTATCACATTATTGATATAATGACGCATTAACCGGGCTTTTCACTTAATTTAAGAATCATCTTCAATATTATTTTTGTAATATATACATTTATTTAAAAGCTAATCTAATCTTTAGCTTAGCTAATCTCTGATTGACAAGCCGCCACAACACTGTAATCATTTATCAACCATTTCCTATAAATATAACGCCGCCTCTTGCCTACACTAATACTTAAAAATGAATAGTTTCGATTCAACATACATGTACATTGCTGGACGTAGGCTTTCCCCATAATTTCCAGTACAGCCGCTTCGACGCGTTTTGCAGCCAGCCAGGTCATCCTTCGCCAACTTGTCCAGGACATCTCCAGGACTTTTCTGCCCCATCAGCCATTCGTTCTTCGGGCAATTGCAATAAAATTTATACGCCCTTTTGGCGGATTCAGATTTTCTACGGATCTTAACATTTCTTATTCTCCGAATATAACTTCTCTCCAGCGCTTGTATGCCAGACTTGAAGTGAAGCATTATCAGTATTGCAGACAATCTCTAGATTGAAACATCATCTTTCCCGATTCTGTTGTATGTAAAATGACAATTGTTAGACGTCATTACAAGAAGTTTGATTGGACATAGTTTCTCGACGATAGGTCTAAAACCATCTTGTAATAAACGTATAGAAACTAATATTCGTTTAGAAGTGTTTCTATAAACACTTACCATACGCAACGAAAAAAACACACTTTTTCACCTTCCAAGGCCCTTTCATCTTTCTTTTTAAAAAACAAAATGTTCATTAACATTTCAAAACTCTACATACATTCTGCTGATACGGAAAATATAGTAGTGCAAAAATATAGAAAGAAAATACTTTTTTACCGGATTGAAGCTATGTATAACCTTATTATATAAACTTATAATTATTTTACATAATTTTAAATTTATTCATAGATATAAAAAAAGTGTTTTCTTTCAATGTGTAAAAGCTATGTTAACAAAAGACAATACTAAGTGCAAGAATAGTTTAATTATAAATTGTGTTACTGTAAAAATTATTGCCAAGTACAGTTAACATGTCATATGGAAGAGAAGCTGCCCACTACACAGGGAGTCCTAGTGTCCCCTGCTATGATTCCCTGGGTCGGGGGGAATTGTTTTACCAGTGCAATTAATTTTAACCAAATATCCTGTTATTGAATAATAAAGTTTTTCTTTTCTTTAGTTCGCACTGCAATAATAATAGTTACGGAATTGTAAAGTGTTTAAGTCTAACAAATAGTTTACAACTACTTCTAAAAACATTAACGTAAAATTTTAATAGCAAACGTTTAATACTACATCCCGGTTTGGACAATCTACTTCCTCTTTCCATTATGAAGGACAATAATGGGATAATATACCAGTTTACAAACATATTGGCATTTCAAAAAGCATGCCGCGGAAGGATTATCGTTTAGTGTGAAAGTGTTATCCTGTTTGTTGACCATGTATTGTCCACTTGGAGGTTGTTAAATTTTTGTAGAATTTTTTAGATAGACAATTCCTGTATTCGTTTTAGATACCAATAATTGTATCTAGGTTTAATACTTCTATATTCGATACCTAATCTGCATGGTTAAGTTAAAACTACTTGTACAATCTGAAATTGTATTTTTTTTTAATTCTTTGTAACAATTATGTAATTTTCATGTATTTTACGATAGATAACTTGTAACACTACTCTATATAAAGCATTATACATAATGTAGTGAATATTAATAAATAAATACTGCAACTATAAGACTTATAAGCAAGGTAATTTGACGACAGTTATTATGTAATAAATTTAGGGTTAATGATGAATATACAGTTTGACAGAAAAAATTGGGAATAAAATTTACGGTCCAAGGTCGATTTTAGTTAATTAAAGGAAAATTTATTTGTCTAACGTCTGTATAGTTATTATCGAGTAAATTAACGCATGAAGAAATTCTTTTGGATTACATAAAGTTACTGAATCTATAAATCGAATGTGACCCACTCTTGCCAAAATCACACCTTGAATATTATATGCTTTCCAGGATAGTTTAAATCGCGTTTTGAGGTATACGTTCACACTCTTCTGCAGACTCTTTTTATCTCCGTGACCTTTTGTGGAGCAGGTTGCACTGACTTACATGTCTCTAAACATCAGAGACAGCTATGTAATCTTGCTGAAGAGGAGTAGAAGTAGCTTTTGGCTGCTTATATTAAGAGTTACCGCTAGGCATTTCACTACTCCGGTGAGCACGGTGTTGTTACACTTGTTTTTGGAAACTGCTAATATAAATACATTGTGTGTAAAATTCTTTAGGCAAAAGTTTTTGCAGTTTCAAAACATATATCTACTATAAACATATAATATTACGTACTTAGCTCATCCGATACAGAGACCGCCGACCATAGACTCACATTGTCAGAGGGCTCGCAAGTGCGTTGCCGGCGTTTTAAGAATTGGTACTTAAATTTAATTAATATTCAAGTAAAATACTAGACAATTAAGGAATCAAAGTTACGTTTGCTTTTTAAAAATGAAGATTTTTTAAGTTATTTCACGTTTGGTCGAATTTCGAATTATACCAATTCCAAAAAACAAATCTAATTAGTAAAATATGTAATACCTAGTAGAACGGACGTTCTTAGGATTAAGAATCTCTAGATGGACTGGGCTGATATAATCAGTTTTTAATGAAAGAAATGTTATAATTAAAGTTTCTTAGTCGAACATCATTAAGACAAATCTGCGTAGCACCGTAGCGATGCGTCTAGAAAGCTCAGTAGCTACGGCGTAGCCTTTCTTTTTATCTAGGATTTAAAACAATGGCTATACATGCATGATACTACTAAATAACTACTAAATTCTACTTTTTCAATAGAACACGTCGCAATTAAAAATGTTGTTACAATATTTCAATTATTTCCAACACACAAATATACCAGATTTTACATATTAACAATTATCTTAATAAAAACAAAAATAATTAGAAAGTTTGCCTGTGGCAGTATACCTTACACGCTGGCCTTCCTCGCTGTTTTGCGATTCTTATGCTTTGAGGGAGGAAGGCACCAGCTCTGGGATCACCAGTATAGTCTACCAGGCGAGAACTTAAATCTTTAATTAGCGTTACACTTGAACCGCACGGCCCAACAGTCTCTACTCGAAAGGGAACAAAATCGAAGCTGGACGAAAGACTCTTATATTTGAGCAGTTAATTATTTAGGTTTCGAGTGATTAATGCTAGATACTTGTGTAATTATTTATATAACACTTGCGCTACGGTTTAAAATTGTATCAGAACAGAAAAGTAAACTGCCTATCGGTAAGTTATTTATACCGATTTACATTTCGGTAAAAAAATTCAGTATTGTAATTTCACGATTAATAAAAAACCTTTTAGGTGAGGGTTGATGATGCCTGACACACGCCGTCAAATCAAAGTCATGCTGGTTTTCTCACGATTTCTTTTACCGTAAGAGTGTTGCAGGTAAATATACAGGTACTATGTTATTTAACTCAATTAAAAAAGCAGGTATGATTGGTAGTGTAATTACTGACCTGACCTTTGATTAAAATAAACTTTGTTCACAGGGCGTACGCAGGTTTGGACTTTTTTAATTCCCAAAACTGTTACTAATAAATATAACTTGTACTGAGTCATACATCAAAAATAGTTCCACCAGTATGTAACCCTGATATATAGGAGACGTACTCGGCGGAAACATTCGCCTCTGTCACAATGTGATTACACACATTTTACCAGCTAATATGAAAGTCTTTCACCAACCTTCGAATCCAGTTCAGCCGTTCCCCATCAGTTCAAAAGGTCACGGTCATTGCACTACACTACGATATACACTGGACCGGGAAAGGCAAGCAAGTGCTAGGCAAACAAGGCACAAACTAACCAACCCCCACCCACCAGCCAAAAGACAACGCCTTAATAATTCAGACTACGCCCCTCCCTTTCATACTGTACGAGAAACGTCGCTGTATCCCCCTCTAGCATGATGAGCATTCAATGCTGTACGTTTCATCTCTGTCTGGCGAAAGGGTTTGTTGTATGTGCGTCTCATTTGCACGTGTTAGAAGGGAATGGTGGTGTGTATTATGCATCGTGTTTGAGCAAGGTTTTACGAAGTTTGCGCAGTCAGACATAGAGTAAGTGAGTTTAGAGACTTTTATTGATTGTCAACGTATGGTTTTAATAAAATAAAATAAAAACAATATTTTACAGAAAATACTGTATTCACAAAAAAGCGTTTATAATGTAACACTGTTTTTTCTTTTTGATACTAAGATGCTTTCTTACAATACTAATCAAAAGCCGACTGTGCCGGGAACATCAGTGAAATAATTAAAATAGGTACCCATGGGCTGCGAAAACTGCTCCTTATAATCTAATGA
Organism: Pieris brassicae; assembly: GCF_905147105.1. Lineage (NCBI taxonomy): Eukaryota > Metazoa > Arthropoda > Insecta > Lepidoptera > Pieridae > Pieris > Pieris brassicae. The sequence continues at coordinate 20,798,206 of NC_059670.1, forward strand.
TAAAAATTGTTTTATCGAGCTGTGTGGTATTTACAGAATCCAGCAGAGAAACACCAGCTCTCGGTGAGTATTTCCTCAGCTTAATTAAATTAGTTTTTATTTCTTGAAATATAATTATAGGATTCTAGTAAGAAAGGGCGGACTCCAGCACCTATTTGGCGAGTGCGTTTGCGGCCGTTTTCCCCTAAGGCACTGGAATTATAGAATCGTTCTGTATGTTTAATTGTTTTAGACATACTTGACTTAAATCAATACCCACCAAGTGGGGCAGCGGGCCACGTAGAAAACCAGCCTAGACGGTCCTGAGTAGCTCTCTTAATTTCACGCCAAGTCATTCTAGCTTCCCTGGCCCCTGCAATAATGCTTCATTGTTAGGTCGGTTTTGGGTCGCCAGAGATTCCAGTCAAGGGTTTCCTTGGTGATATGAGTTAAATCCAACGGAGAGTACGCCTATTTCCGCTTTCAGCGTTTTATATAGGTACCTGTCAATTGGCACCTCATTGAACAGCTATCGGCTGATGATCAGAGATTCTCTCGGGCCAGAATATAGAAGGTGTAATGACGGCTTTAGATTTTCAATAATTATACTGCGGTTATATTGAGGACTTGACTGTCCACTTTTCTGGTTGTGATTTACACAATCTTCAAAGTTACGCCATCTATATTGGGATTGTGTAACTAAACTAAATAGTGACGCAACGAAAATTACTTTAACTAAGTAATTTATTTTATTAGTCGTTGCAGAAACATTACAATTGACATAATTAAATTAAACAGTACAGCTGGCAGCTTTTTACAGTACAGCTGGCAGCACTGTAAAAAAGAAAAGAAAAAGGTAAGCAAGAAGTGCAAAAATAAATTATATATACAGTTTTTTAGACTAAACTACTAAATACCAATAATTCAAGGCGATACACAATTTTTTTTACTAAGGTCATTTAAATTAACGAATGATAGGCCTTAGGGTAACAAACGAGTGGAGGCCTCCATCCTAAAATTATTTTCCAAGTAAATTGGAAAAAAAAATCTGTCGAGTTTTTCAATTAAAAATTCATTGTGAGATACATACACTCTATAATAGAATACACTCTAATCGGATAAAAAATGTTTACATAACTTTTTGGAAATACTTTTCTTCCCAAAATATATAAAATTTTATCAAATTGTGACATTATTTCCTTAAAATATTTTGAATAGAGCAGCCGTGCAGAGTTTTTCAATTAGGTACTACTAGCGGACTCGGTTGATGACCTGCGAACGAAATAAATATAAAAAAAATAATCTAATTGCAAATCTTAGTCATTCCCGAACAATTTAGTTTAAAACGTCCCAGGACCTACTGTTACAATCTGAGTTTTATGTTTTAATATTTGTTCACGGGATGCAGCTAGAAATGTACCTAATTAAAACACGTTTTAGCGTGTTGTTACCTCTAATACGTAGCGCTACAACTTTTCAGGTCTGGGCCTCAGATTTCTGTACCTACCTGTTTCGTGTTTATATCTTTAACAGGCAAGCAGGTGATCAGCCTTCTGTGCATGACAACGTCAATGTTTCGGTCTAAAGCTCGGATTCCTCACGATTTTTCCCTCATCGTAATTTGGTAATATAATTATATATATAACATTTGATGAGACTATTGGATTGAAGAAATAAAATTGTACGCTTTAACCACTAAGCCAGCACAGTCAGCATGGGTATTTGAATGCCAGTAATATATTTGGAATCAAAGTCGTAGGGTGGCGAGTGTCGAGAGCTGTCTTTGATCTCAATACCTCTCATTCTGCTTATTTGCTTATTAAAGGATTATAATTGAATTGATTTCTTCTACACTCGAGGTCACTCCACTTTTTTGTGTTAATTAATGACGATTTTTGTCTTCAATTATATGTAGGTAAGTTTACTTTTATACTTAATAAACAAAGAGTTTTATACAATTTAGTTGTTCGTTTTTGTTTCTTTCTTCTACGTTTGCGGTTTTTATAGGGTATTAAAACAGGACTGATTGTGAAATATTTTTTGAGTTACGAAGCAGGTTCATCAGTGAATGTCTAGGAAAATTACAGACTCAGAAAATGCCCTAATTTGTCGGCCTAATGTAAACGTAACTTACCCAGAACTTATGTGACTACAACATAAAGTTTACTTATTACTATGAAGTACTAAGGTTTCTTAGAAAAAAATGAAAAAGACGCGTTAAGCATGTCTGCCCCATGCTATGAACCCAACTTCTACATTTTGTAACCATTACAACCTTGGCACAACTTATTTGATAATAAAATGGTTATATATACGTAATCTCACTTAGGGTGTGTTAAGTGTCATATTTTCAATTTGACAGCAGTTTTTAAGTTTCAAAATTTTGACATTGCTCAAGAATACATAGTGACTCGACGTATAAAAGGACAGGTATTATTTTTTTGGAATAAAACTTCGGCGTTGGAAAAAAAATTACCGTCACATTTTTCCGTTACGTGCCATCTTCTTCTTGTCCCTACCACGGTTGATTCGAAGCCATTAATAACAAAAATATATAATAACGATAACAATGATAGTAATAATTCTATTACAATTAATGAAATTCTGTAATAATCTTAATAGTAATAAGGTAAAATGAAATAATTGTATTATTTGTATTCATGTCTATGATAATAAAAGCCTTTTGTTAAACTTTAACTAATTTAACTTTATTTAACCAATTTCTGTAAAGTTGCATATAGCTGATCACTATACACTAGTACACGCACACATTTTTTTTTCATTGGAGTTGCGAATTAAAGCCCTGAATCGCAAATAAACTTAATATTATTCAGGGACAAGGATCCTTCACTCAACCTGTGTTTATTATAATCAAAAGAATAACAAAACACCCCGTTTTGTGAACTCCTTAATTTGCATCACAGAAGGCTGTTTTAACACTTATTTGAAGTTTTAATGAAGTTTATATTTCTTATTTAACTGAATTATTTAATGTATTTGTGACATTTTTCTAACCTAACCGTCTAACTTTTATGTAAGACTTAGCGCTAAGTGCGACTCCCGTATGTCAAAAACGTATTTGATTTTGACATATTGGACTTATAGCTCCTACCCGAAGACCCATAACGTGAGTAACTCATGTCCAAAGTTGGCGAGACCGATTTTCATGGTTTTGGTTTGTTTCCGTCCCAAATTCCAGCATATTGAAGAATTGGAAAATTAATGAAAAAAAATCCAATACAATATGTAACTGGGTTTCGTAACTGTCAAACATTTAATGTTCATCCAATTCGAATCTATCAAAGAACGTAATTCAATCAAATAAATTGTATTTATTTATAAATTTCGATGCGACAGGATATATCCACGTACATATATCGAACGAACGATATATCGTTGTATATGTATAACGTTGGTCGTCAGTAATGAAAAAGGATTGACGTATATATATTAGTTGTGAAATCTTTGTTCGTGCGTTTTGACGACTATTTCTTTGTGTTAATTTCGCAGTAAGTAGTGAACTTATATATAAGTGTTTATTTTGTATTAACCTTCATTAAATCTGTTACAAAACACTCATTGATTCTTAGACGGTGTAAAGTATCGATTTTCTCCGGGTCAGCTAGTAAATTATAAACTGAAAATTGTGTCTTAACTCTACTCTGACTTTGATTTCCGTGGAATTCTGACAGCTATAATTTTTTGACATGTCAGAGATTACACATCGGACACATTACACAACATCGGAGTTTATACATACACTTCATTTGTGAGTGAATGTATCCATTTTATTAAGTTCGGTGCTCCACATAAAGAGTGGTTTTAGGGCGAGTGATAAGTTCCTACAGGACTACAAAAACAAAAGTAAAAAAGTTATAAGTAAAGATAACATTTTATTTTTTAAAAGGTTTACTAAACCTAAAATTTGTAGTGATGCCAGCTAAAGAATAAAAATAAGTAATTAAATTTTATTCGATATATTGAAATAATTGGTATTTTTGTATTGTTACTTGAGTAAGTAAATATTTAATTAACCATTTTGTAGGTATAACATAAAAAATACGTAGCATTTTTTTTGGCCTCAAATGGGTCAAATTTTTGTTTTTTTCGCTAGAGAACTTTTTTAGTAGCAACACATAGGAAATGTCAAAATTTTTAAAGTATAAGTTTTTTTACATTTATAAGTAGGGACGTAATTTTCTTTCACTGTGCAAAAAACGATAAGTTTATTTAGAATTTACTTAACGTGAATACTGATATATATCTTACAGACTCCCTATTCGAGAAATGTCCTTTGAAAAGATGCAATCACGCACACGACCCTCAACCGACGATCAAAGGAATCACTTCACTCCTGTTCTCATTTATCTTCGGTCCTTGCTTTTGATTTTAGAAATAATAGTGTTAGCACTCGACTCGTACTGGAATTTCCATTTTTTTCAAATAAGTGGCTTCAGCGTGCGACTCTGACAGCGTAGATTCGAACCCCGGCTGTGCACCAATTTGCTTACTACGCATTTAACACTCGCTATAACGGTGAAGTAAAGCAACATCAGGAAAATTCAGCATACTTAGGACCCAAAACTTCGGCTTCGTATGTCAGAAAGGAAGGCTGATCACCAACTTTCCTTAAAAACATACATGATCACGATACAGATTATCATAGGTCAGATCTAAAAGGCTGTAGCTCTGCAGCTGTAGGCTGTAGCTAGTAGAATGTAGCTCCCCTGTTTTTCCCCCCAATTATTGTTCTAATCGGGAGAAAGGAAAGGATATATGAAGCTAACTAAGCCTATGTCGTTCGTAACAGTCAAAGAAATACACAATAAATGCTTCTAATAGTGTTTGAACTTTTTTATTAATAAGTTATCAAAATAACAAGCTATAAAGCATATTGTTCGTGCGTATATAAAATATTAAACTTTCCTAGCCTAAGCGACAATAAAGAAAAATTATCCATGAAGCACGTTTCAAGCAGAGGCCGATAAAGCTGCGGTAATGGAATTGGACCAAATTATTCTAGGATCATGTGGACAATATAATAATTGAAGGTTAGAAAAATAAACAACAACGTTTTTTTTAATTTCTTTATTTTTTCACCATTTATCGTAAAACTTTCCTACGGCACACCGCGCGTCGCAGTCGCGCACCAATATTCCGCCTTGTGTATGTCGAGCTAATTCTACCAAACACATCATGACGTAACACACCAGCCAACCAGAGATCGCACTTTGCTTTTATGTAGCCTTTACAAGAATTTAAAAAATCATTAAGAACATAGCATGAAATACAAAAGCTTGTATGTACTAGTCAGAAATATTCAGTATTCATTACTGTGAACATCGTTTATCAAGCGAGGGAGTTCCCTGATTGGCTCACACAACACAATACGAAAATTGCGTCGTTCACAATTTCAAGAACAGAGAAACAGATAAATACAATATGGCATAGCGGTTTCCATACAAAAAATAAGCGTAAAAATTCGTTTTCAAAAGTACAGAAACAATATAATGTATATCCATCGTAAGTACACACAAGCACCAAGTGTTGGCAGTTTAACTGCCTTCCTTACTCATATCGTTATAAAAACTCCCCGCGCAAACGTTGGTTAACATTTGACATATGCCAACGTCAAGCGCGGAGATCCGCCCAGACCACATACATATACAGTAAACAATTTTGTGTCCTTAAGGACGTCTCCTACAGCCAACATAGACAACAGACGAACCAAATTTTTATTATGCTTTTTTATCAATTTTACAACCGCGTAAACATCTACATTGGCCGAGTTTGGAAATGTATTCTAATAGGAGATCTTTACCAGATATCTTACGTTAAATAATTAGAGAAAACAACATTATATATATATATATATACTATGATAAACTTATAGGAATTTACATCACACTGCAATCTTTGGATACAAAGTATAGATGGCGCCTCGTTCCCTTGTCAACAAAACCTATTTTAGCTCTTACATACGTAAACTTAAGATTTAAAATCACGAAAGCGCCAAATGTCGCTTTGCGCGTTTTGTCTTTGAAGTTAGACAACTCACTAGATGGCGCCAAATACAATCTTAACTTCAAAAACAACCCGCACAATTCCAAAACTAACCAAACCAGTCTCAAACATACGAGCCGTGTTACACACGAATTTAGAAAATTTCGAAAAAATTAAAAAGAAATATACCAAAATTTATCCTCATCACATGAGCCACTTCAGTCCAATCGTTCCGTTCAATACGATATCCATTACCTAAACCTCGCATATTGGTTGCGCACGAGCATTTTGTACCTCGAAAACCTGAAATTTTAGCTTCCAGAAATTCTAGCCTCAGACGGCAAATTTTGAAAAGTTCCCGAGCCTTTTCGATGCCCTCGCGGTACAAAAGGCCCAACAGACAAGCCGCGATACCGACACATGGCTCTCCATACACAACACTCAATATGCCATCACCACCTTCAATTTATTAAAATCCTATTTTTTACAACTTATCTGAATCCGCTTATGCGGCTAACCGACCCTACAGCTACACTCATCCTGGCATAAAGCACAACTCGTAGTACATAATTATTGCTATCGTTGACAAATCAAAAATTCTGAAGCCTGCCTACACGGTATAGTTGTGGGGCCGATCGCGAACCTATCTAAACAATCCCCTGTCGTTCGATACACTACGGAACACAGTTTGTATCCATCTCACCCTAAGGAAAACATTTACATGGTGGCCGATCGCAATCAGACAATCGCACGCATCATAAAGAGTGCGAGGAAGTTGGGTGCTCACCGTACAGAACTTTACGTTCGCCCAACACGACCGCACCACCGAATATCGATACTATACATAAAATATTAAATAGGACACATTATTTCGAAAATGTTAATCTACAAATTATCGTTATATAAACTACAATCGATTGGCAGTATTTTCTCACCTCTCCTCGTCATGATATATCGTATCACAAGAGTATGACTCTAAATCGGGCTGCACAGCACGCCCATCGACATCGGTGTTACATCAAAACTATCATCACATCAATTGGATCTTCACCCCTGGACGTATGCTTAATATAACGCACCGAAGAGGCTAATGTTTTATATAGGGCAATTTAGATTTCAAAATTATTGCCATTAAGACTAATCCCACTCAATCACCTCACTTTCGGCTCGCATGTGTTCCCTTCAACCATTCTCATATTAAACACGCCGACACAAGCTACGATCAATAGACTTTGAAAGGAACTCGTACCGGCAACTTATTGGTGCTTCTACGATCGTTCGGCTTATACATAATATAACTGATATTAGAAAATAACATGAATCACAACATCGTATCAATCACCGTTCACGTACTTGCCGCAACAATTCACGAATTTGGACGATGTTGATTCGGTTTTAATTAATATCTGATTTATAATAACTACCTTTGCACATTTCAGATGTTACAAAATAGTCGTTATAAGTCAGAACTTGGACCGGGACCTGAAGTACTTCTGCGATGACTCCGCGCCAGTACTTCAAATACCAGGTAGTGTATTCGGGGTTTTAAGAAACAAAGACGCGCGGCGGAGGCTGCGACGGCAGAGCGAATCCACGCGATCAAACGTAACGTACAGATAAATTATCTTTTAGCAAAACATCAATCAATATCAGAAATATAATTAATTAAAACTAACGTACTATTATAACTCTCTGAATTTTTTAATTTATTACTTTTTTTTAGTTTTTTTATTTTACGTTTCGTAGTTGTCATTCAGTATCTATAGTGTACCTATTTTATGTATGTATAACACTTTAGAGCGAGTGCGTCGCGGGCGCAGTCTTGTCACCACTTTGCGAGCGGTTTTTAGATAGGGTTATTTTAATTTAATCAACTATACACATGCGTAATGCCTAGTTGAAAGCATGATCCAATAAAATACAGGACCTGAACATGTCTAATAGAACATCATTCACAATCCGTTATCCAAGAAACTGTCAGACCTCATTTTATTCCATCATGGTTTAAACTTTTTACAGTTTCTCAGTATTTTTGACAAGTGAAGACAACAACTGCGCAACTTATGATTAGTATAATTGACTATCAACCTCAACCACACAATCATACCTGATTCGGTGACGTCCATACAACTCCAATAACTTCAAATTATGGAGAAATTGTTTTTAAGATTAAAGACCCAAGGCCATATATAGACGTTACCGAATCAGTTGCATCATAGTTAAAATATAGATGAGACAAATGTGCGGAATCAGAGGAGCGCGGCGCAAGTATCACAGGAGGCAGCTCTCGACCACTCGGCGGCGCGGCTACTAACCGACCTTAAATCGACGGCACACAATTAACACCCACAACACGTTCTCAATCAGGACCATAACCATACGATAGCTCAATCAGGACTGAGACAAAATTAGTCAAAAAAGGTCCTTCGATCCGGATAGTACAAAACGACCGCCGATTCATCGGTACAGAGAATTTCCGAAAATCAATGAATCCGTAGCATAACCCACAATCACGCACTACTGCCTATTGCCGACGTAATGAACTCACGCGATAACTAGCTTCATTAACATATAGACTCTATATTACTCCATATATCTCATTGTACATTAAGTTATATTGACGACGATCGATAGACCGAAATGGGAATATAATAATATCGATATCTTCTCTAAATATAAACTCTGTTAATCTTAAACGTCTATGGAACTAAAATTACATTTTGTACCATAAAGTTTGTTAAAATTAAGCCACAGTCGTGGGGAGTCGCACTTTCCGCCTCGTGCTTTAGCTTATGATATAAAAGTTTAATAATAAAGTGTGATAGATGTACTAATCTGCCGTTCTAAAGAGAAATGCCGCACGGGAATGTGACAATTACGAATGGAGTCTAGCTTTAGACTATGGGGTTTCTGTCACAAATGGTTTAGTGTTGCATATAGAGTACCAGAACGACTTGAGTAAAACGGCAATCTCAATAATCCGGCAGGGTGTGAGGCCAATGCGCCTCCCCACGAGCCCTCAGTAACACATGACAAGCGATACAGAACACTGGACTATGTTCGCGCCGCGTCTCCGTCCGCACACCACTATTAAATGAATAAAGGAACAAGATATACCACAAATGATGGGACGACGAAACGTGCCATCTTTTGGCAGTTTGAATAAATCTGAATTGCTGTGTGATGATAAAAGTTCTAGTCCTATTGGATAAATGCCAGTGGCTGGACCATTGGTGGTAGGATTTCTATGGATTTTTGAAGTCCGTCGACCCATCTTAAAACAAAACTATAACTAACTTACGATAGTATGAGAACGCCGCACTCGCTCCGTTCATATATCTACTTTACATTAGTATAGAGAAGTTATTTTTATATGTATTTTTATTTTTCTCATCTATCTGTTATAGTTATCGGACGTAACCAACTTATTTCACTCTGTTTCATGAATAAACAAAATTGCAGACGTCTCATAAAGTTTAATAAATACGGACATATCTCGTCAATCAATAATTATTAAACTTCACGATGAGTTGAGGTGTCTAGAGTTCAGACTGTAGTAGACTGCATCTGTTTTCTCTAAGTATTGACTGTATCGGATCGGATGCAATCTAAAAAGTCATTTATTTCTACTATCAGTTAGGGTCTAAGTTAAATTGGCTCAAATCCACGGCGAAACGCATTCATCGATTTTGATACACATGGCGTTTCGCGAAAAAAACCCGAGCTGCAAATCGCAAATTTGATTGCGCACGTAAGCCTACAATTAACGATACAGTCAACATGCGGATCTATAACATACAAAACCAAAATTCAGCTGCGTTCAAACTTAAATCAATGCCTAAGCGTACTTCGATACGGTGAAGTGTTTGATGATCGACAACTACAATATACTCAAAAATACATCAGAACCTTTCGTTGTAGTAAAGATAACAGATGACAATATACGCTTAAAGTATATGATTACGTATGAAGTAACCCGTATCGAAAAATGTTTGAAAGTTAATTGAAATGTTGAATGTTGAAATTTGTGAATAGAAAATAACATTTAATATGAAAAAAGTTTACATTTTCGAGGCCATTTTGTGAAGTATAAAATGTAAGACTTTTCCTGTCTATCGATACAGGTTTCCTATTGTTAGTTGCCATGAAAAAGCGAAGCGGAATCACGAAAAAATTGTAGTGTACGTAATTAAGAAAATGAGTCGAGCCGTAGACTGTAGACAACTACGTACCTACTTACCGTAAACACTTAACAGCCTAAACCTTTTTTTGCTGCATTTTTTTATTTTTTCTTTCATTAATGTAAGGGGTGGAAATAGCATGGCGCGACGTCGACGTAAAATGAGGGTAAAAACGTCCGACGAAAAAAATGCACGCCCGACGCACGTACGTCTGAAACTATTGCGCCCGCGCATACATACATAATATATACAAACACCAACATACTCGACGCGTGATAGCTTTTGTAAATCTTGAAAGATTTTAGAATTCAATAGATTTTTCACAAGCGATCACGAGTCACACAGGGTGCTTACAAACCAATCTTAAACTACCCTCCGTACGAACGCGTTCGTGTCGCGTATAGGCGGATAATTTTGAAAAACCCAAACCAAAAAATCCAAATTTCATTTGAAAACAACGATTTGGGTGGATTTAATCCAAACATTTAATTATTTCATACCTTTTAACTGATTAGTGTTAGTCAGTAGATTTACAACCAAATATATTGCATAAGAGTATCACTTTGTTTTTAAGTCATTGTTAATCTTAGTAGTAGTCCTCTTTAAAGGTACAAAATAATTTGAAATAAAACTTATCGACTAGACCTGGCAATACTAAAACTAAGTTCAGTTAAATATTGGGAGTGTCACGGACGCGTTCGTACGTACATTTCTCGACTACGAGTATCACAGCAGCGTCACTTATTATTTATTTACGAGTGCCACCGCCCTACCGCTGACCGCTTTTAGTAGACGAGCAAAAGCTAAACTCTTTGTTGATACATGTGTAAGAAATGGTAATGGGTGGGTAGTCACAGAATATATATCCAAGAAAGACAGGACGCGATGGGAGACGACAAGAATAGTCGGGATTGAAATTAGAATAGAATATGAGAGGAATTTTATATTGATTGATTGCATATTAGGTCAATGGGGACGCTAGAACGTGCTGGTGTACGTAATCGTATGAACGATTAGTAAAGAGCGGCAAACGGCAGAGCGGCTGATTGAATACTCGCCATGTAAACACCCGGTGGCTCCACTCAATGGGGTAATGTGTACATCCACGGGAATTATAATTGCTGTTCCCGTTTAACGCGAGCTAGACGCTACAAGAGGCTATCTAAAAAAAATCATCCATGTATATAACCCATACTCTAAATCTATTACAACTTGACGATACTCCTTTAGAATATCTCTAATTTATTTAATCGGATTTACACCGCAATGTATACACATTACCCCCCAACCATTCCTGTCGGTATACTACGTACACAGACAAAATGAAATAAACGAAAATACACCTAAAACTAACGTGGCTGTTTAACTAATTTAACGCCAAATTTCAAGTAGGTAAAGCGTTGCCCTGGCTAAATTGACGTTTCCCATAAATAAATAACAGAAAAGATCGTTTTGAAGCTTGTCGAGTATTTCAAAAATTAGACAAAAACGATCAGTTACGAGTTATGTATGTATAGGAATGGTGAATGGAATTATAATTCCGTTACAACACAAATCGTTTAGAACGAATATAAAGCTTAGCTTTAGTTTGCGGCGATTTTTCGGCTTTAAAACCGGTTAGTACAGAAGCATGTGCATCTTTCCAATTACATAAGTTTTTTAATTGTAAAATTATTGCCAAAACAGAAGTGTGAAGATCAGATATTGCTTATTAAGAAGGATTAATATAAATTTTTGAAGTATTATTTTCGTATTAAAAATAATTATTTATTTAATTAGTAATAGATTGTACAAAAATCAGTTTAAAAGTGATATAATTTAGAAAAACTAACAAGATTTAACGAACTGACGAGCGAATATAACTTTTGACCGAAAGATGGGCAAGCAAATATATGTCAAGAATCCTTCCTAAAAGCAGTAAGCCGATGACGCCGCGCGACGCGAAACCGATTCAAACGAAATGTAATAAAGCTCAAACAGTTTATCACATCATCTTATTACTAAAGGGCGTATGTACAGGGCTCACGGCCGGAAGTAGCCGAAGTGATCGCATCAAATCCGACTCGCGCCATTTCCGCCAAATGTGTCCTGGAATTAAATTGTTCCTATTTCAAAATTCAGTGACTGACGTAACCCAAACGTATACCAATCATATGGAGGATCTATAAATGGGTACACTAAAAATAACTTGGATTAAAAATTCATTTTTAATCATAAAACTAATCTTGTAATTATTCACATTAAGTATGAAGATGGTAACTATACTATACAAGAGCTACAAAGACGTCAACAGCACTGCAGCGACCTCAAAGCCATCAATTATTTTCCGTAGGACGTTCAAAGTATGAACGCAGTATCTCTAATTTAAATAGATCAAAATTGTTACAATGATACCCTGGTATTAAGCCGACCAAAACCAAAGACCAAATCTTAGTTCCGCATTCATAATATTTACCATTTCCCGTGCAGGCTGCGCACTGCCGGCTCTAGCTCCAGATCCACTGCCGCCCTAAAAAAAGTGTATATAAAATAACTGGCATAAACGCGAATTATGCAGTCAGCAAGGGACTGCAGCAGAGCCATTGTCAAGTTATGAATTTTCAAAATTAACAAATTCACGTTTATATCCGTTGAAAAGTTTTCCAATGCCAGTAAAAATAGACATATCGAAGTTCTAAATAAATTTAGTTCCGTATAAAGTGAAAAACGTATCGAATTTACGGGAATTGTGATTCGCTGCAATAATTGTGGAAAAGAAATATCTATTGCTGCAAAGGATTCGAACCTGCCACCTCATATTAAACCTGGAAGAAAGGCCAATTCGTTTAAGTCACATTTTCCATATAAAACACTTTTTTAGCTCCATACCTGGTGCGTAGGCGGGGAGAGTTGCGCTCGTCCCATCTTATCACAGTATTCGGCCATGATGTCCCGGAAACGAGACCAACACTTCTCTGGCACCGTGATCGCTGTACGGAAATTGCTTTTCACCTGAAATATGAAATCTTCTTAAAAAAGATTCGTTTTTTTTGAAGTCACTTAACAATAAAAAATAAATACTTATATAAGGTTAGTTATATATACTACAATTTTAAAACAATATTTTGAGAATTTACTTCTTATTCGCATTTCTTTTATGCTATAGATAGACAAACAACTCCTTAAGTATTTTTTAATCTATTTATGTATCCTTTATTCTAGTATAGATCAGGTCAGTTTGAATGAGAGGACACCAAACATACTATAACTAAATAAACAACATCAAATACAAAAATGTTAGTAAAACAGTATTGTGTTAGGAATTACTTGCAACGAAGGTACAACCTCGCTGACTTTCATGTATATCCCGCGATTGTTCTGTCCGATGTCGAAGTAGAAATTCTTATTGTCAACGCGGAGGTGGCGCCCTTCCGGGAGCTCGCCTTTGTACCTAAACATCATTTCCAACTTTATTAGGGAACCAGGGCTAACAGATGAACTAGCTGCCCCCGCAGCAGGCCAACTCAGTTCCGGCCTTAATGCGACTTTTTCATTTAGCTTACCTTTTTAGTAGCTACATACCAACATATGTAACATGTTGCTATGCTTATGCTGGAAAAGCAGTCTGCTTTTCCAGATTAAAAATCAAAATACTAAATAAAACATTTTTTTTTATATTTTTCTAACTTTTCCAGAGTTTAAGGAATATATAAAAAAAATATTCTAATTGGTTCAGCAGTCTTAGAGTCTCAGTTAAAAGCTTAGATACATTTTTGTTTACATAGATTAAGGAACTTTATAAACTTTCTAAGTCAAAGAAAATGGCTGGGCTACCTTTATCTAATGTATGGTATTATTTACCATTATATGCATTAATAAAATATTTTCTTAATAATTTCTTTTAATTAAGATGGTTAACTTTGTGCTGAAAAGTAATGAAGAACAATAATTGTCTTCAGTTTCAGCTTTTTATAGCAGAATTTCTTTCCCATTATGTAATTTTTACACAAAAATGTAACGAATTTTGTTCCAAAGAGAATTTGCTTACTACAATATCACTCATTATTAACACGAAAAAGATTTTAATTGTAAAACAGCTGAAATAATTTGAGTGCAGAGAAATTATATTGATTAGTTGGTATCAAAATGTATTTTGACTAAAATACTTTTTATTATCCCTATATATACTATAGCATCATAAACACATTTCTGCGAGCCACTTCTTAGTTCTGCTGTATTTATACGAACTTACCCCCCATCATCAGTGCCAAAATCATCCAATAAATCAGTCAAGGCATCACGAAACTCGATCATTCCCTGAGCAGGCAACGCGATCTGACTGCGCGGTCCACCGCGTGTGATCGTCTGAGAAACGCGTAGGAAACGCCCGCGAGAATTCTCTTTAAGGTCTAAATAGTATCTCCTGTTGTCCTGGAAATTATTTCAACCTAATAAACCTTAAGTAATTAGGACACAACATTATATATAAATGTGTAATGTCCGTGTGTAGTTTACTTATTTCTCTCCCGAGTTAAAAAATTGTAAATATCACCACAAAGTTAAGTGTTTTACCAAACCACCAAAGTACTTGGTTGGCGCCCTCTGAGAAGTCCTGGCAGAAGTTCAAGTGAAACAATTTTATTTAGAAATCAATTGTTTTTTCAGTTCACTATCAGCATTTGTTAGTACATCTAAATTGTTACAATATATATTGTTACGAAGACGGGTCAACTGCAATGTTTCTAGAATTTTCCTAATACTTAGAGAACATTTCAGCAGGCTGAAATATGATTTCTGACCGTTTCAGGAGAGGGTCAATCACATATTAGAAAATTGTAATTTTCATGTTACCCTAGTTTTCAGGAAGCTGAAACATTTTTTCAGTCAGTTTCAGCAGTTTTCAGGAGACCCGTTTTCAGGCCTAGTTATACCCCTTTGATAAAGGAATATTCTAGACAGAACTTTCTAGGTGTGGGACAAGGACGAAATGATACGAGAGAGAGAAAAGATCGGAACCTTCTCGGAACTTGACTGAGCACTCTAGAACGCCGTACGACAAGGACGGAGCAATGTGCGAAAGAGACCAAGAGTACGGACGTTCTAGAATTGTGCAATCGCTACTCAGTAGCTATCCCGCCTAGAGAGTTCTCGAATATTGTTTAGAATTATTCCCAGGGATATATAAGCGAGCCAAAACGCGACTACTGACCTTTAGTTTTGAATGCGATAACAAGAGAGAAACACCGAAGCGATAAAGTGCGAATAAAGTGAATACAAGTGATAAAGTACAGTGTGAAGTGTGCATAAGTGAAGTAATAAGTGATTGTTTTGTGTGTGTAATTAGTGCATCTCTGCGGTTAATTTGTGCCCATAAATTCCTCATTGATCTATCAAGAAATAAACCTTTGAAGAAATCTACGGCATTTTCTATCCGATCCCCTAGCTCGTAACAATATTATAAATATCGGTATATTAAAAACAACACATTTTAAACGGATTGAAGCTATGTATTATTATTATAAACTTATAATTATTGACATTTAAAATTATGTAAATAAAATTTCTTAATGTATAAAAGCTATGTTAACAAAAGACAATGCACTAGGAGTCGTTGTTACCCATCAAAAATTTTGATTAATAATAAAAGATTATTGTATAGCAAACAGTTTTCTGTTAATATAAAAAACACTTTTAATTGTTTTAATTAAAATTTGGCCATAAATAAAAAAATCAACTTTTACAAGACACGGTTTATGACAACAAATGATATAATCTAAGTTACTGTCTTTAGGTCGCTATAAGCAGCAATTAAAAATCAATCTGATACAATAAGATTACAATATTCTTCATCCATTCCGTCAACCTTTAAAATGACTGTTAAAAAAATGTCTCCTCAGTCGTTTTTGAAATATGTTAGAACTAAAAATTTTCCAGTTTCAACTGGAGTCAACCAAAAACTTACCTTTAACATCATCTCGGACTTGAGTTTCCCATCATCAGGCACATTTTCAGGATTTGGCGGGCCAAGGGACGAGTAATAGTCGCTGAAGCTTGAGAGGTGGTCGCGGAACTCGGCAGCCGTCGACATTGCCAGAAATATCTGGCTACGACGTCCATCTGCACCGATCTGAAAAAGGATTTTTTTTTATAGTTCTTCTTTAATTATATTATAAAACTTGGCATTCATTGTGATTTATGCACCTTCAATAGTGATATTTTAGTTTAGTAATTGTAAATATTATACAGTTATTTGTCATTTCACGTTTGTGAATGCAAATTATATGCACTTTTCCTATAGATTTTTTGGTTTCCTTCCTATGGCCTGGAAGCTTGGAATAAGGCCTTTGCTTAACTAATAATTTAAGTTCTCAGATTTAGCAAACAAAGTATTAATGATCAATAATTAATAAAAAAATAAATACATTAGTGTAAATAATATAGGACATTATTTAATCATGTTTTATCCAGCGAGTGTTAGCCTAGTGGATCTAGCGTGCGACTCTCATCCCTGAGGTCGTAGATTCGATGCCCGGCCGTTTACCAATTGGCTTTCAATGTGTGCATTTAAAATTCGGTCGAACGGTGACGGAAAAAAATCGAGGAAACCGGCTTGATGATTTGTAAATTTAATAGATTGACAAATCATCATGAAACAGATACATAAATCTGCGGTCCAGATTTTGAAAAGGTTGCAGCGCCACTGTTTTGTTTCTGGTTTATCCAGAAACTTAGTTATCACTGTCAAATCCACTAAGATTGATCAGAAACACAAAACTTAATTCTAAACAAACCTAGTAAAGCAAATATGTAAATTAGTAGGTATTTACACAGTCAAATACACCGCAATGAAACGTATAAGCTAAAAGAAAACGAACTTTCAAATTCAACATTCTCAGCCAAATGTATAATAAGTGGCGAAACACAAGCCAAGTAAAACTGAGCTGTAGTTAATCCTGAGTAGACTAGAATTAAACAAATAATTCGAAAGATATTTTAAGAAATTGTTAAATCCCATAGCCACCTTTTACGTCTGGACCACAGACTTTCGTATCTGTTTCAAACTCATTTGTTTTTTTTTTCTAATAATGAAGTAGATTGATGTAACCCACACTAGTGAGTCCGTATTATGGGCAAACTACAATTATTCCATGGTACATGGTGCATGTTTTTAACATTTTTTTTTTAAATAAGCACAGCCGAGAATCGACATCAGGAATGAGAATTGCACGCAGCCACTACTACGCCAACACTGCTAGGAGCAGTGAATGAAAAAGCTGTCCTTTGAAATCCCAATATGTTACCGATTACACTGACTCACTCACTCACTCACACATTTGCACTCACACACTCACTTATGCACTCCTGTGTGTTGATAACAGTTAAAAATCAATAACAAAAAAAAAGTTAATAGAAGATGTAACTAAATTATATATAAATTAAATATTTTAAGGAATGTATAACTAAGTTTGTTATGAAAGAGCTGGAAACCCTGACACAGGTATATTTTTTTACTTAAAAGGGTTCCCAAATCTTACACATTGTAATGAAATTGAACTTAAAATGAATAAACATATTTTATTATTATTATTATTATAAAGAAAACAACGTAAATTCTATATCGGCTTGGTATAAATTTACATTAATGATTTGAATAATTCTGCCCTTATATAAAATTTATTACAAAACGTAGAAATGTATGTCCTAATGGGACATAGGACTTTGCCCTTTATTAGACAAAAAAATGTATACAGATAATCACAATATTATCATCGTTTGCCACAAATATCTTATCTTCGAACAAGAACTATCTGTTCAATGTTACTTAACCGACATCAAATTACACAAGAGGTATATATAGATTATTTATTTGTTGTCTTAACACAAGGAAGTCGGTACGGACTAAGTTTCTACAGGTTCCTCGGACACTATCTGGTCAATATATTTTTGAAGCCTTGTTGTATGTACAAAAAAATATAAACAATTTTAAAACAAATGGTGACTTTCACCAGTATAATACTCGAAACAGAACCAATTTGAGTGTACGACCGACCAGGCTCCAGAAGATAAACCACTCCTTATATGGAAATTGTTAAAAAAAAGCGAAATTAGAAAATTATTACTGAATTCTAAACTTTCGTTAAGCGTAAACGCTACGATAAAGCTTTTTATAAATTTGACGAATACTTAAATGAACCTAATCCTTGGGATTGATTTGCACCAGTTCAAACAATTTGTATGACTCAAAACTTGGCGATTAAAAAGAGTGGCAGAGAGTTTCTTGCCAGTTCTTCTTGTCAGCTCTACGCACTTGACTTGCAAACTGGTAGTAAATGTAAATTTACAATTAATTTGACGTTTATATAAGTACTTATTTACCTATATTAATATAGTTTGAGATTTCTGTGTTTCTGGTCTCCTGACGTTTTAGGCCAATTAATTATTAAATTATAAAAAAAATCCGCACAATCAGCCATATAATGAGAACACTATCATAATGTCTTTAAGCTTTTTATAATTGTTCTCAAACTTATGGTCTAAATACGCTATAACCTCCACCTCGCCTTTAAAGCATTACACGGCAATAACGATATCTAGTGATTAAGATAAAAGATCCGAAGTAACAGCTATTGTAATGATTCTACAATATATTTCAATTAAGACTAGTTCGTCCTGCTATAGAGAAGCAATATCAGTTGTCTTAAAGTCTTAGAAAAGAGAAAATTAAAAATGTGTTAGTTACATCACTAAAAACTCTACCATCAAGTATCCGCCATCAATACCGCAGACCAATAGTCTTTTAGCTATTGTTGAATTCGTAATAAAACAAGTATAAATTCACGAAAACGAGAGACATAATACTTATTGTGTAAATTGGTTAAAGTAATAGTAATAGTTAATGTATTGTTCTAGTACAAAATTTTAACAAAACCCTTCTATACTCATTTGGTCATGAATATACAAGTCGTTAAGGTTCGTTTTAAAATTGGCACTTTTGAGTGCAAACACATGTCTGTACTGATGTAATATAAATCGGCACTCTTAAACGTGGATGACAAACGTGAGGCGCTGGAGGCAGACCGGTGATCCTAGTCAACTCCCCATACGGACTCGAATGTCTACTATATGCCGGCAACGTATCATATTCAGCCATACACTTAAACAAACCGATCGTGGTTGGTAGCACAAAAGACGAAAGACTCGTCATCAAAACTATACACTGTTATGAGATAGGCGATGGACAGTAACCGGTGGTAACAGAGTGTACGCTCCAGATTTTTCCCTGATGACGTACAGGCATGAGCTACCGAGAGAAGAGAGAGAAATGTGGATCTCAGAAGAGAGCTTGCTTCGTCAGTGTACTTATTTAGGATACTTATGGGTCGGCTTTGTAATCTGGATATAATGGAGGTTTACGGGTTCAAAGCAATAGCTTGTGGCGGAAGTCTCAATTTTTGGATGTACCACACACTCCACCTTGTTCAGCGAAGCGCCATTTGCGCGAGCAATACATATAATAAATATAATTTCTATCGAAGTAGACCTATTTGTTTGTATACTGGTTGAGTTCACAAAAGCTTGCTATATTATATAAGAGATATACTGTTAAGATAGAATAATTATGTAGAGATAATTTTTTAAAAAAATACAGTTTTTCACTGCGAAAAGAACGAATTCCCGGTTAGCCCTATATAAAGATAACTAAATCTGGCACGTGTAAGCTTATCTATAGTTTTACCCCGAATTTCAACATCCGAGCTATTAAGGAAACCGGATGTCAGAACGCTTCACTAAATTTATGAAAACGTTTAGTCCGCTGCGAAGAAAATTCAGTCAAAACCATTTATGACGCCATCGTTAAGAACATACCGGTTATATTGAAAAAAAAATCAAAGGTCCCCGCTGAATTCTATGTATTAGGTACCTAATAACAACGTCATAGGCTGTTACGACTATCTACGTATATATATATATATATATATATATATACGTTGGTTTTTACGACCAAATATGAGTAGTGCCTTCGATGTCGTTATAATAGATTTTGACTGTATTGTAAACAATTTTTACACCTAACAAAATTGTATATCTACAATTAACACTTGGGTCTTATATTTACTACTGTTACCTTAATAAGATAAAATCATATTGTTTTAGGTGAATAAAGACAGTCCTCCAGTCGCCACCAGTATCACATATAATGCGATGCTTAAAATTCTCCTCAGAACTGGATATATGTGCGACAGGTTTAACAAGACTAAGGGATGAATGTTATATGTCTTTATTTACCAATATAATTTAATCCTAAAGTTCCGTAAACGAATACAGACACAGCGCAAGCTCATAAAAACTATCAGCCTTACTCTGAAATACAGAGAGTATGTACACACACACCCATTCAAGCATACTAACTTATACGACTTTAGTTACATCAGATGTAAAACTAAAACAACTTTTTCTTAAAAAATGTTATAAACAAGCACCATATACCACGGAATAATTTATCCATAACAAGGGGTTTTGTTCGGTTAATCAATTAATAACCATATTTCTGTCATGAATAAAGTTTTATTATTTATTATTTAAATAAATGAAATAAGTATAGAGACTCACAGGAGACTCATAGGTAAGAACTTACACAAGGATAGGTAAACATTTACTTATATTATACAGCTCTGCTTAAAACCAATTGCAAATATTATATAATCATTTGAAGTTCGTACCTCAGCAACTTTGATGAATCGTCCCCTCCGGTTTTGTTTCACGTCGAGGTAGAATCGTTTGGATTGGATCTGCAGCATTTTCGTCGCCAACTCCTGCTCCTGTGGCTGTTGACCTGGAAGCATGGGGTGAGACCGTTACAATTTTGATTCAATGATGCAGTCGTGTTGTTTAAGACTTTAAGTCAAGCGTAATAACAATATGTATCGAGACCCAATCGCCGATTATTTCCTACATTTTAATAAATCAATAGTTTCCCCGCAAATAAGCTATACGCTTAATCGGACGGAACACAGTACCTGCAAAACTGATGGCTGATGGGGCAAAAAAGTTCTAGAATAGGGGGCGTAAGCCAGTCGGCTTAACGTGGGACGGGCTCCCGCTAGGTGGTCACATGACCTGGTCAGTGGGGGGGGGGGGAGAGACGGCATTTGAACGCAGGTCGTCGTACTGGAAATTTAATGGACAGGCCATGTCGAGCAGACGTCAACAGGCAGAAACGAACAGCAACGCACTTGCGAGGCTTCTGGCGTTGTTAGTGTCCACTTAATATCAGGTGAGCCTCCTGCCCATTTGGCCTCGTAATATAATAAAAAAGGCCTCGGTAACCAAATATGTGTAGGTGCAAGCCATTCTACCCAAAGATTATTATGTCATAATTAGAAACCTGATCGATTACGTACCGTCACACATGACGGCCTGCATACGTATGTATTGTATATACGTAGATGCATATATATAACGCTATATATCCATCTTCCAGCAAGAGTTATAAAATTCTGCCACGTTTTGTTCTGAGGAATACCGTGACCAGCGCCTGTCTATGGGCTGGGTGCCCATAGACAGGCGGCTCAAAAATTAATAACCATTTTGACATACCGGAGTCATAGCTCGCGCTAATTTTTCTACTGCGTCTTAATCAGAATCATACCCTAAGAGACACAATTCAGAGTCAAAACTCAACGGTATAACAATAATATGAATTTTTTGCAAGAATATGGTACAAAAATATGATTGTGGTCCAATTTGAACTTCGTATATTCTGCCACACATAATAGCGTGCATTTTTTTCTTAAAAGGTACAAAATTATATAGTATAAGTTATACATTACGAATCATATAGTCCTGTTTCATATTTTACTCATACAGCGCTCATTATAGTCAATTCTTATATTATTTTATCATCACATATATTATTATATATTACTACGTTATCAAATTAATATTAATTATAATGTTTCACTCAAATAATCATTGTTAATATTTTTATTCCAAAAGTAGTATATTAGGTCGGTAAGGTAAGTATATGTCAAATACAATATGTTTATAAACACACGAAAGTCATACTTAGCGCTTATATATAATGTAAAAATATGCACATATTGAAAGATTATTGCTAACAGTTCATAAATTTCCAAATTAAACCTCACAAGTAATATTAGGTTCGCTAATAACCCAAAATTGTTTATTTTATACCATAGTACTCGAAACGGAACTAATTCAAGCTGCGATCAACCACGCTCCAGAAGATAAACCACTTATATGGAAATTGTATTCGTTTTTACAACTTCCCAGCGAAATTAGAAAAATATCACTGAATAAATTCAAAACTCTCGTTAAAGGTGAGTTTGGTAATCAATTAAGCTTTTTATAAATTTGTCGATTATAATGATCGTAATCCTTGGGACTGATTTGCTCCAGTTCAAACAATTTGTATGATTCAAAACTTGGGGATTCAAAAGAGTGGCAGAGAGTTTCTTGCCCGCTTTACGCCCTTGACACTCGAACGGGTAGTAAATGTAAATTTACAATTAATTTAACTTCTTTTCTGACGTTCATAGCTGTACTTGTTTATCTATATGAAATAGTTAAATAATTTGGAAATTTACATTTACTACCAATTCGCAAATCAAGGGCGTAGAGCTGGCAAGAACAAGTGGCAATAAACTTTCCGCCATCCGCCCATGGACACTGACATTGCAAGTGCGTTGCCGGCCTTTTAAGAATTGGTACGCTCTTTTCTTGAAGGACCCTAAGTCGAATTGGTTCGGAAACACTTCAGTGGGCAGCTGGTTCCACATAGTGGTGGTGCGCGGCAAAAACTGCCATAGAAAACGCTCAGTTGTGGAACGACGGACGTCGAGGTGATACGGATGGTATTTTGTAATTTGCCTTGACGTCCGATAATGAAACTCAGCTGCGGGTATTAGACCGAACAACTCTTCTGAACACTCCCCATGGTAAATGCGGTAGAAGATGCAGAGAGACCCAACATCTCTACGCAACGCCAAGGGATCAAGCCGCACGGAGAGGGATTGGTCGTCGACGATTCGAATCGCTCTTCGTTGAATACGGTCAAGTGGAAGGAGCTGGTACTGGGGAGCTCCCGTCCAGAGGTGAGAACAATATTCCATCTCTAAGTTTTCAGTCAGTCCATTGAGGTATGGTATCCATTGGTTATTTCAGTAATTCTATTCAAGACTATATAAAAGATGTACACAAACGTAAGACCCCCTTTGGTCTAAAGGATCTAATGGATAGACCATTATAGACAACTAGGAAGACGAATTTATTGAAGTTATTTAGTTTAATGTTATAACAATACAATTGAAACAGATGCAAAACTAATTATGGACTTGACAAATCATCATAAATTTTACACTACAGAAATATACCTGGAGAAATCTCCACGTTACAGGCGGGAAATACGCAACATGGGGGAGGGAAATTAGGAAAAGAGGTTTTATACAATAATATCTTGCGGCCTGAACTAAACAAAAATAGTATCGAAATGATTGTATTATACTCCATAATGATAATCCCACTGCCCATATGGGTCTTGGCTTCCGATTGAACATTTGCGAAGACCACCCAGTGCTGTACGGTCATCGCTTTTGGGGATCAGACCTGCCGGGTTTTCGTGATGTTTCTCTCGACTAACACAGCCTCAAATAAGATACACATGTGTACGAGCTGTCTTGGTTTGAGTGGGATGGACATTCAGTTTTTCTAATGTTACTAGGGGATAATGTACATGTCAAATATTTTTTTAATCTGTCCAGTAAATAACATCTTTTTTGGCGAAAGTTTTATTTTTATTTAACTTTAGTGTGAACAGTTAAAAAAAAGTATTCTATTAATTTAATGTGAAATTTATGACGAATAAGAAACTCAAACTAGTTTCGTTAGTAACCGAAGTGGGGACCAACGCTCAGTAAATCAGCTTAGCAACAAAGCTGACCAATAGGGTTGCCATATGGGACTTTTTTAGATCAATAGTTCGCCTTTTTAATTCGTTACAAGATTCATTTATCATGACTTATTTCAATTAGTATCGCTTTATATATTTGGATAATGGTGAAATAGTGAGGAAGTTGGAGTAAACAAATATCGAATGGTAAACATGAAAACATTAGAGACTATTGGCTATAACGCGCAGGGCACAGTTGAATATAAATTTAAAACTTCAGAGATAAATAAATAAAACTGAACAAAAAACAATTACAGAAATTCGTAAACTATAATAGGGAACATTTTTGCGGAATTATTAATAACTAAAACGCGGACCGATATTTTGATTGGTTACCAAAAGTATGTGTAGTTCTATATTTTAAATTTTAAAAGAGGCAACCCTAGTCAGCAGGGGGGCAACACTATCATTATGTTAGGAAATTACATGACCTATTTCTGGCACGTTCAGGATATGAGAAAAGATTGTCTAGCCAATACAAATAAACCGGTATTGAAGAATTCTGCATTCCATTCTTAAAATGTTTTGCTTTAAATCGCAGACTTATTTTAATTTGTTAATTTCCTGTTTTCCATATGTTATTTACTCGACTGTATAGTCGTATATAGCTATAGAACATCGCATACGATCAATTTGGACAAACTAAATCCCTTTTGATTAGGAAATACATTATGAAATAATTTAACAAACTTTCTAATAAAATATGCTGGACACAATTTTTTATATAAAACAAACGGACAGCTCACCTGATAAGTGACAAATGGACAATCACATTGTCCAGAGGATGCAGGTCTTTTAGGCAGTAGAATTGGTACACTCTTTTCGTGAAAGGTCCTAAGTCGAATTGGTTCGGAATTATTTCATTAGGCATCTGGACCCACATAGTGGTTATACGCGGCAAAAACTGCCTTCAAAAACGCTCAGTTGTGAAACCGCAGTCGAGACGATACGGGAGCAATCTCGTATTCTGCCTCGAAGTCCAATGATGTAACCCAATTACCAATCAATAATTTTATTTAATATTCAAATAAATTGTTAACATTAAAAATCCTTACCGGAGTCAAAGTTGTTCCCGCCTGCATCCATGCCTTGACCATGATATTCTGAAAGAAATAAACAAAAGTTTAAATAAACAATTATCATACAATACCTAGGATAGGTACAGCTCTAACAAATTGAGTGAAAGATTTTTATAATTAAAAACTATCAGTTAGGTTCCAATTTAAGAAATTAATTAAGGACCTTCAAACCTTAGGTAGTTAGTATGGTAGCTAATGTTTTTCTACTAGTGTAATAGCCCCAAGAACTAAAAGGACTGAGTAGGTAGGGGGCCGTTCAGGTATTACGTAAGTAGATTTACTCCAATGTTCCCCCCCCCCCCCCCCACGATCCTCTTGTCAGTAAAAGTAAGCAATGGTCTCAAAAATAATAGTACATAAATGCATCAATTGTTCGTAGGCACATTCGAAAATGCATTACATTTTCAAGCATAGACATAGCATGTGTAATTGACGTAATAACCATATCACCCCCATATAACCCCCCCCCCCCAATAATAAATACGTAATACTTGAACGGCCCTTAGATCCTGTATAGGTTAAATTAAACTATAATGACTGCGGTATAAAAATCTCTTTGTTGTAATGTTTTCGTTACATTTTTTGTATTTCTAAAATTTAAACAAATTTGTACCGTGGTGTAGCCACCAAGGTTATAAATCCTTACTAGTTTGGTGTTTCCTGTACTTTTAGTTTATTTATAATGTTTAAGCGATAGTAAAACATATTATGGATTATGGATGTTATTACTAATTATATTTTTATTTATTCAATTAAGACTACTTCTGCTAAAGTCATAACTTCACACCATTAATGCAGTCATTGTTCTACATGACAACGTCGACCTCAGTATATTTTATCTCATTAATTTTATGATAGCGTTAAAAACACTTAAAACTGAAAACGTCACGTTCACCTAAATCCCGAAAACCTATTTTAAGAATTTAGTTCTGACTTCTAGGTTACGATTTATTAATTCCGTGAAATCTTGAGTTTTTAGAATTCAACAACCGTAGGACTTGGAGCGAAAAGAAATCCGAGGTTCGAGATTGCTCAATGGCTCATTTGGACGCCATAGACCATCCAGGGTTCATTGAACATCAAGACGCCCAACAGCCTGGGCTGGATTTGTTTTAGATTTAGTAAATAAATTCAATTTTTAAATACACATCCGAGTCAGGTCGCAATGATACACGTTAAAAAAATATAATTAGAAAATCGTATAAGATACAGTTTTAGTCTAAACAAATTCCAAACAAAGCAGTCTATCTTTTTAGTACTGCAATTTTTTTTTCATATGAAATATAGAACCATAAAACTGTGAGACATGCCTGAGAGCAGTTAAATGACATTATAATAGAACCCAACTGTCTTGTCAAATTAATAAGACCTAACTCACTTTTAGGTGTGGCCGAATTTTATTATCACAGTACGTTGACCTTAGATAATTAGGTTTATTATTAGCGTTTCCTTTATAGACGATAAAAACGATATTTTCATTACCTAGACTGTTACGCTGCGCCTATTTTTTGGCTGGAAGCCCGAATTATCTCAAACCGTATTACGAATAGATTTCAGGAATCGACAAATTTAACAATTTTTCAGGCTACTTATTTTATCATACTTCTAAGAATGCCACTGATAAAGATTTGTTTAACAATCCGGTATAGCAAGTGGAGACTGAACACCTGGAGGATTTTACACCCAAGACTTCGCACACAAAGAACTGTCCGGGCATAATATTCCTAGCTGTAGTCCATACGGTTTGCAGACCAAGCGCTAAGCTAAGTTAGTTTAGCTGAACTACGCAACACTGACTGGGCTTTGGCTTAGCTGTTGGTGTGCACGCTATTTATTTCTAGCTTAGCTTAGCCTAGCTTGCTTGGCATAGCTTAGTTTTCGCTCTGCAACCGGCTTAAGATACACGTGGGCTGGGCCGTACTTTGTCTAAGATGCGTTGGCGGATCACTGTAAACGCCCTCTGCCCCACCCAAGGGTTTTATGCAACAACGTGTCTACCTATAAGTCATATAGACCGTATATGTATATGACCAGGAATGATAATAACCCAAAAGGTATTTTAAAAAATTCTCTTAAACTTTTGGGGATTTTAACTATTTCAAAAATCCATTTTGTCATACGGGCTACATGGTCACAGATTATTGATTTAATTAAATAAATATGTACCAGCAACGAAATTTTTATGTAGGAATAAAAAACTACTCGACATAAGCTTCAGTAAACGAATTCGACTCACGCCTACCTGGGCATCAGGCGTGTCAAATGGAACCACGCAGGTTGTAATTAATATTCAAGTCATATAAAATCCTATAAGCTGGGCCAATCGTTACTTAGCATCGTTACATAAGTGGTTCAAGGCTGGTCAATGGCTTTACTCGACAGACGCGGGCCAGACGCACAAAAAAGTGAAACCCATTTTTTCTTAAGAAATCGCGTTCCGCATCGACAAGGGGGCTGATATCATTCGCCAACTTGTTTTATTGATTATTGCGATGGCTCTTTCGACATTTAAACACACAGGAAGTTGTTTCCGTTGGTATTCGTAACGTACCAACGTTATGTACAAGGATTATCAAATGTACCATGTGAAAACACATACGCCGTCGCCCAGTCGGTTAAAAACTAATTATTGTCAGGGATTTAATGAATTGGATTACATCTGTTGCAGTTTTAAATATATTCGCTAATTGCCGGCCGATAAATGTATATTTGTCAAGTCACTCAGCATCAAACAACAAGTGTCAAAGGATCCGAAACACTACTAACGTAACGCACGTAATTTAAGGGAATTTACTTCACGCCGTACTGTGAAAGATTAAACATTATTATTGTATACGCAAAAAACCTCTATAAACATTTCTATGCTATCGTTAGATATCTTACACATATTTTAAACAACACCACACGCAATGCTTTATAGAGAAACGTTATATCACAAATGGTTTAGAATTATAACGTAAGCTAAATGTATATATAATTAGATAAGATGAAGAAGAAGCATAAACATGTTTCGTACTAAAAATAATAATTACTATTCAATATATACTTATATTTTTCATCAAAATCGCTTAGAATTCTTTATTCAAGCAATTGAGGCCAATTATTACTGTATCGATTATTTAATCAAATTAGAATACAATGTTTAATTTTATTTCCTAATCAAAAATTTAATTTCCAACTTCAATTACTTCAACTGAAAAAAGCAAGAATGCGCTGAAGTTGGAAAATGTCTACACATGTTTTAGTTTTAGAAAAAATTTGTACATGCTAGATGGTATGCAGACGTATATTCACAGTCAAATCACTTTACAACGTGAATACTGTCCGAAAACTACATAATAAGCTTCTTATTTTGAAGTTGTTGATAAGCTCACCTTTAGAATATAAATCATATTGATATCGTAACAGAAATAAAGTTCATTTAATCTCTTAAGCAAAAGATTATTATTTATTTTTAAGAAATCGATTTAGTACAAAAAGAATTACGAAATCATGTCGAACATCACCGTTTACAAGTGATGGTAGCTCTCAAGGTTAAAAAAACACCATGACGCAAGTAATAGACAAAATAAATTGGCAATATGCGAAATCTTTTCACAATGTCTTGCTCAATAGACAGTCTGTTACGGAATTGCTAATCGGAGAAATAGTATAAAATTAGTAAAGAGATGATGATAATTTAACAAATTAATTAAGGACCTGAAACATTTTAGATTCAAGAGACAAATTTTAGGTAGTACTTTGAGTCTTACTATAATCTAGGACCTTTGGAAATTATGGTCCAAATCAATAAATACTGGCTAATTGTTTTGCATTTAGAACATGAAAGTTTATGTTTTAGTCTATTTCCTATAACATTTTTTAGAATGTCTCACAAAAAGTAACCAATACTAAAGTATACTTTATACTGTATAAAGTAATAAAAATTTAATAGCCAATAAAACTTTAATATAAGTATAAAGGTTCTATAATTTATTTTATTTATTAACACTTTGTAGCATTACAATATAAAAATGTAACATAATTAAATTAAAAGGATAATAATAATAAGCGACAATTAATTACTTATCTATGATAATTAACAAAACGCAATTTTTTAGGGTTATACTTGGTGTAATTCTATGTTCTAAGATTGTCTGCCAAACAAGGACCTCGGAACTTGACACAAATACCAGTCAAGGTCAAAGTAATACATATAATTGAATGACTATTATAATAGTTCTGGGCTAGTTTAAAATATACTTTTAAGAACAAGACTAGGCATAGCATTGTCTTATCAAATTATAATAATTAAAAATTGTTGAACTTTTCCCAGTATGTTTATGTATATTAAACCTATAATACAAGCAATTATATTACAACTACTTGTACCATATCAGCTTAATATAAATAATCTATTATAAAAGTTAAACTTTTATGCCTGTGCTTAGACAATTTTAACTGGGAGCCAACTGTATTGAATTAATCTTTCTTTAAATACATTGGTCCTAGAATCACTATTTTTATAAATATGTATATTAATAAATAAATGTCTTGAAACATTTTAGCTATTACATTATCTGAGATTAAATTATAAGAGATGATAACCAAGGTAAGAAACATAAACTACAACTATAAAACAAACTGGTACTCATGCTTAGACCAATTATTAACTTTTCAACTTAATTTATCTAACTTTTAAATGAATTTATATTATGAATTGTAAATATTTTATTAAGATATGTGTATAAGTTGAGTAAGTCTAAATAATTTTAAATTCAGGAGAAGTAAGGAAATAAACAAAATATAAATAAAAGCTTTAATGCTGATAAATTTTGAAATCTTCACACTTCACTTAAATACTTACAGTTTTAAGTATCTTTTTCCAAAATGCTCACTGAAGCTTAAGATTTTCTGTATACTCTATCAGCTGGCATGTGAATACAATTCAGCACTAAAAATCAATATTAAACTATATACCACCTACCAAGTTACACAATATAGCTTAGTAACAACTGACACAATCCTTTGTTCACACTTCATTGATCAAATATTTAGCACCAATGAAGAACACTTTCACTTTTTCACAATACACTTCACTCACCACTGAACAAAGAAAATTTAAGAAAAAGGTAACTTTTTCAGGAAAGAAACAAAGAAAGGAGCAATGTCATAATGGAAGATATACTGCACTCACGTTAACACTGACCTGCCATGATGTCAGCTGACTTGAAGAGCGGTGGCTCGGCGCCTCCGCAGACCCGGGAGCCACCCTGGGCGATACCAGTCAACCGGCCCGCCCGCCGTCAAGAGGTCGCAGACAAAAAAATCGATAGGTCGACAACCTCTCGCCGCGCTTACGAGTCGTCAGCCGGGCGACCGTCGCTTTGCCGTCGCCCGCCGCTTAACCGATCCCGCACCAGAAACCCCTCGAGGCCTCAACGTTCGACTTATTACAGACACAAATTCGCCATTTTGAAACAGGAACAATGAAATATCTGCTATAGAAACGTACGACAGCTGAAAATATAGCCCGCGGTCCGCGAATTCGACAGCGGTAAATTATACGTATAGACGCTATACCAATGTAAATAAATACGTACTCTGACTAGAAATCCCCTCGTCACCGCTGCCGATATCCGACATCTCAATCCACAACAAATTCTATAGGCAATTCGCCGATCTTTCGGAACTTCTGGGACAACTGAAATTGTCTATGGATGCACGGCCATCAAACTTCACTTTCTTTATGGTTACACTTATTTCAGAAATTTAAACAAAATACAAAGTACTTTCCTCTTAACACACTTTTTTCGTATTTATATCACTTAAGGTATTATTCTTGACCAATAAATAAAATCAATTATGACCCACAAAGACTTCGCTAGCGTAACCAAATACCAAAATGTGAAGAGCACTAATTAGAATGACATTTGGGGAACAGTGTCAGTTGTCATGATGGTAAAAATCATAAACTAACACCATAGACAGATAATATACAGTAGATATTTCCAAGTGCAAAATGTACAAATATAAAAATACATCAATATTCATCTATTTGTACTTTTACTAATTACTCATCTCATTCTTACCGATTAGTCTATTATTACAGTATATACTCTACTAGATAATTCTTATAAGGTTTTATTTATCACAACATGTTTATGTAATAATAACAAAATATATATAAATTTATGATTAGTATGCATTCAAAGATGATGTGAACAATTGACAATAAAAATCGCTAATGTTTTAGGTCGTTTTTTGTTGTTGTAAATTAACTGTTGAAGAGAATTTCAAATATTATTATTATTATAACTTGCCCACAGACGGCTGCTGTCGATTATCATTATAATTTAGTTTTACAGATATAGATGGCGCTTTCTTCAAATTAGCACGATAACAGTTTCATAAAATGTAGATGTCTCCTTGTATTATTTTTAGAATTGGAAATCTCTTACCTTCAATAATTAATAGTTACCTGATAACCTTACAATAATAACGGATGCCCTTGCGTAAAACATACACGCGTCATAGTGCAATAAATACCTATCATCTAATTCGGCAAAAGTTGTAACGCCAGAGATATCTTAAATAATTATGACAGCTGGAAAGTATTAAATAAAACAGACAATGCCAGAAAATTATTCCTTAATTGGAATTATTGATTCACGAATCAATTATTACACACGTGTAAAGAAAACCATCCAGCAATTTTCGGTCGCTCCGGTAATGTGGAATATGTTGATCGAAGATTTAATCCGAGCACATAAGCACGGAGTTTTTGTAAAGACTGACTAGTATTAAAATTCCCAATTTTTTTAATGATCCTTTTTCATCTTCTTCCATTCTGTGATTTTTTATTATACCACTTTGAAAGCAATATTATTTCATAATTTAAGTGTAATCTTAACAGTCAATATTAATTTCCATAATTAGGGTAAAAGAGGGTAATGGGGGTCACTTAAGCGAGAACTCAAATAAAATTTTAATTAAAAAGAAAGTATTTATTATAACTGCGTGTAAACATAATTTGCTTATTAAACTATCATTAGAGATCAATTTCAGTCACTTTGGCAATCAACTTTGGAAATTATAAAAGTTTAAAAAAAAACAGATTTGACTCCCATTACACCAACGTAGGGGTAATGGTGATCACCCTGGGGGCAATCGGAGTCAAATAAAATCTAGCATACCTACGTCACAAACATAACCTTCAGCTGACTCCCATCCAGTGCACTCCGCGTGAGCCCATAGTCCACACGAGGTACACCTATACTATATACACCTGTACCCTCGTTGTTTCTTCCGAATTCGTCGCATAAGTCGACAGTGCCAACATCTGATATAGAAGTTTCATTCTGTTCTTGTAATACTTGGCGCTTTGCCTTTTCAGGACCCTTCTTCTGTACTTTAGTCTTTATTCCTTGTCCTTTGCCTTCCATGTTTTCTCTTTTCATGCAACCAATCGCGTCCAGCCATTTTTGAAGCTTGATTAAAATTGTGCTTCACATTTAATTTTTCAGCATATTCGAAAGCGACTCTTCTGATTTGATTAGCAGTGCAACCATAGAAAATATTTGCCATTTTCTTCACCAAGTTCGCTAGCTCGGCTTCTTCGTCACGACTAAAGACAGTGAATCGTCCTAGATGTGGTGCTAAGGTAGAACCTTTTTTTATCCTCTTCTGAAGGCTTGAAAAAGGGATTCCCATTTCTTTAGCAGCATTTCTTATAGAAGAACCGCCATCAATGAGCTGTATAGCTTTATTTAGGCTATCAGAAGACCAGGAAGCCTTTTCAGTTGTCCTGACGCGTACTTTCGGCATGACTCTCATTACCCACAACTACACTAATGAGTAAAAAATACAAATAAAAAAAAACTTTAATACACTGATATAATCTGAACTGCATATCACAATTTGAAACGTCTAACTAAGTAAGTGTAAATGTCATAACCGCATATTGCAAGATATTTGGTACTTACCTTCTAATTTGCATTTACGAAAAATTACATCAGCGGAGCGCAAGAAAACACGGTCGTTTCTCAGTGGCGCATGAGTGGACTTGCGCGAGCCGTTCGTGGCTGCGCGGGAGCCCGAAGCGGGGGCTGAAGACGCTGTTTACGCGTCGGTCTCATGTAGTGTTTCGTAGTGGTGTGGGTGACTCCCATTGCCCGCTGACTCCCATTACCCTACTCTCTCCTACTTAAATAACAACACTAAGTTCATATCTCGTATTCATGTTACTCATACACAAGACTAAGAATCTTTTCGTTCATATTTATTACGGACTAACCAACTGCAACAACCTATATAGATTCGATCTTTATTTAGTATAATAAACAATAACATATCATCTGAATAAACATGTAATGACAAACAACTTAACCAATGTTGATGACACTAGGAAGGAACTAGCGTTAAGATACAGGCTAGGCCTAGTTTCAACACTAGTGCTAATAGAAGTATATTGTGTATAAGGTTTAACAAAAATGAATATTTTTTTTATAGAATGGGGCAAACGGGCAGAAGGCTCACCTGGTTTTAAGTGATACCGCCGTCCCTGGACACTTTATGCTAGAGGGCTCGCGAGTGCGTTGCCGCCCTTTTAAGAATTGATACGCTCGTTTCTTGAAGGACGATAAGTCGAATTGGTTCGGAAATACTTTATATCTCAACGATTAAATGCCTATTGTATGTTTACAACCTTACAATAGAGTACAAAATGAAATTGTTTTAGCGTCAAATTAAGTTACTTTCATATATTTATTCATAATGTTAAGGGGATCGCAGTATTGAAAAGGATAAGTTGTAGAATGAAACATCACTTTAATATTACAAATGACTATAATTTTGTCACAATTTTCCATACAATGTTAATAACTTTTTACCTTATTCCTATTTTATAATACATTACTTAAATAATATTAATGTAGTATTAATTTATTTAAAATTCATCCAGTTAAATTTCTAATTACATACGGATCGTTTTCAGATGATAAATAAAACCGGACAGGACAATACAAAGTTGAAAAAACGCAATTTGAAAAACTCGAGCAATTTTATACACTAAAATGTAATTCGATTAGATTTTAAATATATACTAAAATATTTCTTGCTTAGTACGCTACGAGAAGTATCGATAAAAACTGTACAAACATTATCAATCGTTACAGCTAGCGTAAGTATTATATAAACGGACACTCAACCGGCCTGACGAGAACTTGCGACATAGCTCAACAGTTTATGTACTATAATTAATTAATGATAAAGATAAATTGTACTTTATAACGTGACACGACGCGTCAAAGCGGGACCGAATCAAAATAATTGACTAAAGTTAACACGTTATTCTCGATAGCTGATATGGCAGCCGTCCACAACGCGTCGCGCCGAAACAAACATACGAAAAATAAGCACCGTTATTTAAAAATGCGAGTCGTTTGAGTACCATGCAGCTTGGAGGCTGGAGACCAGCAACTACAAATTATCAATTATATCAACTCTTAAAATTCCACGAATTACCGCTATTGTATTATCTAAAACCAGCCAAGAACAAATCGAAACGGTAAACAACAAGCGAATAAATTACAATTATGAAAAAATTGAGCTAGATTCGATATTCGCCTTTCGGAACTGCGCACGCGCTTACGCGGGTAACTTTCATAATATTCACAGACAGTTTCCACCACCACAAGGTCAACGAAAACTTTGTATTTATTGCTCTATACATCTATTATTATTGCTTACGAGTTCCTGCGGTCGGCAATACTGTGTTGATGAGGCTGACGGGCGACAAGCGAATATTCACAACCAATTGGCGATACGTCGAACGCCCTTGCGCCTTCCTCACATGCGTAGGCTTAGCCAGCTCACACTCAGCTAAGCCCGCGTATGCAATCCAAGGCTTAACAAGAAAAAGAGTGTCTACACGCGGTGTATAAAGTAATTTAAACTGTATCTACTAAATTTCACTTCGAAGGTACATTTATTTAGAAAAATCTGATTACACCGCGCGCAACAATAGCCCAAATTCGGGTTCAGTATGTCTTGTATTATTGTTGACCAAATACTCAAACAATAATTAAAGTTAAACATCTCAAGGCGTATGGTTATAAAAATATAGTCACATCCAAAATTTATCCATTTGGATGTTTTATTGAAATTATTTTTGATACTCGTGAGTCTACCAAGCAAGTACGATCAAACCAAACGTTATTTAATGTTTAAGTACGGCCCTAAGGGTCGAGTATGGCGACATGAACTGTCCCGAATAAAGACTTCGACAGTGCGTTAGCGTGAGTCGTGCAACTATCAAAATGAGTCAGTCTTATCACCGACAGCGTCAAAACAAAAACTGTATAACAATTGTACTAGTTATCAATAAGAGTTTTTAAAATTTGATATTGCCACGAAGAGTTGAAATTTTACAAAAATATACATGCTGTACAAATAGTTGAGCGACTCAATGCACTGGTCAACCCTAACAATGGCTAGTTGCGCAGGCGTTTCCCGGGTGTCAAGTATACGTCTGCGCAACGAACCGTAGCACTTAGAGAGATTAGATACATCGTTACGCACGCATACGTACTTCCAACGTACGCGCACACAGCGCTATACGCACGCCAATGCGTGCGCGCACGTAACGCTGCGCACTTAAACTAACTCGTTGATAGAGACTTAGAACTAGACTTAGATTATTCCTGACACGGCAAAGTCAGCGAACGATTGTCGCCGAACGGTTCAATACAAGCGGTCATCGATTCACATTGCACACTTTAATATTCGAGACTGGAACACAATACGATCACAACTTATTCGAGAATAGGCCAAGAAGCTGTGTCGGTTACCTGAACGGCTAATATCAGTAGCTACTGCATCACTGCATTGCTTGCGTCATATATTCCAATAATGGTAGTAATAATTTAAATGGGATATTGGTTGATATCGCATTCAGCCAGCGTAACCGACACGAAACTAGAAACTTAAGTACTCAAAACAAAATATATGTACACAAAACAAAAAAGTATTACGCATAAACTACTAAGAAGTACAAAGTACCTCATATTTACATGAGGCGTCTTCGTAGCGAAAACGTCCCAACCGACATGACAAAAGTCACAAAACAAAACTTTTGGCAGTTAATATAAATATCACAAATTGATTTTACATTGTCGGAGGCGAACACCTAAAAAAATAAGTACGGAAAAGTAAGCGCGAGGAGAAACTTAAAATAAATAAAACTCTTAAGCAATCTTAGATACCCTGTTTTTTACATTTTTAAAATAATTTGACCGAAATTTGAATAAATAGATGCGTAACAGTGCGGCGATGCGCCAAACGAGAATTCCACGAAATAAATACCTAATATATATACATGGTGTTCTAATAGGAACAAAGAGGGCTCAACACTCCCCATACAATATCACAAGTGAAAATATGCAAAACCTTACGCTACACGCCACTACTCGCTAACCTACTTACGTCGGCTCTTTGTTCTTATCAAAAGTCGTATAGGACTCGAATGAGGCGGTATTTAAAACAAATTATGTTCTCGACATCTCGGTTCGCTATAGTCAATAGATTTTTGTATGGAAAAGCTAAGACGTGAACGTTTCTGTTAACGAACAAATTGAGAAATCGCTATTGATACTTGACAAATCGTAAGGTTAAATATAGTTGGAGCAATATTAATAAATAAAGTCCACAGATATTAGTTTCCCGAACTAAGACTCGGTCATTAGCGAGAATTCTGCCATATGTCAAAATCCAATAGCTTTCTGACATATGACAGCGATACTCAGCGATACGTCTACTCAGAATCTTACCCTTAAATCTACCAAAGACGAATACACTTCGAGACAGGCGTGACCCGCCATCGCCCGTCAAAATAGTCACGTGACCACGCTTGAACTGTCAAATACTATATTCGCTCACAGTACATTTTTATTATTTTTGGTATTATGTCGTTATGGAATCAAAAATTCCAGTCATATGTATACGTATCGGCCAATAGCGCGTTAAATTAGTCCGTAAATTTGTATTAATGTCATTCGCTTCTAACACCGCCCCGATAGGCATCGCCACACCCGCGACGCATTGAGCACAAACCGACGGCTTGCGACCGTCCACGCGACTTCCATCACTAAAATATATAAATTCTTTCATGTAAACCTAGCTTTAAACGTATATGTCTTTATTACGTATGTTTTCGTTTTTATCTAACTTATTTTTGTGCAAAAAGAAATTTTGTACAAGATTGCTAAAAACACCATACCCCATTCAAACGGTGACACGAAAAAAACGTACTAAAGACAAGGAAATAGTAAACTAGAAATGCGCGGAGATTTCAAGAATAAAAAATGGCAACACTGGCGTGTGACAAAATCCCCGCCCACCTTTAGCGTTAACAAAATACCCACAGCACCCTAAATTATGCATTAACTCGAAAATAAATCTATACGTAAACAGTCGTACAACATATCCTTAGAGTAAAATGGCGCACGAATAATAAAATATAGATTTTTAATGTAAAATTATGCTAGTCACTAGCGATCCGAAGCTATTTTCGTTATTAAAATCCGCAAATCTTAATAGCAAAATGTGGGTAACATTAAAATGCACGATGACAGTTGACACTGACAGTTAACATAAGAATGAGCGGGACGTTGCAAATAATACACATCTCATTTGTATGTATCATTTAAGCTCACTTATAAACTCCGCTTAACTAAACGGCTCTCCATTTCATACCAATAGCTGAGCGACGTTTATGAGTTGATTTATGATTGATTTCACGCCAAGATGGCCGATAAGTCACTTAATAACTGTATAAAATGCTTAAATTTGTAAATACCAACTCCACGTAACTAAAAATAAATTTTCATAGGCCGCTCATGTGACTTAGATAAAAAAATTCCGTAGCGCCACGCGCGGGGCCGCAAACTTCAGTTAAATTTGACTAGCCGACACGAATCAAAGTGACTAGAACGCGACAAACATTGGCAAGAGTTACCACCACTAAATTTCCAATTCGGAACCAAGACCGTCAACAGATGGCGCTATTTAAAATAAATGTACATTTAAAAACGAAATACTAGTTTAAAACAGCGCCATCTACCGGCGAAATTTCCACTAAATTAAGTACTCGACGTCCCCGCGCGAGTCGTATTCAAAAAAAAAACCCTTAAGTAAAAATTCCTAGGGCCGTATCGGCAAACGTGGCTCAAGCACGTTTAGAAATACGGGCCTTCTCGAAACTAATGTGATGCACCAAAATAAATACATACAATATTTACAAATAAAGGATACAAATTAAGCTCATCAGTTCGAAGGGGGGCGATCACACTAGCACAGATTAAACAGTTGCTCATATAAAAACGCCTCGCTAAGCGACATGATTTGATACATTCGAGACTGTA
Organism: Pieris brassicae; assembly: GCF_905147105.1. Classification (NCBI taxonomy): domain Eukaryota; kingdom Metazoa; phylum Arthropoda; class Insecta; order Lepidoptera; family Pieridae; genus Pieris; species Pieris brassicae. Next base: position 20,836,796 of record NC_059670.1, read on the forward strand.
CAAATGTTTTTGTTCAAACCAGCAGGAAGAACTTGCTTTTACCAGGTCTACAGATTCATATTTACTTCAATAATACACTGGCAGGTTTCTATGTGAGCAACTGTTTGCACTGTGGAGGGCAGAGATTCACTAACAGAAGCCGCCGAAGCCGACAGAGGGTACCGACGGCACTGAGGGCACAGACGACTCCGCATTCTTGTGCAAGTCTAGAAGTGGACTCGCTGATAGGTAGTGGGCCTGGAAATATACGAAATATTAAGTTAATAACAAACATTACTATTAAATTCCAAATCAATTCTCGTCATTTCATGTGGGGCAAATGGGCAGACGACTCATGTGATGCTAAGTGATACCGCCGCCCATGGGCAGTCACATTGCCAGAAGACTCGCGATGCCGGCCTAAGAATTGGTTTTGGCATTATTTTTTTATAATACACACGAGCCTGCAGTATGCCCAAAAAGGGGAGTCATCGCAGCCCATAGACACCCATTATTAGTAGGTGAGTTGCCGGCCTTTGAGTACACTCGTTTTATTAGTATTTAAATATTTATTCATTTTACAAATACCTAAATAAAAAACAAATTTATAATGAAACTGTTATTGTTGGCAGGTCTTTCATAAGTACGACCAACATATGAAACAAACGTTTACGGAATAAACAAAAAAAGTCGAAATGAAACTAAATTTTAAAATTTTCCCTCCAAAAAGCCTTCCTCACACTTCACAATAAAAAAAAAAACAAATTGATCCAGCCGTTGTCGAGTTAGCTTAACATCATATTTTGCGATTAATTTATATTTATGTCCATTTATTATACGTTAAAACGTTGCACTATTACTTATTATTTCATTAGTTTAAATCTATAAAAATAAACTATCCAAAATGACCAATCCACCCTTTTAATATAAAAAAAAACAACAAAATTGCAATAATTATTGCACACATTGCCGCCATTACTAATTCAACCCTTGAACTGTGAAGACCTATTTGTACTGCAGTTTTGTAATTAAATTGTGTACATACTAGATTATTTGACATTTAATACCCTCAATGAGTACTTTTATTTGCTATCTATGATCAATCTATTGATTCTGAGATAGGCAATCTTCAGATATAAAAAAAAACATAACAATACGCTAGCAGGATTGGTTTTCGATTCCGCAGAGGCTTTACTACATATTTTGGAATGACTCTGAAGTTCCAAAGACAATGCACACTTTGCATTCCTTAACTCTGAGTCATGCTCTCAAATACAGAGTGTATTATTAGACGGGCGACGACGGAAGACGGGTCGACTGCAATGTTTCTAGATTTTTCCACTAGTTAGAGAACTTTTCAGCAGGCTGTAATATGATTTCTGACCGTTTCAGGAGATGGTCAATCACATATTAGAAAATTGTAATTTCCATAATGTTACCCTAGTTTTCAGGAAGCTGAAACCTTTTTTCAGTCAGTTTTAGAACATATGTAGTCGATTGGTGCAGTTTTCAGGAGACCCGTTTTCAGGCGTTTTCAGGCATAGGTATACCCCTTTGATGAAGGAATATTCTAGACCGAACTTTCTAGGTGTGAGACAAGGACGAAATGATGAGAGAGAGAGAGAGAGAAGATCAGAACTTTCTCGAAACTAGACTGAGCACTCTAGAACGCCGTACGACAAGGACGGAGCAACGTGCGAAAGAGACAAAGAGTGCGGACGTTCTAGAATTGTGCAATCGCTACTCAGTAGCAAGCCCGCCTAGAAAGTTCTCGAATATTGTTTAGAATTATTCCCAGGGATATATAAGCGAGCCGAAACGCGACTAGTCGCCTTTAGTTTGGAATGCGATAACAAGAGAGAAACACCGAAGCGATAAAGTGATTACAAGTGATAAAGTACTGTGTGAAGTGTGCATAAGTGAAGTAATTAGTGACTGTGTTTTTTTTGTGCTATAAGTGCATCTCTGCAATTAATTTGTGCTCATAAATTCCTCATTGATTGTTCAAGAAATAAACCCTTGAATAAATTCACGGCATTTTCTATCCGATCCCCTAGCTCGTAACAATATGTTTTATGAATTGTTCATAGGCATACAGCAACCTATTTTTTATTATCAATATAAATACCAGTGGAATCAACTATTTTAGTGTATATATTATAAATATGTAAATAGCTCTCAAGAATTCCCGTTTGTAAATATTGTAGATAGATATCTTTCAAATAGTTATCGTCTTATTACCTGCTGATGATGCGCAGGAGGCGGTCCTGCATATCCATTGTAGTAGGGCGTGTTGTAGGGCGCATAGCCAGGGGCGTAGCCATACTGCCAGTCCGGGAGATAGCCCGGGGCAGGCCGCATTAGCTGGGTACCCCATCCGCCCCCATAGCCCACGAACGGACCACCGTAGCTGCAATTTATATGTACATATGTCAAGACCGGTCCAATTTCCAAACGGGAGGCCTATGTACGAATATAATAACAAAGAAAAATTTATGATTTGTAATAATTATTAGAACTGTTCTGTGTCCTCTAAATTACGGTCAGTCAAGAAATGCTTTATAGTTAGTATTGTCTTTTGTTAACATAGCTTTTACACATTGATTGCACGCGAAACGTCGGAAAAATTTAAAATCATGTAAACAATTATAAGTTTATAATAATAATACATAGCTTCAATCCGTTTAAAAAGCATAGCACATATGAAATTTTCATAGTGTAATTGAAACCTGTTTATTTTTTTATTTTTGAAATTGTCCTGTCCATACCATGTTTGGCATTTATTAAGACCTAACCTAAACTCGTTTCGAAGATATAGGAATAAAAAAAATATATGTATTATGAAATTTATTAATGAAATAAGATTCGCGGGATTACGAAAGCAATAATAAAGAAACACTGTTATTTTTTTTCAACAGGAATATTTCATTGATTTTGAAATGGAGCCGTTCAAACAAAGCTCTCAAAAATAACAATACATAAACATATTAAGTTTTTGTAGAAATCCTCGAAATTTCGTGTTCGACCATAGACAATGTGTGGGTGGGTAATATGTGTAAAAAAGTCAATAATTACTGTTGACGTAATCACCAAATAAGAAAATCAAAGACCCAAGTAGAGCTTACGTAATACTTAAACGCCCCCAAAGGTACTAAATTGAGTTAAGTGTGCGTAATATCACTCACCCATTATTCCCATATGCCGGCGTGCCATACGCCGGATAGGGGGGATAGAGCGCCGGAGTGTAGTCAGGCAAAGCGGGGACCGCAGGAGCTGGGGGCTCCGTTGTCCCCCCCGTCGCCCCTCCACCAGCGCCCCCCTCCGCGATTGAGGGTATCTGGTCCACCAGGGATTCTAACCCTGAAAGACTTTTGGCTGAGACATCTTGATTTTTGGGCTTCGGTGTGCCAGGTCCGCTTTCGGTACCGCCGTATTCGGCTGGAGAACCTGCAGAAATCATTTCTCGAATAATATATATTTTATTCAATACTTAAAGGAATCCAAATAACCCAGAGGAAGATATACAGTCTTTGGCAGATATCCTGTCTGGCATTGTTAAAACTAGATTAATAGACTTCTGTCAAATAGTGTTAACTCTGGAAGAACAATCTTCCGGATGATGAGACGGATTTTGTTTTCATTATCTCCGCCAATAAATTAATAATTTTAATTAATAACTGTATTAAAAACAAATCTTACCAGGCCCATGATGATGCTCAGCAGGTCTGAAGGCTGTAGACGCCATCGGAGAGAAGGCAGTTTCTTCGCCCACCGGTGGTGTCGATCTGAATTGTCAATAATTCCACTTAATACCATATTATAACTATATTGATATTTTCCGCCTCACCATAGATGTGAGGAAGTTTTTGAAGAGGCGGGAATACTCTGATTTTGTTTAAGCAGTAATTTAAAATATTAATTATTATTTGCTTTTTCAAATGTCAGTTTTCTTTAGTTTAAATTTTTTTTTAATATATTTTGTTCGTAAATGTACTTACTTGTTTTCTGTTACATATATATTGTTAATGTATGTAATCTGTTTTGGCTTTCTGTATTGACTAAGTGTTATATTTTATAATGTGTATGTTAGCTGTAAGAGTAATTAAATAAATAAAATAAGCCATTTTTATGTAAAATATATTTCATATAAATATATTGCTAACAATGATCTTTGCCTTTTAAAGAACCTAAGAAAATGACACAGGAATGAGTTTGCCCCCAAAACCTGGAGCGTTATTGGACTTCAAACAATTAATTTGTTAGTTAGTACTACTCTAATCATTCATTTGTTTGCTTATTCTCATCAATAAAAAATAAATCAATGGCGCTACAACCTTTTTAGGTCTGGGCCTCAGATTGTATCTGTATCTGTTTCATGATCATTTGTAAATTGTATAGGCACGTAGATGATCAGCCTTGTGTGCCTGACGCACACCGTCGACTTTTTGGGTCTAAGGCAAGACGGTTTCCTCACGATGTTTTCCTTCACCGTTCGAGCGAAATGTTAAACGCGCATATAGAAAGAAATCCATTGGTGCACAGCCGGGGATGGGACCTACGACCTCAGAGACGAGCGAAGCACGCTGAAGCCACCAGGTCAACATTCTCATCGATAGCAAATATAATAAAAAAATATAGCTCGTGAGAACATTTATTTTTATTTATAATCCCAAGAAGCAGAAACTCGAGACCACTGTTAATTTGACATTTACATAATATACATCATACAGATAATAATCAGTAACAGTTTGTATCGACTGAACATAATGAATAATAACCGAATAACTTTGGTTAACATAGCTTTGAAAGAAAACAATTTTTTAACCGGATTAAAGCTATTTGTATAATTTTTCCGACGCTTCGCGTGCTTTACAGCGTGCGTGGTCACGGTGACTGAAGATAAAAGGTGTTGAATGTCAAAAAGTATCACAGCCGTAATATTATCTGTATTTATTTCCCCGGAGTTGGTATCGACTAAAAGATGAAATTTTTTGCAGAAATGACTCACGGTGTCCTCTATTTTCGCGGATTGAGGAGAGGACACCGTGAGTCATTGTTCAAAAACCTGACCCGAGCCGATTTGGCAGTGTTGGCCTAGCGGCTTCAACGTGCAACTCTTATCCTACAGTTCTACTGCTGTACACCAAAGCACACTATGTGCGCTTTAAACATTCGCTCGAACGTACAAGGAAATCTTAGAACCTTAGAACCAAAAAGTCGACCTTGACAGTCGAGGCTGAATAATCTTGTCTATTGAATTAACAAACATGAAACAGATACCTAAATCTGAGACCCAGACCTAAAAAGACTGATTTATTATATTTTGGTAAACTGACTATATATATATTATCACAAACAAATAAATAATTTGTATTTTTGTTACATTTTTATTTTAAAAAAATGTTTATATTTGTGGTATTTGAACTTACAAACACTTACCTATTGAAATTACTAGGGAACATGGAGGGATGCTGATGTAACTGGTCTAACCGCGGACTCTCTGGGACACCGTTACCTGAAACATCATTTCATAAAACGCTAATTTCGATGCAGTTATGTAGTATGTATTCTTACACGATTTCTTCATAAGTAAATCTGGAAATTGATGAAACAGTAACTACTGTACAAAACCGTTCATTTATTTATATATTTGTTTCCTGTAAATAGTGTTTTAAAACACGTAAATAATTTGAGAGAAAATGATGATCGTACTATATGCAACTTTACAGAAATTGCTTAAATAAAGTTAAATTAGATAAAGTTTAACAAAAGTCTTTTATTATCCATAGACATGAATGTATACAAATAATACAATTACTTCATTTTGCCTTATTACTACTAAGATTATTACAGAATTTCATTAATTGTAATAGAATTACTACAATCACTGTTATCGTTATTATATATTTTTGTTATTAATGGCTTCGAATCTGTACGAATCAACCGTAACGGAAAAACGTGACGCGTAACCGAAAATGTGACGTTTTTTTACAACGCCGGTTAAGAAGTTTCACTTCAAATGAACATCTCTTTTATTGTCCCCTTAACTTAACTTTTTAAAGGAATTTGTAGTGGTGTGTAGCCCTATAGGTACCAAGGTATATTTATAATGTAAAAAATATAAATAATAAAAAAAAAATTACGACATAAAACTCACCCTGCTCCTGCGCATAGTGGTAGTCGTGCGGCTTGTCTGCGTCATAGGGCATCTCCCTCTCGTACATGTTGCTAAAGGCGCCTGAAGAAGCCCCGGGCCCAGGGGACACTTCCGCCCCGCTTGCGCTGGGTTGCTATAAATAAACAAAACATTATTTCTATGAATCTCTAATGCTGCGTTGCGTCATATTTTGTAATTTAAAAAGCAGATTTTTATATCTACCATTAAATATTTAATATCTCTAAGAAATATATACATTATATATATAGTATAGTGTATATTACCTTATTATAATCTGACAGGGACGAATTACTATTGCTTCCCGGGTGCATATCCGTGCTGCCCATGGGGCTTGCGTCATCCCGGGGCGGCTCAAAGTCCAGAGTTGCCATCCCGGGGGAAACAACCCCGGGAGAGGATATCGCTGCGCCAATCTCATGTGATAATTCACCGCCGTATGAACCCGAACCACCGTTTGAACCTCCACCCTGTACGTAAATTGACTTTAATTATTAAGAATAGTGGATCTGAGTTTTCTTTCTAAGTGCGTATTTTCGCTCCTATGGTGAAGGAAATCCAGGGAAACTGGCAAGCCTTAGACCCGAAAAGTCGAAAAGTCGAGCTTGTTTCAGGCTGATCACCTACTAAGCCATCAGAGGCCAATACCAGGAATTGTACGTTTAGTTTACACGAATAATTTATTTTGACGAAGGACATTTTCATATCAATGAAATCGTTTTTCTTACAAAGGGATTATTCAAGTATTCACGCAATTTTTGGAGATTCATGACCCCCCCCCCCCCATGAAACGCGCCGTAACGTTTCTGTATCCAATAGTAAAACGTTTCGTGACCACCCCCAGTGACTCTTTATACCTGAAACTTACCATTATGTGGTGTAAAGTACTGGAAAGTGGAAAATAATATTATCAATTAACGTGTAATTCAATCCCCGCATCGTAACGTAACGTTTTACAAGAGGACCATCCCCCCCCTCCAAATTTCGCACGTAATACTTGAACGCTCCCTAAGTTATTATCTCCTAATATATGGGTCAAAATTACACGTGTACAACAAAAAAATCATACGTCATACTTAGCGGTAAGCATCAATTCTGAATGTATGTACGTATGTTTAAGAAATATTAAAACTAAAATTGTTATTATAGTAACTAAGTAGGTCAAAATACAAATCTTAGGATAGTACTTCAGGAATCCATACAAAAAATACAAAACAATATATTTTTTATAACGCTGCGGAAAATATTTTTCAGTGTCTTTTTGGACGCCCATAGTCAACGCAGCCCATTATAGTGGATGCGTTGCTGGACCTTGAGGGAGGAGTATACTTTCTTTAAATAATTGGAGGTCGTATCTCCCAGGGAAGACCCCCACCCAGAGTCAATTCACACTGTTCACAAAAGAGTGAGTTCATCAAGGTAATGCTGACGAAATTTTGAATGAAGTCTTAATGAAGCCTCTCCGTCCTATACATAAGCAATAAAACATGGGCGTACGAACAGAAGGATTATCATATCAGGATGTGATCATCCATACGCTCTTACTGAGAGCTCGCGACTCTGGTCTCAGCAAGTTTTTATAATTGGCACGCTATGTTATTTTATTGGTCAGAAACGAGACTTAGGTCCGAATTCCAAAAGGTATCAAGTCACAATCTCCGTTTGAGCACTGTCAAATATGTCAAAGTTCAAATAGTGAAAATAGTCTTTAAAGCAGATTTAAGAGTGACTTGTATTGTCTTTCGTTAACATAGCTTTTACACATTAAGAAAAACACTTTTTGAACGGATTGAAGCTACGTACGTACGTACAGGCCTTAGCGCTAATTCAAATTCCCGTACGTCCGCTCCGAGTGGACGATTGTTAAAACGCACCTGTGCGAAGTGATGCGACTCGGTGTAGGCGGGCGTCAGGGGCGCTGGGGCGGCGGGCGACGAGTGGTGGCTGTAGGGCGTGTGAGCCGGCGACGGTGTGTACGAGTGCAGCGTACCACCGGCCGGTGATGCCGCGGGGAAGGGAGTACTGTTACCCCCTGACATCACTCCCACCGCGGGCACAGGGGACTGCGAGTAGGGGACGGTTTGCGACTGGAAAGGTATCAACTTCATGAATACACAGATATAGAAGTATTAGTGACGCAATGATTGCGCTAATGTATTTAAGCTGCATTTTTATTTATTAACACATCGTTACATTACAATATAAAAAAATTGAACATAATTAAATCAAAAGGAGGGCAACTGGCGGCCTTATCGCTTTCGATCTCTTTCAGGCAACCACTGTGAGTAAAGAAAATAAATAAATAAAAATGTATTAAATTACATAAGATAGGCAAGAAGTGCAAAAATACATGTTATACACAGTTATTAAGACAAAACTAAACAGGAACAAAAAAAACTAAACCAAAAAGATGATACATAAAAAATAAAAGGTAAAAATACACAATAATCACGATAATTTAAGATAAATCTCACGTCAGTTAGTAGTTGGAAAGAAAGTTAGGGATACGATGTGGACAGGTAATGTTTGTACAGAAGATATTTAAAGGAAGATAGGGAAGGAGCTAAGCGAATTCTAACTTAAGATGTATTTTTATCGTAGTGAAACATAAAAAGTGTTTTAATTCAAACATGACGAACAAACGAATATGGATATATAAACACAAGAAAATCTCTCAAAAATTAATGAATTTATGTAATTTTTTAATCCTAGAGCTGATGCTTGTCTCGGTCAACAAATCAGTATCGAAGTACAGTGCTGCCAGCATTAAAGGTATACTGCCACAGCGACCAAGTTGTTAAAATTTATTTTAATACTCATATTATTACAATAAAATAAATTAAGCGAAGCGAAGCGAGTTTCATGAGGATGAAACTATCATTTAAGATGAAATATAGTTTTGGTTAATCTCAATTAAATACCCAAGGTTAAATGAACCGTTGTTTAACTTGTATGTATAATATAATCCTTTACCTGTGCACCAGGATCCCTGCCATACGCCATCTGCTCGTGTGCGAACCTTGGCTGCGTTTGCGGCGCTGGGCTCGGCTGCTGATACGAGGGAGAACTAGCGTAGAGGGGCGAGCGTGCGGCAAAAGTGCCCCCCACTCGAACGCCGGGGGAGCCGAACGACCCCCGCGGGGGAGACGGGGCCGAAAAGGCCGCGGGACTCGAGGGGAACTGAAAATCGAAATAATTATTAATGAGGAACCCATTATACTGTTTTTTTGTGGCGTCAGATATTTGTATGTCTCAGAGAACTGTCAGAAAATAAATTTGAAGAAGAATTCACGCACAGTTATTAAAAATTACTCTATTTGACTCAAAAAAAAAAAACATTACATTCTAAAGGTTGTAAACATACAATAGGCAACGAAACGTTGAGATACAATATTCATTTTAGTTAACCTTGAACATAATATACTTCAATGAGCACTAGCCTGTATCTTAAACGCTAGTACCTTCCAGTGTCAATAGGAAATTGTTTAAGTTGTTTGCTATTAGACGTTTATTAATTTTATTGTTTATTTAACTAAATGAGGGTAGAATCTATTTAAGTTGTTGCAAATGAGGGTAGAATCTATTTAATTTGTTGCAAATGAGGGTAGAATCTATTTAATTTGTTGCAAATGAGGGTAGAATCTATTTAAGTTGTTGCAAATGAGGGTAGAATCTATTTAAGTTATTGCAAATGAGGGTAGAATCTATTTAAGTTGTTGCAAATGAGGGTAGAAAATATGATTGACTCCATAATTACCTGCTGCCCCTGCCCCTGCGGCTGTGGAGTTGCGGCTAACCGTTGAGGTGTTGGCGAATAGGGTTGCGACCGTGGGGACGCGTACACCCCGCGAGGGGACACATACCCGGCACGGCCTAGTCCCAGAGACCCAGAGACGTCTAGTGGGGAGTCCATGCCACCGCCTAAGACAAAATATCAATCATACGATATAAACGAGAATAGTTCCACGGACCACGTAGTTGTATTAAAATATTTTTTCTTATTTTTTGCCCTAATGATAACTAATATATTTTATTTATATGTAATAATTAATGACGTCATATATGTGATAGTACATAATGGTGATAAATGATAAGGAAATGGCTTCTGTTTCACAATGCGAATATTTATTATTATTTACATTCCCTGAGCACACAATCTTTTGGATTGGCCATTTTACTACAATGTACTAATATTTGATTTGAAAAAACAAATCAACATCTGGCTTACTTCAGTGTGACCAGGTTTTTTTTTAACTAAGCACCAAATAGAAACTGGACGGTGTTAGTAACACTTTCTGTACATTCACCACATCAGTCAATTCCTTTACCAAAATTCACATATATAATATTAACTGATAGATTACCCCGAAATACAAGTATGTTTTTTGTGTTATATAATTACGAGGAGCACAAAACGCAATGCAATATATATATATATATATATATATATATATATCTTAATTATGATGTTACTATTAGGTAAAGCTTCAACAAGGTCCATAACAAAAATATTTGTTTCTTGGGTCTTTTAGGGTGTACGGGATTTATAACAATATACATAATAAATTATTTAAAATATTACCATTATTGGGCTGATAATACGGCGAGCCATCAGGCATCTGTTGGTGTTGCTGGTGGTGCTGATACAGCATCCCTTGCTGGAGCGGAGATGGCATCTGCGAAGGGAAGTCACCGTGACCCATGAACTGCTCGTGGGGTAATGATGACATTGACGACAATTGAGGCTGGAGCATTGTATTAGGCTGAAAAAAGGGGTTATTTATAAGAATTTATAACAGTTAAAACTATACTACTTTTTAATTAATGTAAATGTATTAATTTGGAAACCACACATTAGTTTGTGTTACTGAAATTTACCCCCCCCCCCCCCCTCAAAGCTCACAAAAATAATAGTACACAAACGTATTAATTTTTTGTAGTAATGCTCGAAAATGCATTTCGTTTTCAAGTATAGATAATGTGTGGGTAATATGTGTAAAAAAGTAATTACTGTTGACGTAATTCCTAAGTAAGCCAATCAAAGACGACTCCCCCCTCCCCCTATAGTGCTTACGTAATACTTAAACCCCACTCTATAAATAATTCTGACACCATTTTTTATTATATTTTTTAAATATTTTCTGTGCGACAAACTACAGAATAATCTCGCAGTAATATAATAGCAAAAAATACAAAGGGTTCTGATAAATAAAATTTCGGAGCCAGACTATAGAATATATAAGTTGTGGGTAACCAGTGTGGGTGGACACCGCGATGCTCTCGGATTCAGTTGACTTTGCATTGCTCTTGTTAAGTATTGGACTAGACATATACAAATCATACATAGAGCTAAATCTCCAAAGAAATTACATCTCCGAAGACTGTTCAACATTGATGAGTACAAGGTAAGCTATTTATTAATAAATATGTGTATTTACATTATTTAAATAATTATAAGTCTATAATAATAATGCATAGCCTCCGTCCATTTAAAAAGTGTTTTCTTAAATATGTGTATAACCTTTATCATAATAAAATCATATCGTAATAATAAAACTGGGTGGTTTCACGGTTCAATTGATTCTTCACAAACATAAATTTCATACTATTTATAACTGCCATTTATTGACACTATTGAATAAACAGCTAAAAAATAAAAATAGGTCCAAAAGTAGGTCATGCTTGACACACGCCGTCGACTTTTTAAGGAAAGCCGGTTTCCTCAGGATGTTTTCCTTCACCGTTTGAGCGAATATTAAATGCGCACATATAAAGTCCATTGGTACACAGCCGGGGATAGAACCTACGACCTCAGGGGTCAGAGTCGCACGTTGAAGCCACTAGGCCAACACTGTTACACGACTATAGCTTTTAACAAGACTGTTGTCAAAATGACATTGCTGTGCCAGTTGGTTCTCGATTTTAGATTGATGAATATGGTGATCACTTGTTCAATATTTATATCATCAAATATTTAATTTAAAGAATTTATTGAATGCACATATTTATCACAACAAATATGATGTAGAAACATGATAATAAAAAGTGATGATGATGATTACATATAGATTTATTTAATAATAAGATATAAACAAGGCTTTACTAACATCGGAGCTCACCTGTGGCTGCGGCGGTTGTTGCTGTTGCTGCATCAAAAACTGTTGCTCTTCCGGCCTTATCTTCTTCGGTCTGCCTCTCTTCTTTTTGGGCGGTTGTTCGGCGTTCGGATCTAAGTTTGGCGGGGCGCGCGGCTGCCTAGGTGCCCTCGGAGTGGGCGGCGCGGTTTCCCCATTCTCCAACTTGATCTTCTTCGGTCTCCCTCTCTTCTTTTTCAGAGGAACTTCTGTTCCATCTTCTAGTATGATCGTGTCACCCGGTTCCGGCTCCATCGTCAGCCTGTGGATGGACGTGCTTCGGTCCAGTATTTTTACATTTCGATAAACTGGTTTTGGTTAGGTAAAGCAAGAACATCTAAAGTCATTTGTTAGTGCACAAATACAAACAAGTATTATCTGTAGTATTATATAAAAGTTAGTTTGTTACGCGATTTCATGTCACCGTAAAACTTTAAATACCGTTACATTATATTTATTACTATTGGCATTTTAATCAAGTGAAAAACTATGCGTTAAATTATGTAGGATGTTACAATTATAAGTATATATATATACGGCGAGATATATAGATTACGATGACATAACGCACGAATTGATTTATGTCCTAATATCTAGGATTAGGCACAATCAAACTATAATGTTTTTTTTAAGTACATTAAATAGTACGTAGATTAGTTCAGGTGAATGCGTAACAAACGAACACTTTTAGATGTAAATTATAAATAAGTAAGTTGGTAAGCATTGCTTCTCCGTGTATTAAATAGAAGTTTAAAAAAATAAAAAACAAATTGTTTTAAATATACTATAAAATTGTAACCTGTAAAATTCTTAAAACATTAAAAAGAATCCCGCGACACAGTTATAGGAAATTATCATTCACCTGCGAATCTCCATCTCCTCCTGCGGGCGTCTACTCGTATTATCCGGAAAGACCAGTTCCGCCTCATCCACGTGCGCTACTAATCCATTTAAGTAGTCCCGGAACTTTTTGAGCGCCGCGTAAAACGGCACTTTATCCGCTGCTCTCGGCAGTTGAGCGCATCTAGCTGATGATGACGGCATCACCCACATGTACTGGAATCATCAAATTTAATACATTCATAAATTCAAAATATTAGATTTGATGATTAATGTAAGAGCAAAATAGAATATATTTCATTTGCGTTTTAACTCTTTCTTACGAGACAGTTAACACGAATATTTTTCTAAACACGATAACATCCTAGCAGTTTTGTTTAATAGACTTTACTAGATTGCATCTCCTTTAATAAAGTCAATGATTTATATTACATTTAAAATGATAAATATGACCCCAGAATTTTATATAATACATTGATTTTTACTTTCAAATTTATTTTATTTGTTATCACAACGAAAACAGACAATAAATTCAATTTTCAACCAGCGTAAACAAGAAACTGACCACGGATTATTGTGAATGGTCGTAATTTAATAAGGTCGTGTTAATAATATGATCTATGATTACTTTTGATACAGTTGTTTGCGTGTTGTTCCCACTACAGTGCGTGCTCATACTTCAGTACTGCTGATGGGGACTTATTATTTTTTATTTACTGAATCATAATTCATTTCAATTAGCCAATTAATCTCATTTCAGCTACGCCCTTGATTTGATTACAGGCAGTTAGTATTGCCTTATGTTTATATATACTTATATACTTTCACGAACCAAAACCCATAGAAAACTACTTTAGATAGACCCTGGCGTGTGGTTAATCAGTTCTAGAAACGTAATAAATTACCGTATTCGTCCCAGCGATCGTATCAGGTTGTTTCCCGAAGCAAAAGTCCTTTTTCCCAGAAAATACTTCATATATCAGCTTCCCATTGAACACAGCGACTTTCGGCCGAAATGTCTGCAACTTCTCCAACAGTATCGCTGAACCTTCCTTAATCTCACGTCGCGTTAAATCTGCTGAACCCTTGGTCGGTCTCGCCACCATATTCGTGAAACCGATGCCGAAATTCAGTAACTGGAAAGGATGTTATTTTTATTAGTTAGGTTCTATGCTACATATATAAAAAATCTTACTAACACTAGTCCGATTTCTGTATGTAAAATATAGCTTTTCGGACTTTTAAATATAATTTTCGAACCTTCAATTAACGTCTTTTGAGATCACATTTCAAAACGACTTAACGACATGCCTCTTGTCACCACAGCGTAAACATAATTAACAGAATTGACAGTAAGAGACAGTAAGAGTTAGAGTCCAATTACACTGATTTAGATTTTTTTTTTATAAATAAAGGGTACAAAGTTTATAATATAGTTATAATTATGAAGTCCCGAGAGTGCGTGTAGATTAGGAGCGTATGTATTGGATTAACTACTTGCTCAGACCAACTAATCAGCGATAAGCCCTTTAGAAAACAGGGCATGCATAATTAATATTGCAATTTCTATTTAACATCGCATTTGTCCCATGAGACGTCCACCACTGGTCCACTAGTTATGAAACGAAATATACATTTATCGATACAATATATAAAAAATAAATGAATACGTCGTGGAACTTGTCAGCATACTCGGGCTAGACTTGTAACAGCATTGATTTTTCAGTGAGACCATTGGTCTATAAAGAGCTGCGTAGCCCGCACTGTAAAATATCATAAATCGGAGCTGCAATGCTTCACTCTGACAGGATGGACGTTAGCGTCGCTTAATGAGAGTCGCTCGCGTTGCACTGCTACTGAGGGTGATTCAAAAATGAGATCAAGCGCGATCTACGACTCCTGTGTGTCAACAATCTAGTCAAACTTATCGCAATTTCTGAATATCCTGAGTGTAAATGTAAGTAGTTCTGAAAAAATTAACTAACCAAAATACAATAAGAACTCGCTAAAAATCCATTAGATACGAGTTGTCCATGTCGGCTTAAACATGGCGACTTATCTATTGAGACCTGGGCGCACGCTGGAGCCAAAACGGCACAATCTATTTCATAACTATGGAATGGACATTCTTCAAGACAGCTGTAACAGTATCGCCAATTAAATGAAATCGAAACCACGTATTTTGTCATTATCAGTTCCTGACCATATAACCGAATATCCCAATAACTAGAGAGGCAGTTATAAAAATATATTATCTACCTTGTAATCCTCATCAGCACTCATCTGTTCCCTCGTAAGCCCGGACAGATACAGACATTTCCAAAAGTGGTTTCCCGGACCCGCGTAATGATGACCCTTGTACGCCGCAAAAAGTCCCGGGTTAATACCAATCTGTGGACAGTAGGTCATTGATCAATATACATTCAGTGTACACCAGGTCAATAAAGCATATAATTCGTATTACCAGTGCTGTGACAGCTAATTCCTGTCAAGCAAAGACATTGCTAATTCGTTGGGATTAGAACCAAGAACTACACTGAGCTAGGGAACTTATAAAATTCGAAAAATGCGCAGTTAAAACATCAACACGACATCAATGTCATGACTAAGCATTTATAAAAAGTAAAGAACAATTTTTAGCAAAAATTCCCCAATTTTGTACGTACACGTAGACGAACGACTTAACTAGGGCTGGATTAAAAAGTTCTAAGCACTCTCAATTACCCATACAAAAGATTGTTATACCCACATAAAGTTCAGAAAATCTTTTGTAAATACCTACACATAATTGCCTATGGGCTGGCAACACTAGAATGATGTGGGGTGATGAAAGAAGCCAAGTATAGGTACAAATGAAAAATTGTGGATAAGGCTATCCGGGGGGTCCATACTACAAGGCACAAAACAATAACGAACCTAGAATAATTGATATATAACCATGCAAAATCTCCAATATTTAAGCCTTGACTTGTTTAAGCCATCGCGGAATATGCTTAAAAGGAGTATTAAAAATATCTATAGCGCTAAATCATCATGAGCACATCCCACATTCACACCCTGACGTAACTTTACAAACCATAACTTTCACACAGCACAGCCGAATTAGGTATTATGTATTCATTCATTTTTAATGATTTTTTTCCTTTCGTCAATAAAAAACCCTTTTATATATAACATATTCCATCTTTGGCTATATGTTTAGTATAATTTGTTGTTTTATATAATTAAGGCGGTAGGAATACACAGTCAATAAATAAATTCAACACACAGATTCATATTATTACCGGACACAGACTCTGAGACTTTACCCTGTCAATTACATTATTTCATGTCATACCCAACCCGACCTCTAGGTCAAATTATAAAATTACTAATTACTTTTTTATACGATAACAAAAACGTGTGCACTTAGCCTTATTAACTGCCTCAACAATTGCAATAAGGAAGAAGACAATAACAGATTAAAAATGAAGATTTTCGCATACGGTAAACAAGAACTGGTACTGTGTTTAAATTTCGTACCATAAATACGTGCAAACGATCAACTATACCTCGCCAAACTCATGCCGTTCAAGTTCAAACCTTATAGAAGATGCTTATGTAAGCCAAAAATAATTGCATAAAAAATGACAAAATGTTAATATATAAACCTATAGCACTCTACAATAATACCTACAATCATACCCTTTGAATTTATAACACACCCATGTTTATGGAGCTGTTTTGTATACAACATATACATACAGTACATAAATACATTCCAACCACAGCCGACACAAGCATAACACTAATGCTCTTACAGAATCACAGGATTCTTAGATAAGACACCATTTTGGCTAAGTGCATGTCGCCCTTATAAAAATATATAATAATTTAATTGAAGAAATATCTTTTTGGCCTAGATTCGGTAAGCATTTATCTCGCACAAGCAGACAAACAAACATTTTTGAACAGCCCCTAAATTATTCATATTCCCTAATAACTACTATCAACAAATAAATATAAGACTCTCGATCGTACTCACAATGATGATGTCGAGGTTCTCCGATAAGTGGTCGGGCAGCGTCCGTCTTGACACCTCCTCTTCGCTCATTCCATTGAATCTGTCGTGCTTTTTTCTTTCCTTCACTGGTCTTGGTATTAACGCGCCCTCTAAGCCTTCCGTTTTGATTTCCATACTGAAATTAACAGGTCAATATTCAGAATAGTTTTACATGTAAACTAAAACTTATTGTAAAACTGTGTTTAAAACTGATTCTATAATTATTACATTATTAAGTTAGTTTTCCTTATATGGCATTACATTTGTCAAACTATGATAAAAGGTCTAAAACTAGGATTAAACGCATTTAATTTTACATAATTTATACAAAAATTATACACTCAATAAGGTCAGTTATCGCAGCTCATTGAAATCTCATTTTAGTTGGAGCATTGCCTGTGAGGGATGAGTATACTCTTTCTTTAAACAATAATTGTAGTTCGTAGCTCCCAGGTAAGTCACAGTTCACAGTTCGCAAAAATGTATTGTGAAGCGTAAGTGGAAGTTTTTAAGCCATCAAAGGGATGCGCATGACATTTTCTCGCACAGTAATGCAGTAGTGGCAAATTATTTTCTAACATCAGCGCAATTGTAGGGCACAAAGGATTGCGGACGCTTCCTGAACATACCCTCAAATAGGTATTGAATGTTTTATCTGCATCATTTGTGTCATTTACTAACAATTACAAAACATCTTTTAACTATTAGAGAGACTGAATATGCCATAGATTGTACTCCAGACTCGAAATAGAGCTTTATTACGAGTTGGTAGGCACAGATGACGACACCATTTGTCCGAAAAAACATCATTAAAGGATTGTCTTGCTATCTTTTTATTTATTTTTTACCAAATTTTTTTCGTAATATATTCGTTCGCAACCCGGCCAGCTGTATTCTTAAAGTGTAATAGTAAACAATAATATTAATAAAAGCAGTATTGGCCTAGTGACTCTCAACACTGAGCTCGTATATTCGATCCCCGGCTATTAACCAGCGACCTTAATTGTATGTTATGTCTATTAACCTTTAACGACTCGAACGCTGAATAAAAACATTGTGAGTAAACCTTGCTTTAGACCCAAAAAGTCGACGGCGTGTATCAGCCATAGAGATCTAATGACCTACTCGAACGACTCACTACACTTCAGGCCCAGACCTAAAAAGGCTGTAGCGTCACTATATTTTCCTTTTAATTAAAATATCTTTAACAATTAAAGCCAAGTTAGCCGAAGCTATAACATGAATTAGTACAAAGCAAACTTAAACGATCTCAGATAGAGATTCAATTAAAGCCATTGATTGAAAATTGTCTATGACACTTGAGTTTTTAAAGTTTCATTTGTATTGGCCAATTCAATGAGATGAATGATATATATTTTAATATTTATTTAGGACTATAACACTCAAACTCAATATAACTTTAAACACTGGTAAAATAGGACACTTACGTACGTCAACAGATATGATGTTAAATTGTTGTAAAATTTGCATTTACTACCAGTTCGCAAGTCAAGGGCGTAGAGCGGGCATGAAGAGCTGGCTGGCTGGAGAGAAACTCTCCGCCACTCTTTTTAATCGCTAAGTTTTGAGTCATAAAAATTGTTTGAAGCTTTATTAATTATTTTAAATTTAACGTTAACTTTGAATTTATTTAGTGATAATTCTTTAATTTTGCTTGTTGTAGTGTGTTGTAAAAACGAATGCAATTTCCATATAAGGAGTGGTCTATCTTCTGGAGCATGGTTGGATAGTTAGGATAGTTCTGTTTCCAGTATTATACTGGTGTAAGTCACCAACTAAAGTATCAAAAACCCTAAAATCTAAATATATTGTTCTAAAATTATCGATTTCTTTGATATGAAACATTTTTTAAAATAATAATTCAAATTGAGTCATTACCTACAGGGAGGAACAAACTCAGCCCTTAAATATAATGCCGTGTAGACTTGAGATGAGAGTTATCAAAACAAGAATCAAATTAGAGAAAATAAGGGAACAACACGTCGGCCAATCAGAACACTTGACCGCACAGACGTTCTGCGCTCTGATTGGCTGATGATGACGACATATTGATGCAGCAACAAGGTACAATCTATACCGAAGACAACAGCCGAGTTCCTTCACAAGTGGTCAATATTCACTAAACAAACACTTCACTTTAGCAAATCCAGGCGAGTGTTAAGTGAAAATCCTCACTCATCGGCATCAGTCACGTTCTATCGATTTTGAGTATTTTTCTATACTATTTTTGGAAAGTCTATTTGAGGGCTCAAAAACACTTATTTTAGAACGGCGATTGTTGTTTAATACTAAATCACTGTCTCTTTTAATCACAGCGTAAACATGATTTGACAGAAAGAGACAAATGAGTTAGTTAACATGTATTTATTGATTTAGTTTAGTACGTTAGTACTAGATTTAACAGAATTATGAATATAAAGATAATTAATTAAAAATAATGTAAAAGATAGCTTTTTACATACCTATGTATAATTACTAGACGTATATATGATATAACTATATAGGGGTACACAATTGGAAACAGGAAGCTCTGGATAGATTGCCAAGGCGAAGTGTACATGAGGAGGCTAAGGCCCACGAGGGGCTGTATAGCCATGGATGATGATGATGAGACAACTATGGTTCATTTCAACTATACGTATGATATTGTTACGAGCTAGGGTATCGGATAGAAAATGCCGTAGATTTCTTCAAGGGTTTATATCTTGATAAATAAGGAATTTATGAGCACAAAATTACTCGCAGAAATGCACTAAATACACACACAAAATACAGTCACTAATTAGTTTAAAATAATAAAAACAACCAGCCCACAAGTCGTTGTGTAATGTCTAATGTTTGACATAGAAAACTATTCATAAATAATTTAACAATTCGTGATTTTTTTCAAACTCAGAAATAACTATAGTCCGAAAAGTATTTGCCAGTGTATATTTGATTATTGTCTCAGTGAAAAAAAAAACTGTAAAATAACACTTTACTTTGTGCTAATTGCTAGTCTACGATTAATGTGAAAAGCATTAGCCCGAATCCACCTTGATCCGATTATTTCAGTGGGATTTTTGGCTAGCGGTATCGCGGTTCCGGTACAGAAATACTTCCTACGTAAACACTGCGCAACGCATCTATTAACAATCGCTGTGCGACCAATACTAGCTAATGTTAACTTCAGCCGCATATACTAAACGCCCCTTTGACTCCACATAAGAATCTCTACAGACTAACACCAAAACGCCAGGTAGTCCGACAAGGCCGCCTTCAGAGTGTATCCGGGATAGCTCTTGTATTCTCCTGGAGTGCTAGTTTTAGCCTAGCAAGGAGTTTTCCTAGTTTTCCAAAGCATCGCTTTTCACCTATCCCGACATCATTAAGTTTTAATAACTCGAACAATACTACATCTTAACTACGCTTTAATGATTTGATTTTTTTTTTGCAAGTTTTATTGGAATACGATTAACAGTCCCAACGTTTCTGCAGCCTGCGTAGTAAACCTTCTCACAGCTCATTCATAGGCTCTCCGCAATAAAGTTATTGAATACGCGCTCCGATTCCATACGATTAGCTACTTTTTAACATCATTTAAAAGTTCTCTATGTCATCTCTTAACAATATCCTTTCCATCTGTTTCGTGACTTTGTTACTATAAAATTTTAATTTAAAAAAAAATTGTAATTGTAAATACATATATTATTTTATGTACTACCTACCTAGCATTTCATTCATGACTCTTAATATTAGCTTTCAGTTTTTATTTAAGTAATTGTAAAGGTCTACACATTGTTATCTGCAATTTTATTTTTTTACATTTAGTTAAGCAGTTTTTGCACTTTGCACTTAGTATTTATTTTTCCTTACTAGGCTTGAGTGAAAGAGATTGCTTGTTAGCGATACTGCCGCCCGTTGGTCCTTAATAAATGTTATCTGAATATGTAATACAACAAAGTGTTAATAAATAAAATAAATAAAATATTCGTTCGACGCAAAATCTTAATTAAATCAAACAACTCATGTATAAGTGTTTTATAATTGAAATATATATATACATACGTTAATATATAGCCGTCAATTCGAGAGATATTACGGAAAAATATATAGGCTAATTAAAATTAATTACTATCCGTAGAGAGTGGTATCTGAAAATGTGGTCAGTTGCTGAACCGCAGAGCGCTCTGACGCATGTCCTTACGTGAACGGGTCAGTACGCTAATTTTCACTGTAAACTGTAATTTGTGAGAGCACCGCAGTCAGCCTAGTGGCGTAAGCGTCGTTTTCCCTGAGTTAGTGCGTTCGAATTTTTTTTAATTTTTTTTTATATACATGTGTCTTTACTACGACATCATGGAACATTACGATCTAGCCTAATTTAAGACTAATAAGTAATTCAAGTCTAACCTAATTTACTAAAAAGGATAAGTAAGTGTCCAATAACGCTACTTATAGTCTCTATTAAAGGGAAGACACTCTGTTCTTGGGTTTAATATATTTTTCATTCAATGTTTAGCACTTAATATTAAAGTACACTAACACTTCATTCACTAGTTCAAATGGTTTTATCAGTTTTATATATTAGTGCGTTCGAATGACAGCTTTGCACCAACGGAATCGAATGGAATTTTTTTATATGCGCGTAGCTTGCTCCATCAATGAAGGCAAACATCGTGAGGAATCCGGCATGTTTTAATCGACAACACGTGTCGGATACAGAAGGCTGAACACCTACTTGTCTATAAAATAAAAATCATCGAAGTAACGGATGCAATCCGAGGCCAAGATCCATATAGGGTTGTAGCGCCACCGCATGATTTCTGTACTGCAATGTGGCAACTGCAACTGCCACATTGCACTAAGTCTCGTGGTTGAGCTTAAGTAAAGGGACCGCCTGGAGTTGGGGTTGCCTATGCTGGGTTGTCACCACCGAATCTCCTATTCGGCAGCTGGAGTAATATTTACTGTTAGATCAATGCTTCACCAGGGAAAACACTTCAGAAATTCCAAACTCCTCAGACCGGGCTACAACAATTTGTTTCTTCTATTTGAGTAAATAGTTGTGCATTAAGGATCTCCTATAGTGTCTTACTTCTACCGAGTAACCTTTGCATAATGCATGACTACTGTATCATAACTACCAAAGGACTGGAGCAAAGTAATTAAGTTAATTAATATCGTAAATTAATCAACACAGGATATCATGGCGTGGGTGTAACTGTTACACATGTCCTTATACCTTTCTCCCTATTCACAAATTTGAGAGTAGCCTGTGAAAAACCTTGGAGGCCTGACGTGTGGGTGTTGACGGAAATCCTGATTTCTTTGCCGAGGTCGAATCGTGTGAATTTTATCGTTAACAAACCTGTAAACCGAATTTCGTGGGAAACGAACCGATTTATATCACCGTTTTATTAATCTGCTTTCGGAACATATTTTCCACTGCAGCGCATTAAGAAAATAATATATACCTTTGGTTCATATATACAGGTCCTACTAATACAGCTATAAAATATATGAACAAAATATAGCTGTTAATATACAAGTAAGAGGCTTTATAGGACCTGAAAAATCTCTTCGATCCATGCCTGTGTGCATGACACGAGCGTACAAGCACGTGTTAATTGTACTTTTTTATACAGTACTGGACAGACGTTTGGCCATAGTCACACCAGTGGTTAAGTATGGTATGGCCACTTGAATGAATAAACATATAATAAAAAGTCCACTGCACAGCCGAGATTTGAACGCACAACCCCGGGTTTGAAACCACACTGAAGCCACTGCTGTGCTATGTATAAAAAAAAACCCCAAATAATTCTCCCTTAATTTGGTGTTTTACTAATAAATGAATAAAATCAACCAAAACACTAATCGTAATTGCTACGAGGCGTAATGTGAACAGGTCACAAAATAACTGTTTTTATTTAACATTGTATCAAAAATGAATTAAGTTTCTTGTCTGTTCTTAAACACGTGGTGTACAACCTATACTCAATACAATTTTAGACTGAATTACCCTGAATAAAGACGTACTTTAGAATGCATAACATTAGACAGCCACTACTACGTAATTACCTAATAACGAATTTCATGAATTCGAACAAATCAGGTTCAACTAGAATAAGAACTTCTACTCTTTAATATTGAAATACTTTAACAACAACAATTTAACTGAATAAGTATTAATTGGGAGTTTATTTATTAAACAGAATAAGCTACCAGGCCAGATAACACCAATGCATTACCTATTTACATATAGATCATATAAAAAACAATACAGACAAATAGAAAAAAAACACAACACATCATTATACAGTAATAGATTAAAATATATACGAAATGACTAACTATTTTCTAAATAGAGTCAAAGTCAAACTGAAATTATTCATATAGGGAAACGAGTACACTTATGACGTCATAAAAGAAGTTAAATTAATACCAAATTTACATTTGTACCAGTTCGCAAGTCAAGGGCGTAGAGCGGACAAGAAGAAACTTTCAAACTTTCCGCCACTCCACACTATAGAAACTTACATGAAGCAAACCTTTGGTAATTTCACTCAAAGGCCAATTAAAAATATCTGTTATAATCTACGCGGTTCATTTATTATATTCATACATTGAGTCATGTTTGCCGTTGTCGAGAGGTTAGTCTTCGCCGTGGGCACGAATAACAGTGGTCGATGTCGCATTCTAACGTAACCATCAAATACACGGTAAGCGCAAGTTCTCGGCGCAGAGCTATTGCCCACACAACTCCCCTACAATGGGTAAACCTGAACAAGTAAAATGGGTACACACCGCACATTGTACAATATAGATGGCTGAAGGATTTATTTGTACCCAGCTCCAACATCTATACTTTCTTTAAAGTCATTATTAAGTTCGAATTTCACCTACTATTATAGGAATTTACGCACCAATTGAATTACAGTAAAAATACTTCAAAGTCCAACGTTATTACGGAAAGCGTTAATTTACTCTGCTATTACAAACAGATAGCTAAATTATAGTTTTTCCAGGATGATATCTGTGTCAATTATAGCATCCATTAGTCTTTGAGCAACGGTTCAAAGATTTCGGATCGATTCATTACGGCTGTGATGTTTTTAGAGGTATGTAGGAGTGTTATTGGTATGAGTTTCAAATTATAGAGATTCAAATGTTTATATATTAACGTAACGTATAATCAATACTTTTTTTTTAATTTATAATTTATATACTCACTGCGTAAACAAAATGTATACCTTGTGTAATTGAACGACGGTACGGTACGGTTTGCAAGGGTTTGGAAGAGCCCTATATCATACTGTTCTAAAAAATAGATTACTTCATTTTAATATTATTGAAAATTTATTCTTTATCATAATTATTACATACTCTACTATAAGCTAGACGTTTATATATAATTATTGAATAAGTGACTTGATTCGATACCAGTATTAACGCAATTTTGGCAAAAAAATCCAATAATTTTAACCTTTAATGTATATCATGTGATAGAAGTAGAGCAATACTAAACAAAAGATAGATATTTGAAACAATCAGATTTATTGATTAAAAAATATTATAAGGTACCAATTCAAACAGATGCTACTGTAGGTAATATAATGTAGGGACATTGGACATTCTAGTATTGTGGGTGACCAGATATACTCAAACAGATACTCTTCACGTAGAACAACGTAACGATAGTTAGAATCGGTATCTCTTACAATTAAAAAAAAAAACTTATTTATTAAAATTGTTGTCTTATGAAGAAACACATTTTGTTATTGTATTATTAGTACAAGACATCCAATGGAGTGAAGCCCCCCCCCCCCCCAAACCCTTTCATTTGCCTCTCATCTTCGCTACTATTTTTCAATCTTTCTCCGTCATCTCATTTATCTTTTACAATAATAGCTAACGTTTTAACATTTTGTTTCCCATTCACGTGAATAAGCCATGTTCGTTTTTATTGCGTGACCTATTACAGTTTATACAATTTCGGTAGTTTCGTGACTCCGGGATTCTTGCATGGCGTTTATAATAATCTCGTTCGCTATTAATGGGGTTTAATCGAAAAAATATCCATTCCAGATACCGTCCCTCATCATATTATTATATATTTTTATACTTAGATTGGACTACTTAATATATAGAAAAAGTAAAGTTTAGAAATATTTTTTAAAAGCTCTACCTAGCGTCTAAGTGTCTACTTTAGCTTTAATCTTTAAAACTTGAGCTTATAACTAACATAAAATTACCACGCTAGACTAAAAAAAACTGGACTAAATTATTTTTATATTTTTCTCCCATATAACATTTACAAATAAGATTACAGGGATCCCAAATAGATAGTAAAAGTTATTTTAAAAAGTTTTTTAAATTGAATTTTTAAATACTCCATCTGTATGTAGTGATTAATTAACAACAATATATAAAAATAAATATATAAAGTATTTGTGATACATTATTCTGATCCATAACATTATTGTCCTCATATAGTTAGGTACATTTCAAAATCCGTTTCCCAATTAGAAACTGCAGTTTCCGCAGTCGGGCTTAATCCTCGTTTTTGACAGATCGAAATGTTGCTATGGCAACCACCTTTCTCCATGCATGATAGCCAGGGTCGTATCTTGAAATCGCAAGCTGCATTGCGTAAGAGATTGTTCCGTGATTTAAAGGCTTAAATTCCTCATTAAGTTTAAATTTATTAAGTGAAAAGACTATCGTTCACATATATATTTTGATAGCATAATGTTGATACTTGTATCATGAATTTAGTTAAGTACTGTTAAATAGTGCGGACAGTGAAATAAACACATTTACAAGGAAAACTTTAATTTTGAGTAATACGTCATGCTATTAGTCCCACCATTTTATTCTAGAATAATTTTTAGAGGGAAAAATTCTTCACACATGACAGATGACATATACAGAGTTATTTTGACTATGGTTTGCATTCCTATACACTAACTAGTGCAGTGTTGGCTTTAGTTTCAGCGTGCGAATCACATCCCTGACTTGTAGGTTCGATTACGGCTATGTGCGCCTTTATATTTGCTCATACGGTGAAGAAACCTGGCAGTAGCAGGCAGCGTGTATCAGACACAGAAGCCTGATGACATACTTTTTAAAAAAGAGAAACAAATATAGATACCCAGACCAAAGAGGTTTTTATGAAATTATTATTTGGTTACCTTGCTCTCAATTTTTTTCCCTCTTCCACTTAATTTGGTTCGAATCCAAAGAGGTAAAAAAATTATTATATTTTTTTACCCTTATCTATGACCTAGCAGTCATATTTCTAGACTTAGAAATCATATCTACTTAAATTTCTGCAGCTATAGCAGCCCAACGATTGTCTCCCGCGGGAATCAAATCTAGGTCGTGCGGCGCATACGAAACACGTGTACGGTAATGAAATTTACAGGCTGAACATTCTAAGTTAAAACAGTATTTTCGAGATGAACAAGAGATGAATCATTTCTCTAACAAACTATAATCCCGTAATTTCGAACTGCCCGAAACGACTTAACCGATTTCTATTTAATTTTGTGTACAGGTACGTCGTCAAATATTTTACACACACCACTAAGTAATAATGGCGGCCGAACCTATTTTTTTAGTAATAAAGTAAATATATGTTTATTACAGCCCGCTAGGTGATTATACCAAAGACTCAAACACGCTACGACATTATTTGTATACTGAATAAAATAAGTAGGTACTACTTAGTACTTTTAACAACTTGAATGAGACCGCTTAGTACTACTGAACTATAAGACAGCTCGTTGCCTTGTGTTTTATAAGACTGGGCTGTTCAATTAAAAAAAGGGCATTGCTTAATGTCTATCTGATACCAAATCCGCTATTTTAACTTTTTGTAACATTTATTTTTTCTAAAATAATAATAATAATAATCGTTTATTTGCCAAGATAGTGGTACAGTGGTTAGATCGATAAATTACAAATATCCGCACACCATCCAAATATATATATATATATATATCATATACATTGTTACAATTGTCATTTTTATGTATTTTAGAAAAGATTTTAACACATATACTAAACACATTATATACGATGTGGTGAACTTTAATAAAGAAATAAAGTTTATTATTTTTTTAAACTTTTATCGTACTCTCGTACGACAAACACAATCTATTACGCAAAAATGACAATGTAATTACGATAATTATTGCAATACACATATCACTAGGCACCGAGGCACGTTAGTCACGTACATCCATGCGTGTGACGTCGCCATTTTGCGATAGCGGGGGTGCTTGGACCATGAAGGCTGGGCCTTATCGCCGCTATAGCTATATCGTACAGGTTTATTCACGCAAGTCTTATTGCGTTTCAACTGCTTATATGGGTAACAAGTACTGTACGTAATTACGAGTGTTATTTGACTTTATTCCAATTGAAACAATTATCCCACTTGGACTTTGACGTTAGATGGAATTATTAAGTGATAATGATAAAATTGATAGAGCAGCGTTGGCCCAGTGCTTTCAGCGTGCGACTCTCATCCCTGGGGTCGTAGTTTCGATCCCCGGCTGTGCACCAATGGACTTTCCTTATATGTGCGCATTTAACACTCGCTCGAAAGGTGAAGGAAAACATCGCGAGGAAAACGACATGTCTTAGACCCAAAAAAGCAATAAGAGGCTGCTACTACCTACTTGCCTATTAGCAATAATCACAGACCAGATACAGAAATCTGTAGCGCCATAGTATATATAAGAACAAGCAACGTCAAACGAAAAAAAGTTTAAAGCAAAAGCATGACTTCGATATGTGATGACACCTGTCAAAAACCTTGCACCGAATAATACACATATCTACAATAAAAGAGACTTAAGCCAAAAAGTATCTACAAGTTTCAGTTCACTTGTTGATTCAAACAATATCAATTCACATTTATATTTCATAAACGACGAACTCAACACCATAACATCAGTATAGCAATTATGCTATACTAAGATTTTTTTACAATTCCGTTACGAGAATATGTCTTCATACGAACGCTGTATCTATGTACCTAGTATAGGACGGCATAGAATCGTCTAGTCTAATCTGACTATATCGTACTAGAGTGAAGTAGAATTTCTCTTTAAGGAAAATACTCTTTACTGACGGTCCGAAAATCAAATGCGACACGGGGCAGCCAAAATAGCTTTCAATAGCCAAGTCCGAGATCAGCTTTATGTAACCACATAAAACAATTATTTTATTTTTACTCTCAAACATGAGGACGCAATGAGATACTTATTAAAATATATTAAAAAAGGATCTATACGTGAAGAGAAAATGATATGAGAACTTAAGAAGGTACACCGCTAAGCAGATCCATGCATCTTCCTCACAATCCAGTAGCCCCCACTATCGCAGCACAGAACTCCCGAGGGTACTCCGCGAGTATACAATGTAAATACATAATTAAGTAGGAATATAGAAAATAATAGCATACAATGAACACATCAAGGTTTCTAAAAGGACTCGGCGAAAAGTCTCCATGGAAGCTAGGACCGCAGTTGTATGCCTTAGAGGCTATTAAACAGAATTTAATGACAATTTACAACAGTTTTTTCCAGCCTTTTAAGTACCATGCCTGCCTTAAATAAAGTAAATAAGATATTTTGCTAAAAGACTTTTATTTTAAAGAATTACCTTAATTTAAAGATTTTCTAAAATTTCTTATTTTTTTATGCCAATCAAGAGAATGACCAAAAAATAATAATTCTTCTTAAGTAACGTATTTTGAAAAAAAAACAATGTTTGAGTTAAAATTTTAATAATCGTGGGTCTAAAGAAAGTCCTCTACGAGTCACTAAGGGGCCGTTCCAGGTTCCGTAAGCACCACAGGGGGGGGGGGAGGGTTTTTGATTTTCTTATTTGGTGATTACGTCATCAGTAATTATTTACTTTTTTACACATAAATTTGTCTTTGCTGGAAAACGAAATGCATTTTCGAGGATTCCTACAAAAAAAAAGTACTATTATTTTGGGAATATTGCTTAACACTTGCTGACAAGAGGAGAGGGAGGGCTATAGGGAGAGTTCCATTTTTACCGAGGAACCTTGGACACAGAAAAGTATTTAAAAATACTTCAAATTTTAAGAGATAAAATAAGACATCTCTATATTAATTTAGTTAGAAACTTCTGCTTGATGCTCGCTGCATCTCTATCTCTGTGTGTGTGTGTTTTACATTTGGTTTGCTTCGGTCTCAAGTCTCCACGTTGTGTATACACAAGCCGATTACGATTGCCCCCTTAACAATAAATGGTTGATGTACAGCAACAAAGTACTGAAAAGTCGAAGATTAGAAGATTATTATTTTCAGACACATACACTCATCCGTGTATGAGTGTTACGGAACAGAGTGTCTGTCTGTGTACTTCACCAGCCTTAATAGTAAAACATTTACGTCTTATTGATCCAAAAGAGGAAATCGGCCATCGATACGCTTTTTCGCACTGAGGTTCTTTTATTTTCTATATAATTCATTGTAGTCCATGAGCACCCATTTTAGTGCGGTGCGTTGCCGGCCTTTGAGGGAGATACTCCTCCACCTCCTCCACTCTAACTTATAGTTCAATATATCAATAGAACAATAAATGACCCCCAGTGTGGGCCGTGGGCCCCAAGTTGGGAAACACCAATTTACAATATCAAGCACTATAAAAATACCTGTGGTCAATTACCATTAACTCTATCTGTTAGTAAAACAAATTATAAATTAAATTTGTCACACATTATGTGAAATTATAGTTCAAGGCAACTTCGGTGGCGGTTGTTGTAGGGATGTTCAAATTAACTCTTTGTTTGAAGCTGGGTGTGGCTTTAATCGATTGAAACATGAGTTTATAACTAACATAAAAGTATGGGTTGCGACGCTAACAAAAAAGCTGACTTGACTTATTTGACGGTTCTTAAATACATGTGACACTTCAATAAAAGTGTCAAACTAAAGGACATTATCGAAAACGAGATTGTTATATTACCATTTATGAGTGTAGGCTTTATTTATTACTAAACTTACGTCTTACAATTTATTGGCTACAAGCGTAACTATTATAATATTATAAATAAATATTGCTAATATTTGTTTTGGGCTTCTAATTATTAACTAAGGTATACATTTGTTACTTAACTAATGTTAGGTTGCCTTTTTTTAGATTTAGTCGTTTGTGTGTTATTTGTTAAATTACTTTAATTTATTATTCGTGGTTGTTGTTTCTTTGTATTCATTTATCTTTTCTTTTATTTATTGTGTAACTGTTAAAAAAAATAGCTATTGTGTTATGTAATTCTCTATTAAGTCTTCTGTTTCTTGCCTGCTATTGTTATATACAATTAATTAATTTATTAGTATATTATATATAAGTGAATGTAGTAACGTTCTTGATGAGTAATAAATATCTTAAACAGCTGTACGTTAGCTTATGAAAGAGTCACTGCAAATTAAAAAGTGGTTCAAAGATATTTTCCAATTAAAATTTAAGACACTAGAAACTTAATGGTCAGTTTTCCTTTTTTAACTTTAAACGATGAGGTTATCTATATTATCTATGGGACTACCGGACTGCCGTCTATGGCACAGAGCAAAGACGGCAGTCCGGGTATAATTGGCCGTCCCTTCCGGGAACAGAGCCCCATTGATCAAACGTTTTGAGATTAAAGTATTTTCAAAGCTTTACTGTGCAGTGCTCGTAACTTGAAATAATGAATGAATTTGATTATGAATGGATCCTGGGGTCCTTCTTGACTCCAAATTAACCCTAGATAGGCGTAATTATTACTAAAGCCTACCGTATGTTAAGTTACATAACACGTGTCACCAGACATTTCAAAGACAAAACCACATTCACCTCTATAAGACATGCATTGCGGCTCTTTGCCTTTTCTACAAAGTCTACTGTGGTAAGTGTTCTGAAGAATTGTTTGGGTTGACCCTCTTGTCCACACTGTACGAGCCGTATCAATACAAAATTCCATCAACATCACCTTGATGGCTGGAAGTTTTCCACAGTCCGCACAGTTGCACAGTAGCACAGCACAGTTCACAATGCACTTTCTTTTGCGAACTAGAGAACTGTGTAATTGATTCCCGATGGATTCTTTCCTGTGAGATACGACCTCCAACTATAAGTTAGAGTATACTTGTCCCTCAAAGGCCGGCAACGCACCGCACTAAAATGGGTGCCCATGGACTACAATGAATTATATAGAAAATAAAAGAAGTTCAGTGCGAAAAAGCGTATCAATGGCCGATTTCCTCTTTTGGATCAATAAGACGTAAATGTTTTACTATTAAGGCTGGTGAAGTACACAGACAGACACTCTGTTACATAACACTCATACACGGATGTCTATGTGTCTGAAAATAATAATCTTCTAATCTTCGTCTTTTCAGTAGCGTTGCTGTACACCAACCAGCTAGTCAATAAACTTCCACTTTGCGCCAAGCGCTTCTCTAAAATCTAGATTCCCGTAATTCAAAGATAACGCTGAGATTAACTTAATCCAAAATCTTGATTAGTTCAGTTTGAGTAGGGTTTAAGAGACAGGCCTATACATAATTAATTACTGATTGCAATCTACATAGAACAAAAATCTATTGCATTGAAATTTTTTCTTGAAATCATTTGCAAAGTGGTAAATTCAGATGGCTTAATTATTTATAACAAAAACCAATTACACTAAAGATATAGCTAAAAACTTAATACATAATACATACATAATTCCATTTAAAAAATAATAATAATTGAGAAATTGATTGTGCACGTGACGGTGTGGTGTTCGTGATACAGGTTATATAAAATAGGCGTACAAATCTCATAATGTCATATTAACAAATATTTAAAATTGCTGTCAAAATTTATAGTCCAAAAACTCTTCCACAATAAAGGTTCAAAAATCTAATCATAATTTATAATATCATGTATAGATTTAAAACTTTTATTTATTTAACGATTCACTTATGGCAAATATAATACGAATAATAATTCAGTACGTAAATTGATATATTTTTTATTATTTTGAAATTTAGAAACCATTTTGGCGGCAACGTTTCCGACGCAAAACATTTGAATATTATTTACAGGCCAACGGGCATAGAGGTCTTGTATTATAATGAGGTTTTTTCTGAAACAGGTTTCGCACGGTTTTTTATCTTAGTGTACATTACACTTTTACCGAACGGACTTAAAGACTCAGGCACATTGGCATCACCAATTCAAAGAAATAAAACCAACTGGTCTGATCACACAGGAGTTGACAGGTCAGCGAGGATGCACATCGTATCTTCACAGATTTAGAGTTTAACGAAATGCCGCCTGTCCTTGCCACAATACAGCTGAAGAGGCGGTATTACATGACCTGACTGTCCAGTGTATGCAATAGGTACAACTTAACAAATCATAGGAATGAATATAACGGAGACAAACTTCAAAGAACTACAGCGTAGTCTATCTAAAATTTGTTGTAAATATAATACAAAAAGTTGTGGAAAGTGGCTTCAGCGACTCTCATCTCTGAGGTTGAAGGTTCGACTCCCGACTGTGCACCAAATATATTTAACAATCGCTCGGACGGTGACGGAAAACATCGTGAGGAAACCGGCTGGCCTCAGACCCAAAAAATCGACAGTGTGTGTCTGGCACTGGAGGCTGATCACCTAAGTGATCATGTAACATATATAGAAATTTGAGGCTCAGACCTAAAAAGATTGTAGCTCCCACTGGGTTTTGTCAACAGATATTTTTCTAAATCTATACCCACATAAGTTACTTTATACTTCCAACGACAGGTAATTAGCCAAAATAATATAACAAAATTAAATCTTTTGCAAGTTGGAAGTGTAGAAGCAGCTTAAAGCGGTGGCCAAAATTTATTATGTTAGTTAAAATTAATTATCCGTTTAAGACACGATGCGTCGGTTTTATAACTGTAACTCTATAGGTTTGATCTCGCCTTGCGCGTAACACACTATTTTGGATCCTTGTTTTACGTAAGATAACTTATAACAGTTGCGTAAATCACGGACTAAATAACGTATTATATATAGGCATCAAATAAAAAAATAATAAATCATATGTGATGTTGCAGCTCACGCGACGACACTTGTTTTGTATATAATTGTTACAAAACCGGGAAAAAAAGATTTTGTGAGACCAACTCCAAAAAATGGTTATTTTGACCAGTTTCTTAAAGAACAGAGGGCAAACGGGCAGGAGTATCATCTGATGTTAAGTGATACCACCTCTAATGGACTCTCCATGCCAGAAAGCTCGCCAGTGCGTTGCCAGCTGAATTGGATAATATATGACATTAGTAAGGGCCCATTTTTCTAAAGTTGTTCTGTCAAAGAATATCTAAAATCATTTACTATTGTTTGCAAGGGCATACATACATACATACATACATACTGTTTAAATTTTGAAGTAATAACATATCAAACTGTTAGGCATAGGGACGAGGGTAAATTACAAATTCAGTTTCCAATCAGATAAAATATTAGAAAAGATTCAATTAATAATGGAAAAGGATAAATTAGACTATATTTTTTGTATAAATTC
This sequence comes from Pieris brassicae, assembly GCF_905147105.1. Classification (NCBI taxonomy): domain Eukaryota; kingdom Metazoa; phylum Arthropoda; class Insecta; order Lepidoptera; family Pieridae; genus Pieris; species Pieris brassicae. The sequence goes on from NC_059670.1 coordinate 20,870,558, forward strand.
TCTAGAATAAATATTATTCAGAATTTTTTATGTCAAATGTTATGATTATATCATTTAACCCCAAATTACTAAGTGAGGCTATATTAAAGGCTGATTATCTCTTTGTTCCAGAAAGTTATAATTATACCATGAACAATGTGCTTCAATCATGTTGATCATTTCCATCAAATTAAAACATAAATACAGTTAAACTTGCAAACCCATTTTAATGTTCGAAGACTACCTGTGCCGCTTTACTTAAGAGTCCAGCTACTTTCAAAGCATCATAGTGGACAGCATCCACTCTGAATGGGTAAATTCTGGAAGATGCATCAACCAATGTGGAAGCTGTTTGAAAGTTATCCATCCTTGCATCAATTGCCTTAATGTCCATAAAGAAAAGAGCGTATCTATTCTTAAAAGGCTGGCAACGCACTCGCCAGTCTTCCTGCATTCACATGTGTACATGGGCGGCGGTTATCACTTAACATCAGGTGAACCTCCCGCCCGATTGCTTCCTGTTATACATTTAAAAAACATATTTTGGTGAATGACTACAGTTAAAAATGTTAATATATTTTTATAGAGATAATTTAATATTAAAATTATGAAAAATCTAGGTACAGAATAGTTTAATATTACATGTTCTAACGTACATATTCGGTATGTCTCGAGTGAGGCATTCCGCGCCATATACCGCGGTTATTCGCGTCCCAGTTAACACGCCAGCGAGCACCAACGACCTGTCCCGGCTTCCCATGCTAATCTTTATATTTACCAACTTTTACATAAAATACACGACGAAAAACTGATATATTTTATAGTGATATTTTTTAATATAACAGTTCACTAGTGAAACAAAGCATTTGTTTTGTTTGCGTCCGTAGAGAATATGTGTGTACATTAATTACATTCAATTCAATTAATTCGTGATTGCCCTATGAAGGATAAAATTTGAACCATGTTTAAAATGCTAGATGTATTCCCAAACATAAATCAAACCTAGCCTAGTACCGAGAAATCTACAAATACATTCCTTATTCATTGGCAATATTTATTCATTTTTAAAAATTGAAGAAAATATTCTCATACATATACAAATTCCGTTAAATACCAAACATTCCTAATATGCAATTCACACTACACACGAATGGAATTACCATTAACAAATACCTATAAAAATGCTCAACAATGTGTCAAGATGTATGGCACCATAAACATCAAGTCCATATAAAAAGGTTTCAATTAAAATTTCCAAGACATTTAATTACATTTAGCGACCATCGCTATGCCAATAAATTTTTTATGCACAATGTAACATGTCAATCAATTGGCATGAGTTATTAACAGCCACTTAACTTTTTATATACTTTCATTCATACACAAAACTTATGATATAAATCTTGTTATTAAAATAACGATCTGGATTTTAACACAAAAATACATACACTAAGAACAGTGTATGTATTTTTGTACTGTAAGGATACAGTACTAAGACAATACGTTGCTGGCGAAAACAAAACATATAATATTCAACACATAAGATACACAACTTACTTCGATTTAACTAAATTTTAAAATATACTGATTACACTATCAGAGGTTTCTAAGATAGAGACCGCCCAGATCTGGCTAGCATGAGGCAGTAAAGAGGATTATGAGGTAAAGTAATATTGAAAGTATAATGGACCAGCGCAAAGTAGACTAAAGCTATAGTAATTAGGCAATAATATACCAAGGTAAAAATTTAAATAAAGAACATTGAATATAGCTATTTCCTATAGATAAACGATTCGGTACATATATTATTAGCGTAGCGTAACAATAAGTATAATAACATAGTACTAATTATACTATTAACTAAAATTGATGTAAGCCCTCTGAAAGACAGACGTGATAAATTGAAACACGAGATATGCGTATGCGCAGCGCAACCTTGAAGTGATATGTCCGGATATTGCGGCCGGCGAGTATCACTGAAAATATATACTATACATGATAACAAGAGAATATTTTTGTTTTACATTTTACTTCTACAAATCTAAGGTAGAAAAAAATCAATGGCGCTACAACTTTTATAGGTCTGGACCTCAGATTTCTGTATCTGTTTCATGATCATTCGTGAAATTAATAGGCAAGTAGGTGATCAGCCTTCTGTGCCTGACACACGCCGTCGACTTTTTTGGGTCTAAGGCAAACGGTTTGCTCACGATGTTTTCCTTCACCGTCGAGCTAATGTTAAATGCGCACATAGAAATAAAATCTATTGGATCGAACCTACGACCTCAGAGATGAGAGTCGCACGCTATAGCCACAAGGCCAACGCTGCTCAGGTATTTAGTGAAATATTACAATCTCAGTGACTATCTTAAAGTCCCTTGCGTGAATATTGCTGACCGAACTGACGGTTTCAATGTTATCCACTCAGAACAGGGTGGCCTCCTGCATCCTGTTAGGCACCGATGGTATACTAAATTGATCACAAACATCACGTACATCTTAAAGAGATGATATGATATTTTTGTTTTGTTTACTAACTAATACTTACATAGCAACTAAGACAGCAATTGTTACTAACTCTTAACTAAACCTACATATAAATATAAACTGAAAAAAAGTTAGCATATAATATATAGAGACGAATAGATTATTGAACATTTTTGAAATCGTCCGTGGACGTATACGCAAGCAAGGGGCCGTCAAAGTATTACGTAAACAGATTAACTGCAATTTATTATATTACATAAACATAATCATTTTTGTAGGAATCTTCAGAAATGCATTTAGTTTTCAAGTATAGATAATATGTGTAAAAAAGTAAATAATTACTGTTGACGTATTCACCTAATAAAAAAATCCAGACCCTCCCCCCTCGCCTTTATAGTGTTTACGTAACACTTGAACGGCCCCGGAGGTACAAACATATTGTTCGCTAGATTCATTTTAACGTAAATAAAAATGCTTTCAAAGGAACGTATGACTCCCGTATGTTCTGTTCTATTGACATTTAAAAAGTTCCACGAATCTCGACTTTGAATCCTACCCTCAAAGCCTTTAGTTCGTTCAACAGCAAAACACCAGTAAAGGATGTGCACAGAAGGCTGACCACAGTATATTTCAAAGAAAACAATTAATTAAATATAAAACATTAATGTGAGGGTAGCAAGCACAACTATCCGTGGTGGGTACTAACCTCACTGTTTTTTTTTTACTTTGTATACCTTGTATTCCTATAAAATACATGTATACATATGTATTTTAAAGGAATACAAAATGTACGCAAACGACACGAAAGTATTGAAACATACGACTTAATGTAGTCATAGATACTAGAATATCATGCATTATATATCTATTATATATATAAAAGATATATGATATATATCTTTTTCTATCTAAATCGATAACGAACAAAAATGTTTACAGAATTTTTACAATACAATTAGAACGTAAAATTTTTAAAATCTCCCCATACAACAGACGGTAGGGTGTCACCATTGATATGGGTCGCGATACTAAATCGGTCCCGGGGTCAGCGGCCCTGCGCCCACGCACTCGAACACGGTGCCATCTTGGAAGCACACCCACTTCGCTAAACCACGTATAAATTTTCTATAGGTTGTATATTTGAATGGACAATTTATATGTTCTATATTCTATGCGATTTCAATAGTTTAAACGCTACTGATAAGCGGAAAAGGAGATATAGTATATATATCATTGTCAAATTGATTTAAATCCTAGTTTAGGACATACACTTAAAATATACATATCTAAAATCAAATCACTGCTTTGCTCAGGCGTTAAACACGTTTATTATACCTATACGCTTTAAGTTCTAAGAGTTTCATTCATTATATTCCAAGCCATTTTATCATTGCAATAATTAATATTTGCCGTAAATCGAACCAGGATTGCCACGTGTGTGAGCTACTAAGCCTGTCATGCCGCGATACAATAAACAAAGTTTATTATTTTAAAAAAAAAACGTTATTTTGTTACCCTAAAAAATTAATCAATTTTGTTTTATATTCAGCTCACTACACGATCACCAAAATTGAATAAAACCCTTTCGTTAATTCCACAACGCGGCTAGCGGCTAACTTCATATCGTATTAAAAAACACTAGTACGAAATTCAGCCAAAAGCCAACCCTTAACCGCGATTTGAGCGTTAATAAGGTTGCGCACGCGGGAATGTATCGTCATCCGCTCACAATCCAATTGGCCGCTGCCGTCTTATGCAAGCCTTGCCACTCGAAAGGTGTCCTACGTCAAGTGCTGAAACGCGTTGTTTGGCCTTGTCTTTCACTCGCAAGTTTTATAGGAATAAAACATTTATCTCAATGATATAATAGCATACGAGAGTCAAGGATGCCTGTATAGGGAGAAAAAACAGTCATTTTGATTATATAACACGTTCTTGCTACACCATTCGTAAATTTTTCCATTAAAAAATACTAGCTGACAGTTAAAAATAACTGGTGCCACAACCTTGCCAATGGCCTGAGCAGATCTTCTTCGTCATTTATTTCTTCGTAGGCAAGTGTTGGGTCTGAGAAGTGCTGATTTACTCATTAAAATCAATCACCACTGTGTGGAATCGATAACCTAACCTAATATTTCTTAAAAGGCAACGCACTTGCTAGCCTCCTGCCCGTTTGTCTCCTGTTACATATCCAAAAAAAAAGAACAAGAATTAACTATACAGATAAATAGATTGATCGGAGTTCCAACTCAAGAGTTAAGAGAGTCAGGAGCCAAGCCACTACGTTGACATACACTTGGAGTTAAAATTTCACAGCGTATTTTTTGTGTCTGCGGCTGTAAGGCAAAGACGTTGTCAAACTTTACGAAACAATTATATTTCCATAATATTAAACTGAAAAAAAGTAATTTAACAAACATAGAGATGTTCGTTTAAACTTTTCCCCATCATAATATACTGAAACTAGTCAGTTCATTAAACAATATTATGTAAGAACCTCGCTCCCGACCCAAACTGTTCACGAATAGTTCGAAACAAACTTTGTCTTTCAAGTTTCAAACTTTTACCGCACAAACGTAGCACGAAAACATCGCAAGAATAACTTCAGTTGTTTTCGTAATACCTAAAAAACCTATTAAGAGCTTTTGGAATGTCACAGAGGCTCATAATGTTTTAAGTCGAACTGCGTTATTTTTGTAGCTGGAAGTCGCGTCTAATATTGAAATAAAAATTACTTTATTTTCGACTGTTCCAACTGTTTTTATTCTTACACAGAAAATACTATTTAACACACAAATCACAGGTATGTATCATATGTGATAGACATTAGAGCAGTGTTGGACTAGTGGCTTCAGCGTGCGACTCTCATCAGACAATCGATCTTCGAAAAGGTTCAATAGGTTCGATTGCTGGCTGTGCACCAATGGACTTTCTATGTGCGCTTCAACAATCGCTCGAACGGTGACAGAAAACATCTTGAGGAAACCGACTGTTTATAGACCCAAAAAGTCTATGGCCTGACACAGAAGGCCGATCACTTATCTATGAGATTGACATATCATGAAACATATACATAAATCTGAGGCCCAGACTTAACAACGTTGTAGCGCCAATGGTTTTTCTTTTTTATGTATCACCGTTGTTCATACTAAACATAGAACTATTTAGAGCAGCGTACAACCGACAATTACGTTATGAACCACGTGATTAGCTGTTTTTATTATAAAATTAATTGAATATTATTACATAACTATACACATTTTATACTGAAGTTACTTTATTTATAAGGTAGCATACTTATAGAATTGGTAGAACAATAGTGTAATATATTCGTAACAATATAATTAAGGCTAACCTGACACGCTTAGGGTAGTAGTACCTTAGCACGCGCTAATAAGGCCTCTAAGCCCATGTTATCTCAAGATATAGGTCAGAAAACTGGTACAGCCACGCCTTTGGTACCTTGGCACTCGTTATGCCAACGCGCTAAAGGGTTTTATTTAATTGGAGAATAGGATATACATATTTTAAGATAATGCTGTTTCCTGTTAGATCAGGTTTCGTGAACAATGTCAGATTAAGATGACAAAAAGAAAAATATAAATGTTAATAATATTAAACAAAATATCTCGTCTGGAGACTATTGATATATAAAATTCTGTGGATAAAAAGGTTTCGAACTGAACAAAAAAAAAACTTACCCATTTTCATCTTTAATTTTCTTCTTTCGACCACGTTTCTTCGGTTGATTGAGCATCATTTGCTGCGGGTGCATCTGCATGTGGGGATGCTGATGCGGGAGGTGTTCGTGATGTTGCATATGCGGCGGCATATGATGCTGCTGTCCCAACATGGCACACATAGCATCGTCCTCCACAAAGGAGTAAGGGTCCTCGCACTCTTGCTTGATACCATTGTATAAGTCCTCACTACGTTTACCGAACTGATGTGGCATTTGTTGGCTCATGTCGTACGGTGCCTCTGGTTCTCGTTTGAAGTACGCGTCTTGGTTGTACTTTGGAAAGGGGAAGTGCTGGTATGGTTCCGGGTCGTGATGAGGTGGCGGCGCTGGAGGTTCAAAATGGCGGTAGGGGGAAGGGAAGGGCCGTTGTAAAAGGGGCTCGAAAGGCGGTTCAGGCGGAGGGGTGCGGGGAGGGACGGGCGCGGGGGAACCCTCAGCGCTGGAGGGCTTCCGCCGCGCCTCGCCGCTGTTGCTCGTCTCGTAGCCATCGTCCTGACTCTCCGCCGCTTTCGGCTTCTCCTCGCCGTCCTCCCTGAAACAGAAAAAATAACATCAGCTCATTTAAATTACCGATAATCACAACATCATATACATTTATTTCTCTTTTATCATTGTAATGTTTCCCCTAAATGTTGTACACACTTGTCATTGACGCACATGCATGTATTGTATTCTCTGTACGCATCTCTGTGTGTTTCGTTATAAATAAATAAATATAAAATTCCAAATATGTATTGTGATATATGCCTATATATATATATATATATCTATATATATATATATATATATATATATATATAGGGTAGCATTCTATATAAGCTATAGAAGTTCTAAATATCCAAAGATCATTAACCGCATGTAACTACATCCTTGTATTTAGTATCAATATCGCAATATAAGATTTATTTACGAAAAACACTTTAGAATGAGCGATGAATTAAACGATAAAAACTGCATTAAACGTGATATTATTATCAAAATATAGAGGAGCATGTCTATTAATTGACGTCGTAGGAATTAAGCACCTATCTCGTGGGTCGTAGGTAAATACATGTTATCGTACTTACATATATATATACTTCATGATGCACTAGGAATTTTGTGTTAATAAGCTGCTTTAGAGGTATGTTAAAAAAAAACTAACTCAATAGAGACTGTAAGTGTTATTGGATACTTTCTTATGTTAAATATCCTTTTGAGTAAATTAGATTAATTTGAAATTAGTAATTAGCCTTAAGTTAGGCTAGAGGGTAATGTTATTTTCTTTGAGCAGAAACAATAACATATATATACGCTATAGCCATTGCAGGAATTCAATTTACAGGTTTATTATTTAGTATAATTAATTTGTATGTAACAATCTTGTTATATATTATTTCTATGTACCTTTTAAATAGAAATTACTTACACAGGACGACAATAAGAGTATGATTAATACTAGGAAGATACAGTAACAAAGTGGAAGGACCAACAGAATACTTTTTACAGACACTGGCACTTTTTTCGCAATGACGTCAGTATACAGGTGCATATTATCGTTTTGTCTTTGAACGAGGTCATATCAAGTGCAAGACTGTTTCCTTCACACTAATTAGTAGTTGTTATTGTCTATGTATGCGTCCAAGCCTGATACAATGTACTAAAAAAAGCTTTATAAGTTGAACGAATCATCCTTCTTTAAATGCAATCAATATCTTAAAGCTTATATTATTAAAAAATATTCGAGGTCCGCAAACGCATAATGCAAATTTTATAACTAATATTGATTAAAATGGTTTGAAAAAGTCCGTTCTGCTCATTGTTGTTACGTTAAAATGAATATTAACCTAAATAATTTTTACCTACCCTCAAATTTCGCGACCATCAAGTATTTTCAAATACCGACTATTAAGTTAATTGTTAGTACATTACAATTTGTATTACTAAAATAGTTTTACATTACACTTATATATATATATATATATCAAATCTGAAAACAATTCATGGTAAATTGAACCTTGTTGCATAAACTTAAGGTCTTACTTTGAATAAAACATTAGTTAATTCGCTGTGTAATCCAATTGAATTGTGCCTAATATCCATAATTAATATAGTGTACACTAGATAGATAATTTAAAGACGATATTCGAAAAACAGTATAGTTTGCGTTTCGGTGAACCTATTTGTAACACGTTTTAATTATATAGCAAAACGTCTCATAAAACACGCTTAATTAACGAGTCGATCTTGACCGTATTTTTTTGAATACCTAAGTTCGAAGATGCCAATTTAAACATACATTTCCTATGACCTACTGAGTATTTTAAAAGGTTTTTAAAGGCTTTAATTATGGTTAGCTAAATATGTTTATATTAGGTCCACTACGTTAGCCTATGGGGCCGTTCAAGTAATCGTTATATACCCCCCCCCCCCCTGTCAGCAAAAGTAAGAAAAGCTCTCTAAAATAATAGTTAATTTATTATTTTTGTATGAATCCTCGAAAATGCCTTCCGTTTTCCAGCTTAGATAATGTGTGGGTAATATGTCTAAAACAGTAATTAATTACTGTTGACGTATTCACCAATTAAGAAAATCCAACCCCCCCCCCCCCCCATTGCTTGAACGGCCCCTATGTAGGAACCTAAAAAAACGGACTCACCTATTGACCTATTTATAATAAATAAAACATAACCTGTACGTGACAAGTAAAGAAACCATGAGAAGCATATGAGATCTTTCGGAGGTGACAGGACATTACACACTATGCAATGCAATACCAGTTATAAAGCTTTGGTGAAGGCGATATTTTCTTATTTTTACACATACTCAAATGTTCATAAAAAAAATTACGACTCTAACGAGAACAAATATTCAGAGACTTATTACAAAGTAGAATACTGATTAAAAAGTTTAAATGTAGACAGTTTGAATTTGAATTTGGAATATTAACTAATTCTTAAACTCTCAAGGTGCAAGATATGCAACACAAGGATAACTTAGAAAGTGCAACTTTAAGCTTAATTCAATTAAAAATTTCGGAATGAAATTCTTATCACACCAAACACCTTCAAAGATTTTTGAGACAGCATATAATATTGCGTACTTTGAGTTTAAAACTATGTATTAAAGGTCGATATTCCTAATGACAGTCTTAAAGTCGGAAATCCAACGCGTCATCGGTGAGATACAGCCACATCTCTGTGAAAAAGTCATGGAAAATCTCATGAAAAGCGTAATGGCCTGTCATTGAAGCCGAATATTTTTATTTTAAAATGAAACAATTGTTTTTATTTTAAAATGAAAAGTGCACTCTTGCTGAGACACCCTATATAAAGATCAGAAACTTAACTGCAGGGCAACGCCTTATCTCGTACAAGCGATCTCTTCCGGGCAACTATAGTATACTACAAAGAAACTGTTTATTATATATATTTGGGACATAATCAGATAATAGGAAACAAAGTGGAAACGGCCAGCAGGGAAGAGAAGAGTCTCTCTCTTGCACGGTAGGCTGACGAGCTTAAAGAAGTTTGTGTGGAAGATTGGGAGAAAAATGCTCAAGGTAGCGAGAGATGGCCTATACTCTATGACTAAAAAAATAGTGTGTATTTTGTAAATATGGATTAATGCTTCATGAAAGAAATAAATGAGGCTAATTTATTATTATTATTAATTATTAAGGGTAAGATTGTCGGGGCTAGGCAGTTTCAAGCTAACTTTCTTATATATCAATAAAAAATAATAACCAAGCGAATTACGCAATCATGTACCCACACGTTGATAACTCCACTGGATTATTATTATTTATTTATTAAGATCGATTGAGCACTTTTATATAACAAAACCCACTTCACGCGGCAGCTACGTTGTACATTATATAAGAATGTTTCTTCTTCAATGTCTTGGATACGTAACGACCCTTTGAATTGTATTGTTATATATGAAATATTCATATGCAAAGAAACCCTTTACGTAATTACTCCAGGCTTAGCAAATGTAAGTCTTTGGAGGACATGAACAAAAAGTTCAACAATTTCACCTCAGCGAAATATGACTTGTGAGATGAGAATTTCCGGACTAATATTTTTTGATTGACTCTAAATTTCAATTACTTCAATTTTAGCCTTCAAGAAAAGAGCGTACCAATTCTTAAACGGTCGGTTACGTACACACGAGCCCTCTGGCATTTACTGTCCATGGGCGGCGGTATCACTAAACATTAGGTAGGCCTACTGCCCGTTTGCCCCCTGTTCTAGAAAAAACTTTAACCTCATAGTACACGATCTCACTGCTCGATTCGGCAGCTATGTTTTTTGATGTAATCATGAGGAGAGTATGCGTTGGATCGCAAGATATGTTGCCTATAAAAAAAATCCGCAATAACCCTTAATATATATAGTTATATGTTTAAAAAAAATTACTCCATTTCACAGGAAATTATCGAAAAAATTGAACGACAAAAGAATTGTTGACAGCTCTCTGTATAGCAGAGATTCTGTTGTGGGTCCCACATACCCTTGCAACATCGGTGGCAATACGCAAATGCATTTCTCATCGGATATATAGAAAAAAGCTCTCATCAGCCACAACGCAGTGGTATCCTACTCCATTATTGTAATCGTCATTGTTCATAAAAACAAAAATGTATTTGGTAATAGAAAACACATAAAAATAAATATTCAATAGCGATTTGACATTTGACTTTTGACAAAGCTTTGTTTATAAACGCCGGTGATTGATGTATTTGACAAACATCTCATTTACACATGTCATGAATATGTATAAAAAATACATACCGGTGTACTTTTCACGTCCACCGTAAAAATAGAATAATCGTTCCCTAATAATTAAAAGGGAAATTCCCCTTTAACCTTAAGATACATTTATCTTTCACATACTACTAAACGTGGACATATAACACAGATATGAAAACTTAACTAGTATCCTAGAAAGCAATGGAAAGAAATTATATACCCAAAACGAGGGACAGTGGGCGGAGACGAGAAAGAAGGAGAAGAGGGCGCCCAAGAACAAGGTAAATAGAAGATATAGAAACGTTAGCGGAAGGGAATGGAGAAAGAAAGCCAGGGCTAGAGGAATTTGGAAAAGCTTGGAGGTCTTTAACCGTGAATGGGTTGATGGGATCAATGTCACTGAAAGCAGTTAGGATTACGATTATTAACAAGAAAAAAAATTGTATACAAATTTAAACTGTATATTTTCAACAGTTGATCAAAGATTGGAAAATAAACGGGCATTATTATTATGTGACTAAAAACCACACACAAAGCCACAGAATCCTAAAACGCAGTTCTTACTGTATCACGAACCTAGAATATTTTTTCTTAAAATAATTGTAAAATATATATTGTTTTAACACCCAAATCTTTCTAAATCCCAACATGAAAAATAAGCCAGTAAAATAAATGTCCTTGGATTTTAGAAATTAATGTTTTCAACGTGTGCGCAGGTGATTAGTCACCTGTCTTTACAAACTGGTTGGCTAAGCCGGCCACAGTGTGTTTCAAACAGTGCCAAGTGTTTGCCCAAATGTGAAAACCTTGGATAGATTCAAACAAGGGTTACTTTGCTGATTAAAATGGTACTAGCCCAGGATATCATTTTTGAAACTGGCAATTTCAAGTAATACTATTGAATGTTTCAGTTACTAATAGTGCAAGTAGCCAATCCAATTATTTTTTAAATATTTACATTTGAAAACTTTGAACAAATATTCCAAACGACGCCAATATACGAAGCCATTAGCTATAGCTTATTAGCTGAAGTTTCGCTTATTACTCTTTTATAGAGGAGACTCGACAGATGATAAGTGGTACCCGCCGCCCATGGGCACTCACAATGCTGGACGGCTCGCGAATGCGTTACCTATTAAATATTCGTACGCTCTTTTCTTGGCCCTATATTCGAAATGGTTTGACTACAGGCCCATATTTTTATTTGAGCGTTTTTTGCCGCGTACCACCACTATGTGGAACCAGCTGCCCAGTGAAGTATTTCCGAACGAATTCGACTTAGGGTCCTTCAAGAAAAGAGCGTACCAATTCTTGAAAGGCCGGCAACGCACTTGCGAGCCTTCTGGCAATGTGAGTGTCCATGGGCGGCGGTATCGCTTCACATCAGTTGAGCACATTAAAAAAAAACCTATCAAAAGTTACGTAATCACGGTATTTGTCACTCTTCATACCCACAAAATATAAGAAAAGTTGTTTTTAAATGTGCAAAATATGTTACGGCTACCATTTTTCATCCGACTAGGTACCTACATAAAAACCAAATTTAGATATGACGTCAGGGCGTTCGTTCGTGTCCTTACTGTTCGTATTTATCTTGCGGTTTAGCCTCGGTTCGACCTTAAACAAAAGGCCTAGACAATGCGGATCGTTCACGCCATTTGAGGGACTTTTAAGTTGACATTACGTACTTGTGTATTTGTATGATGGGTCAACTGTCGTCCGGGTTATATAAATAACCAGTCGTAAATCCTACGAGTCGTTTTTTCTATCATGATAGTTAATACAAGTTTATATAATGTGCCGTTTGTAAACTACACTTTAATACAAAAGCGTAAAGACTATTTACACTCACTAGAATTTTGTACTTGCTATGACTGAAGGGCTTACTGTCGCCCGGGCTCTATAAACTACCAGACGTAAATCCTACGTGTTATAACCCAAATGCCCTTCAAGAGTTCAGGATATGTCTAATCATACTTAATGCCATCATATAATTGTGATATTACAAGTTTAAAAACATTTATCGAGACATTTTACAAAAGAGGAAAAAAAATCTCCTTATTCAAGGTAAAACTCTATTTGGTTGTGCACCTGTAACAACTTTCTTTGTTAAGTTAAAAGGCATCGAACCCGTAGAATATTCGAAGCAGCTGCCTAGACTGGACTGGCCTCTCCTTTTAGCGTTCAACACCCCATATGGCTGTGAGAAGATTCGCTCAACACAAAATCTACATAAAGTCTTAAATAATGATTTATAAACAATACTTTCGAGTACAGTAATGCCTCCTAATACACGGTATTCTCACATAGCGCGCTATTTACAAATGATTCATGTTTAACTTTTCTCGTTAAAGGGGATTTAAATCGAATATTAAGAAAAAAAACATGTTATGAGTGAAATAAATGCGTAAAATTAATTATAAAAGTCACAGTACAGAAATATAACGTGTGTAGTCCTCGCGTTATATTGGTGAGTACACGTGTTATACTAAGAACTCAAAATGCGTTATAACAGTACCGTGTTATAAGTGGGTTTACTGCATTTTTATCATTAAATGGGGGTAATGATTCCTATACGACTTAGCGACGTCTCCCGTATATCTAAATACATTATTGACTCAGAGCAGTCATACTTAGTTTATTGACGTTTCTGCATATCATTATTAGACAATATCTAGTTTTAAATTAAGTAACACATTGTTACAAAGATAACACACAATTGAATCCGTCAAATAGCTGCCAAATCTGTTTTAGAAAGCTAAAACATCACACACAATTTTTTGCTATAATAAAAATGAAAACCACTCAATTAATCAATGTTACAGTAGAATCACGGATTACCATCATCATATTAAAATTTACGCAACTTAACATATTATAAATTACATAACCTATAGTCAAATAATGTGTCAATTATTACCGTGAATCGAACTTACGACTTCCGTAACACGGAAGTCGTACGTCTAATAAATGCTTGACCACTGATGGCTCAGTATTATTATGGTTTACAAAAGCGGCTGATTTCGTTATGAAGTGATACCGAAACCTGTGCTCCGTAATAAAACATACATTTTAAATTTATATCCAATTGGCAAAGCTTGAAATAAATATCTAAACATATTTATTTATTTACACATCGCAATACAAAAATACAATACGCGATCGTTGCCCAGCGCTCCAGGCAACCACTGTGAGAAAAAAAGTGTATGCTAGAAGTACAAAACTACATAACATAAAACTAATGGAACAAAATAAAGCAATTAAGACACAATATATAAACAGTAAGAGGGACAATATAAACATATATAACACTTAGACCGAATGATTAAAAATTCGCGTCAAAACAAATAAGTTACCATGGGAACCGAAATTACCATAGCAACCCAAAGTCAACGGCCTAAGTCCCAGACAGAAGTTCGAAGTTAACTTTCCCAACTCCCAACTCGGGTCGTTAAACAAAGTTTCACAAAGTTCACGAGACGTCGAATCTATATTCTATTACGCAACAAGGTCTCAAACGAGGCCACTTTAATATTAAAGGTCTAGTCTTATAAATTTGAACGCATACATGAACTTGGATAAGCTACCTATATCAAAACTATAAAAACAAATCTTATGAAAGCTTGACGTACATTGTAATTTAGCTATCAATTACAATACACTTTTATAAAAAAAGCGTTTAAGATCCTATCCCAGCACGAATGTCTATAAACATTTTCGTCATAAAATGAATTCAATGTGTCAAAAATTGGCTGTTTGGTTTTTTTTCTACCGATCGTGTATCGATCTCTCAAAATGGATACATAAACTACTCAACTCCACGATATATTTTTTTCCATTCGCCATACAAGAAACGATGACTAACAATGTGATTTTTTGTATGTTGGCGACCGTATAGGCCCTTAAATCTAGTTATTATTCAAGCACTAAATTAGTGTTTTAAGTAAATTTAATTTTAGCAACATGTTTACTACCAAAGGATTAACATACACAAAAAACAAAACGATTTTGTAAGAAAACTCGGGTTTAAAAACATCAAGATAAACACAATACACTCGGTCTTATATAAGATACATATCAGAATTTTAAATTACCAACCACTTGTTATAAAATGGGCCATAAAGTTTCGCGCAAAAACTACGCTACTGGACTATTATTAAATTAACGACTAAATAATATGATTGGCGTGTTTATACAATATTAGGTGTGTGTTAGTAAAAGTGTTTTACGAGTTATTTGATTTATATATACTATATATATGTTTTAACCTATTAGCATTGTATACTTAAGCATTACAAGTCACCGAGCAACACCAGGCAGGATAAAACGGTATATATTGTATTGTAAATCTATATAATAAAGAGTACGTGAGCCTCGCTTCGTTGCATATTAATTTCAAACGCCTGTTTTCAAAGTAAAAAAGCAAGTCGAATGGATTTTTAATATCGCCAAAAACGCACACACTTATACATCCCCACATTGCACACACACCTCAACAAGCATCTTAACGTAGTACTACAAACTAAGTTTAAGAATAAAATCTACTTAACCAATCGAAAGATTGCCACGTGTTGTTAAACTATTAAGCAGACACACGACCGTGAAGTTAACATAATTTCATAAAAGCAATTCAAAATTCGTATTCGTCCTCGCCCAGTTTTACACCCAGCTCAGTTTACGCTTATTCACATAAGTTAATACACCTCACAATCAATAATTAAACCAGACAATTAACCGATTCATCCCGATGAAAAAACAACACGACCGTAGAATTGAAAATGAGAAAATCAGCTGATCCGAGATCCCGCTTACAGGCAATAAACATAAATGCCATTCGAGCTTCATTCATAAAATCGTTCACTTGAATTATTATACGGCCACGGGTGTAAGCGTGTGTAATACGAATCATTTGTGCGCCTTATTACCAAACAATGTCAATTATCGAGTTTTTATTTACATTCTTGTTTGAGGCGTTTAAGCGTTGCCGGCCTATCATTTATCAGAACGTTTCGTCTCTTCAAGATATTTGTATTACTATGCCATTGTCTTTTGTCGATTAAAATATCGATCAGCCTTCTATAATAAAGTTTGTTCTATTCTGAGCAACAGGTTTAGACTAAACAATGATACATAACACATTAGTTTGCTTATTTATAAATTCGGATTTTACGTTAAATTGCACATTTAGTGATAAACACTAAAAGCTTTTAACGAACTTTATGACCACCTAATTACTTTAACAATTACCAAACGTGTCAATTTGTAGTTTATTTATTTTATTACTGTTAAATTTTTGAAACATAAACCTTCTCATTATAATTAAGCACTTAACGCAATAAAAGGGATATTTAACACCAAATTTGGTATGCAATTATTCCATGATTTTTATACGAATACCATAAATTGATCAACTGTTACATGAAACAAAGTTCGTAATATAAAAAAAAAATGTGTTGATTAATTTTAAGCACATATATGCATTACAATGTACAAGATTTGGGAATCCTTTTAAGTACAAAATACCGGTGTCAGGGTTCCCAGCACTTCCATAACAAACTTAATTATACATTCCTTAAAATATATTTATATATAATTTAATTACATCTTTTATTTTATTTGTTTTTTGTTGGAATGTGTAATCATCATGTTTCTAGTACTTTACAGCAGCCGTTGTGAGCGAGACTGCTATGATGTTGATGGAATTTGTCGATCTACATAATTGACACAATATAGCCAAGTACCTAACACTGTGTGTTGTCAAAAATCTATGTTTCCAAGTGCGTTGCCCTTTTTAAAATTGGTACGCTCTTTCCTTAAAGTGAAATTGGTTCGAAAATAGTTTGCATACATAAGTTGTGGAAGTACGGACGTCCACGTGATACGGTTAGAATTTCGTATTCTGCCCGCCAATGCACGACCTCTTCTTCAGACATCTAATGACACCTATCAACCGACACGTCTTACCCTCGCATTCATAACATATGGAGGTCATATGTAGCGTATGCCTTAACACTGCTGCTAAACAAAAGAGTTAGACTCTCCTCTGGGTGAGATTCAGACACGCGTGAACTATGGCTCGCTTATGTTACATTCCAATACATTTAAACGTACGCAAACTAATCACAAAGTATCATTTATGAAACACACTCTTAGGCCCGTTGATTCTAGAGACATAACCACGTCCCATATAGAAGAAAATTAATAGACAATTCCGCCATACTTGTCTTTCTAAAAAACACAAGTGAACAGTTAAAAGGGGTAGATTGTTTGAAGCCCCTATACCAGCGAAATGGTTGAACCCTCCGTTTGCTCTTGTTTTAACAACCATTAAGATATTTGAGTGGTGGAACACTGCATTTTTCAAAGACCTCTAGATAGTTAAAATGTTTTATTTAGCTCGATTACGCTTTAAACGAATCTAGTTAATTGAAGTACGTTAGTGTTGTTTTGGTTTTGTTTTACAAATTTTTTGATAAAATTATGAAAAAATCCACTAATTATATTTAAGTTTTGGCATTTGATATTTATTTTGGATTAAAATCTGCCTAATTTTTTTCAATATTCAAATCTTAAAGCTCATTAAATTCCCGCTTGAACTTTACGTGAAAATTTTATTAGTAAAAGTTTTCGCTTAAACTTTGAGCCCGAGTTAACTTCGGTGTCAGTTTTTGTAGATATATGAGTTAAAATTAACAGAAAATTAGGGGTTGCGGGATAGTGACACTTACAAAAACCGTCGTATCAAAGGGATCATAAATTTAAGTGCAACCTCAATTGCAATTGGCATTCTTGAACATTATCGAAAACAAAAATGTTGCTATACAATTTATGAGTGTGAAAAAAACTAAATAGCACATTTTGGCTTAAAGTGTGTTGTTTGGGCTTCTAATTATTAACTAACGTTAGGTTACATAACTCGCTTCACAAAATTTTTCTTGTATATTAAGAGGTAATTAAACTATGTGTTTCTATCACTATTATGAATACATACTAAAAACTTTACTATATAGAGTAACTAGAGAGCTCTTTCGTGACTTGTATAAGATATATATTCTACAGACTAAAGCGAACTATCCCATAATAATAATTTATTGCAAGAATATGGTACAAAAAGGTAGTAAGTTCGCATATTCTGCCACACACAATGGGGCGCAAATTTGTCTTTAAAGGAGTTTTACATTTTACATTATGAGTCATATGAATTAGTGAATTCTTATGATTTGTATCATATCAATTAAATTTATATCAACTACAGTGTCTCACGCAAATAATCATTTATTGAATAGTATTTTTTTTCCAAAACACCAACACGATTTAAAAAATGTAGTTTTTAGACTATTTGATCAGACTTTTTTATAACTGTCTCTAGTCTGAAGATCTTTTAACACTTTTGGTAAATTATTGTTAACCTTAATAGCCATATGTCAAAGACTTCTCGCAGTAAAATAAATTCAATGTTAAAACAACTCTGCTCCATATGGAAGATTGTTATTAACGTCAACGGTTATAAAATTAAGCAATGCACGAGAGAGCCGGGACGCACCGCTAGTTAACAATAAAACATTTGAACACAAACAAAACAATACCAGTAAATATGTCAGAGCTCGCATTGAGCAGCAACTTTCCTCGGCATTCTGGAAACTGGGACAACTCCTGTTTAAATTTTCTATTTCGGGCCCGGGTATAATTGAGATACTAAACGCGCAACGTGTAGATTCGGCTCTAGATCTACACGATTACTTTTGGTTTTTATTGCAGCAAATTTTTTACAAATTTCTTATGGTATACTAATAAATAAAAGCCCATTAAATTTACAATCACAATTACAAAAATTAGAATATACAGTTTAGCTTTGCTGTATACATTGTTTACTTGTTATAATATCCTAGCTTCCTTCATTACCATTGAGCGGAACCCTCCAGCTTCAGATCCAGCTATTTTCTAATATATCTATTCATGGCTTTATATATATATATACATTCGATTCTATCCAGTTTTTTTGGTGATAACCTAATATCATTGATTTATTTTGCGCCTCCGTAACACGTTGCACTTTGCTCGTAAGCACTTGTCATTGTATCCTCAACTTGGCGTGTTAAATAACATTTCACGAGTTAAATAAATTGAGAAAACACTTTTTAACCGGATTGAAGCTATGTATTATTATTAAAAATTTATAATTATTTACATTATTTAAAATTTTAATTTTTTTCCGACGTTTCGCGTGCTTTTCAGCTTGCTTGTTCACGGTGACCACAATAAATAATTATAAGTTTTTAATAATAATACATAGCTTCAATCCGGTTAAAGTGTTTTCTTAATGTGTAAAAACTATGTTAACAAAAGAGCTATATAAATACCTGTGAATATTAAACCAAGTCTAAGCTACTCCTTAATTTCACCGAGTCCTTGTCCTTGTTCTGTGTACGCCGCGGGCAAGCGTAAGTCATTATAAAACATTTGCTATTCATGTCTCTTCATGTATACCAGTGGGGCACTCACAGGGACAAAACAAATTATGCCCTCAGAAATATGCTCGTTAGATATTTTTTTATTATAGGCTTTTTATTAGTAATACGACAGGTTACACTTGCGAGCCTTCTGGCAAAGTGGCCGTTCCGTTATATATGTGGCTACGACATCGATGTTCTGATGTAGGACATGCAGGTTTCCCTGCGGTGTTCACCTTCACCGTAGTATAATCCAATGGTAGGTACACAGCAGTGAATCGAACACATCAAGAGTACCGCTTAGAATGAGCACATTTTGACACTGTTATACACAGTAACATTAACGGCATCATTATAAAATCTAAAAATAACTTTATCACTGAAATTAGCATTGGAGCAAATGCTAAGTGAAAGTTCTCGAGTCTCGAGACGGGAGTTGTTTGCGTAATAGGAAACGATCCAACACTGCAAAACTTGTTGAAAGAATATCACCTCAAAAATGTTTCGCAACATTCTTTGATAACTTTTTAAATCGGAGGATTTTCATTGTTGTATTTCAACACTTGCTAACTCGAGCGTTGTTGATACTTTATGCTTTGATCTATAATAGTTATATGATAAATGTATAACTAATTTATATTATAACATATATGTGTCATAAATATTCTAGATAGCTGACAATTTTTATATATTTATTTAGTAACAATTCGTTGCAGATAGATAAATAGGGCAACTGGCGGCCTGTCCAGGCCAACCACTGTAAGAAAAAAAATGTATTAAATTAGATAAGTTGAGCGAGAACCAAAAACAACCAATAGTTATTTAGACAAAACAAAAAAAATACATGAAAAAGAAAAAAAAATGCACATGAATCACGATAATTTCAGAGATCAGTCTCACAACAGTTAGTATGAAAGTAAGAGACACGATGTGGTCAGGTAATGTTTGTACAGTAGAGATTTAAAGGAAGATAAAGGAGCTAAGCGAATAGGGACAGGAAGTGAACTCCATCACCTCACTGCAATGATAGAACATACCTGAATGACACAAGTAGAATCCTTACATTCTTAACATTTATTCGCTTTCAAAGTCATAGTCAAATAATTTATTTCAAGTAGGCTTATAAAAGACACTTTTGAAACTCAAAATTACAAGTAAAAATATTAAAAAGAAGAAGAGAGTAACGGAGAAGAATGAGTAAGAAAATAGTAGAGTAATATTTTGTATACATTAATTTGATAATTATATATCAAGACCATGTACCATGAATTAAAAAAAAATACAATACTAAAATAAGCTAAATTATTATGTTGATGGTGTTCATATATTAACTTTTATCTTAATAATAAACTAGATGACCACACTAAATTTAAGTTATTGTTGCATTCTTCAAATTTGCTTGATTGGCAGATGAATACATAACATAGAAATTAAACTATATATATATATATAGTTAAATTGTAAGCTGAATTTTTGTTTATAATTCAGAGTGACTTAATTTGTTATAATAAAACGATTAATCAAATATTTAGATGTAATAAGATTTCAAGCGTTCTTTGTGCACCCTTAGAAAATAGTAATAATAATAATAGTTAAACAACTATTTAATGATCCACCTACAAGTATCAACAGAAAGTTGGCATGCATATGCTAAAAAAAAACCATGCCAGGATATTTTCGCTATAGTACGTGGAAATTTCTAAGGATAACGACCATATTCAACTGGCACTAAGTTTGCAAGGCCTTCGAGGAACCAGAGCAACGCAATGACCTTTTAAATACGTTATCAAAACCGGAACGTGAATTGATTTTATCGTGACGTAGCGTCAACTTCTATTTATAAAGTGAGGCTCATAGTTATATCCTGACTTCATACACATTGTGACAAATACCAAAGGTTCATGTTAATCTCCAAAACCTTAACGCAATTTTTGTCCAGTCGGTGATAAAAAAATTTCGGAAGGCTGACGCAACATATATATACAAACCGTTTACGACAACATCGTTTAGAACATACCGCTTATATTGACCAAAATCAAAAGTCCCGGCTGAATTCTATGTAATAGGTACTTAATAACAACGTTTTTTTATGTTATAGCAGGCAAACGGGCAAGAGGCTGCTCACCTGATATGAAGCGATACCGCCGCCCATGGACTCACATTGCCAGAAGGTTCGCAAGTGCGTTGCCGGCCTTTCAAGAATTGGTACGCTTTTTTCTTGAAGGACCCTAAGTCGAATTGGTTCGGAAATACTTCAGTGGGCAGCTGGTTCCACATAGTGGTGGTGCGCGGCAAAAACTGCCTTAGAAAACGCTCAGTTGTGGAACGACGGACGTCGAGGTGATACGGATGGTATTTTGTAATTTGCCTTGACGTCCGATAATGAAACTCAGCTGCGGGTATTAGACCGAACAACTCTTCTGAACACTCCCCATGGTAAATGCGGTAGAAGATGCAGAGAGACCCAACAACGTCATCGGCTGTTACGACTATCGGTTTTTACAACATAGGACGAAATCCCCCTTCGATGTCGTTATAACAAATTTTGACTGCATATAGATTTTACATATATAAGTAAAACTTATCTCTGCTCGTTTGCTGCTGATCGTTTAAGTTAGTATTAAAGTAACTAGGGTGTTTTAAGTAAACCCTGTCTCTGATTAGTTGGAGGTAGAGTTAGACCGCTTCAAGGATTCGCATTCTGACCACAGTTAACCAAGTGGAATCGCATCAGCTAATATAAATATTGGGTGCCGTTGAAAGGAAAGTATCGTGCGCAAGGATAGTCCATGATCCTTGCTGAGAGGTCACTGCTGGCGTAAACGGGTTTAAATTTAACGACCGTTTATAATTATGAAGGTTTCATGATAATTAAACTATTCTTTGCCTTACTAAATATCATGTGTTCGCACGCAAAGTAAACGTTGAAGCACGTTCACAGCGCACTAAAATAGGTATCGAGTAACTGGTATGGTGTGGATATTTCTTGATTCTGTGTACTCCTAAACCTAAGTGACGTCAAGCCCGATAATATAATAGAATAAGTTATCATAACAATTCATTTTCTACACTCGGAATGCTTTAGCAGAGAATACAAGGAGGAATACATATTTCGCAAACAGTGTGTGTTAGTGTTAGTTAGATATATGTCAAAACCGTTTACAACAACATACCGGTTATATTGACCAACAATCAAAGGTCCATACTGAAGTCTATTGTATTAGGTACTTAATAACAACGTCATCATACGGCTTTTACGACCAAATATGCGTAGACCCTTCGATGTTGTTATAACAGATTTTTACTGTATATATGTACATATATAAATAAGACAAAAAGCAAAACGCATTCCTTAATAATATATAAACTAAAATACACTGACTATAAATACATGTCAACCTTATTTACCAACATTACACATACATTCAGAATGGTATGTATCTATATTTCAAAAATATCTAAATTTTGATGTAATTTTAACTGTTCCCTATATATAACTGAATGAAGTCTCAGACAAATTTATCGATATGATATATACACTTTCTAAATTAAGCACATATCAAGATTCATGAAATTACAACATAACGGTCAAATTGATAACCTCCTTTTTGAAGTTGATAAAAACCAAATGAGAAAGGTAATTATAACGTATGTATAATAATCATCAATAAAGTATGCTTTGAGAGTTGGCCTAGTGGAATTAACGTGCGACTCTCATCTCTGTGGTCGTAGGTTCGATTCTCGGCTGTGCATCAATGGACTTTCATTCTAAATCCGCATTTAAAACTCGCTCGAACGGTGAAGCAAGGCATCGTGAGGAAACCGATTTGCCTTAGACCCAAAAAGTCGCCGACGTGCGTCAGGCACGGTTGATCACCTACTTGCCTATTAGATTGACAACTGATCACGAAAGATCAGATACAGAATCTGAGGCCCAGACCTAAAAAGTGCCACTGAATTTAAAGTATGCAAACATAGTATATCATTCATATTTATATATTCCAATTCGTAAATGAATGATCAACTTCTTTTACGTATTTTTGAAGCTGAAGCAATGATTGAATTTACGCACACCTTTTTAGATCAGTTAAAACTTGAACTAAATACGCTCGCGACGACTCGAAATGAAAGCATTTGGTTTGGGCAACACCTTTTGCAACGCGTTACGCAACCTCCACCAGGCAAAGATTTAGTAATTAGCATGCTAATTGTAAGTAATTAAAGTTTTTTTCAATGTCTGCATCACGGTCCACGGTCATTGTAAAAAAAACTGTGAATTTAAATGATAATTATAATTTAAACGATGCGAGTCATCCTTAATATTATATATCGGTTATCAACGAAAATGTATTATGTAGTTATGGGTTGATAGGAGCAGTGTTGGCCTAGTGGCTTCGTGCGTGCGACGCTCATCCCTGAGGTCGTAGGTTGTGCACCAATGGACTTTCTTTCTATGTGCGCATTTAACATTTCGCTCGAACGGTGAAGGAAAACATCCTGAGGAAACCGGCTTGCCTTAGACCCGAAAAGTCGACGACGTGCGTCAGGCACAGAAGGCTTTTCATTCATTCATTTGCTTGCCTATTAGATTAACACATGATCATGAAGCTTGAGGCCTACCTAAAGAGGTTGTAGCGGCATTGATATATGGTTTGATAGGCCTATGTTGTCGAAGGAAACTAATACATAGTTTAAAAAAGCAAAGATTTTCAGTTTATAAAATAATATAATAGGGAACAGTTGAAATTACATCAAAATTTAGATATTTTTGAAATATAGATACATACCATTCTGACTGCATGTGTAATGTTGGTAAATAAGGTTGACATGTATTTATAGTCAGTGTATTTTTATTAATTAATATATTGCCCGGTTTTTGAATAACTATTATGTGTATTTTAGTTTATATATATTTTTAAGTCCGGGACTTTAACCGGGACTTGAGCGCACGCACTCTGGTTTGAGCCACACACTTAAGTGAAGTCCACACTGGTACTATCGTTTGTAGATCATTTTATACATTAACCTAGACTTAGGAGAGACGCGTGAAGCTTATGACTGATTATTTGGGTTAAAATTAATTAAAATATTATATTAAATAAAATAATATGAATACAATTGCTGTTCTTATTATAATATAGACATATAAAAATTTATTTAAAATAAATGAACCACTTTCGCTTTGACGACTATAAATAACACTGAGCACGCCAAACTTCGGGATATTCAAACTTTGTAACTACAAACTAGGCTTGAATAAATGAGTATATAGTGCCGACTTTACAGTAAACACACTCATCTCGCTCTATCACAGCCTAAACATCATTCGATTGAAAAGGACGAATACTTAGTTGCAGTACAAGAATAGAATTAAAGAATTATTTGTCCATTAATTAACAAAAACCAGATTTTCAAACACAAACATCGGATATGAGTCACACATGATAATGTTGAACATCTCCACTTCTCATATATCAAAGAACGTAAAACTTGCTACGCAGTATATAAAACATTAATAAAAAAATGTGTTGCTACGCAGTATATAAAACATTAATAAAAAAATGTGTTGCTATGCGTAAATACTGCACGGTCTTTCTTGAAACCATGTTAACCGAGACAGGTAATATGAAAATTTTAACGTGGTAAAAAATTATCTGCACTAGCACAACTATTAACGTAAAATGTAATATTTTATAAATATAATAAAGTTGAATAAACTATTTCAAATGAAACAAATCAGTGGCGCTACTTTTGTCAATCTAATAGGCAAATAGGTGATCAGCCTCCTGTGTTTGACACACGCCGTCGACTTTTTTGGTCTAAGGCAAGCCTGGTTGCCTCACGAACACCTTCACCGATTGACCTTAGGCATAAGAAGCAGTAGGCCAACACGGCTATGACAAATATATGTCTATCTAACCAGCACAATTAATGGAATTTATGTAGAAATAAAAATAGAATAAACGCGTCTCAGCTGTCCGAAACTAACATCTACCTTTACGAATACTTGAGAAAACTATACATTTATACTATGGGTTGCAACGCTAACCCAAAGATGAGGCTTTGCCGAAAGAATTCATACAAACATTCGACACATAGTTATTCTTGGCATTGGCGGCCTTGTAAGTCCTAACTCGAATTGGTTAGATAATAGTGAGCCCGTCCACATAGTGATGGCCGCAAAACCGCCATAAAAAAACGTTCAGTTGTGGAACGACGGACGTTGAGGTGATACGGGTGGAATTTCGTATTCTCGACGTCCAATGATGAAATTTAACTGCAGTTAACTAACTAACATACTATACATAATTCTGTCCGCTAGTCCACTAATCGCCACACCAAAGTCACATACACTGAGATAGTCTGTGTCAACCCAGTGGGCAGCGATGAAATAACTCAAATGTACTACATTATTTGCATGAGCTGCCATCCAAAGGCGTACGCCGCAAACGAAGCATGCAATTATACACCTAATTATGTATTTAATATGCGCGCACTGCGCAGGGTTACGCATCAGCTGATGCCAGCATTAACGCTAATTTTATCCATCTTCAAAATAGGAGGTGATTTCAAAATAAAATGTACCCTTGGAATTTTATGAGTACGTTCATCAACGCTTTTTATTATTATTTACCTAGATAGTTTATCTAATAATTTGCAATGCAGCTCTTTGGGACATTTGATAAATAGATCAACAATCTTTGAATTCAATTCATCGAAACAATTGTATTAGGCCGTATTGCGCAGATTTCCTTAAGGCAGCGAAAAAGAAGCAGAAAGATGTCCGTTTCATGAAACTTCCTTACTTAGATTTGGTCGTAATTTATATATGTATATTATAGAGTAGGTATAACTTTTTACATAGAACAGTTCAAAGTTAAAAGTTAGTATTTAGAAACAAATATAACATAATTATTATGTGCTGCAAATGCTAAATTCAAGGGAAACACTAAAATGTGAGGGCAAAATTAGAAATACAGCCCTAAGCAATGTCAATTTAAAAATACACAAATTGATTATATATTCATTAATTTTTGAATAATATAGATAATCCTTTATGTATTTATTAATTATTTTTATATAGTAAAAGCGACATAAACATATAGCAGTTGCTAAATTAGATATATTTGTTTGTACCATTTATACTCGAGCTGGTTTGTGTCGCTTGCTTGGCATTTTTGTATAGTACGTTGTGCTATCTCTTTCCATCTTTTGTCCCGCTCGCTCTACGTCAATACTAACGAACGTATAGTGCTTTTTGTCTGAGGCAAAATTCACCTAATTTCAGCCAAGACAACTGAGTAAAATTGTCCTGTCCTAATTGTTCACATTGAATAGAAAATACAATTGTAGTTGTAATTCCCGTCGTCACACATCTAAACAACTAAAGTTTAATTCATACTATATTCCACAAAATTTAAAACAGATTTTTTTTAAACTTTCAACAACCACCAATCTTATATAAGTGATATATCCAAGCTGAATATATAAACATTCATAATCATCTAAAATATCCTTAGCTCTGTATTTTATATTCGAAAAAAAAATCTCTATATATATTTGCCACTCAAGACAAGTTAAGAAAAAAATAAATTATAAAAATTAACCGTTGGTTAATTTAAATAAACAAAACATTGTCATGCGCTGTGCACAATACAAAGATTGCAGAATTTTCACGAATGCAAATTATAAATAGCCAATATATTTAATAGATGAGGACAACCCTTGGGACCTTGGAGGCAGTGGTAAGCGGCAAAGGGCCGGGTATAATTCATCTTTAATTATATGTGTTTAAATAGACTACTATAAATAGATACATCAGCAAATTTTCTATAGAGAACTTGTAATATTTAAGTTATGAACGGAACAGAAATGAAATTATAACATTTATTGCTAGTTCCCAAATCCAGGGCCACGTAGACTAGGTAGGTTATGCCCAGGGTAGAAAGGACTGACAAGAACTGGCAAGAAACTCTTCTTGTTCAAATTCACAACTCTTAAATTGTTAACTCGGTGACAAACTATTATGTATCATAAACAGTCAAAATGGAGGAGGCCTTTGCCCAACGGTGGACAAACCAAAACCTGACAATGCAAGTATATTATTATGGCTCCTAAATGTTATATACCTAATGTTACAATCCGCCCGTGGACACTCGCAATGCCAAAGGGCTAGCGAGTACGTTGCAGGCCTTTGTCCTATTGTTTAGAATCCATATAAACTTCAATGTTTATAATTAAATTTCGGAATTTTTTCTCCTCTCTTCGTTTTGGTATGTTTTTTTTAAGTCATTAGTTGTCTATTTTAATATTAACATTTAATTCCTTAGTATAATTAAGTTTAGAATATATATATTTATATAATTAGAATTGTCTTAAAGAGATCGCTTTGTAGGTATTAGACAGTTGCAACATGTTTTTTTTTTCAGTTTTTTGTTAACAATTCTTGTGGAAAAATAAAAAATATAACTAATAAAACGTTTGACAGTTCAAAAAATATTATTTCGACTTCTATTATGTACTATTAAAAACTCTATATACACTAATATATCCCTTTTCATTGTAGCGTAATCACGATTTGACAGAAAGAGACTCGTATATTCATTGGAGCTGTATTATGACCGTTTAATTTTTATAAAAGGTTACCATAAAAAAATAGTTAATATTTATTTTATTATTATTTACAGCTATAGTCGAGTCAAAATACGCTTGCTAATTTTCTATGGCAGTTTACTCACTATGACGTAAACATTACAGGAGTAAAATTCAATATCCTAATAATAGCAATGACCGATTGTAAAATAGATTTTAAGATGTTTTTATTTGTAATATATTTATATATATATTAAACTACTATTAACATTAATCATAAACCAAATTGAATTACTCCCTGTATACTATTCAGTTAAAGGATAAAGATGTTTCTAAACTAGAAAGTCAAACACAAACACAAGGTTTTGTTTATTGTGAAACTCGTAAACAATACGACAATCGGTTAAAAATTAATAATTTATTAGTTAACTGGATAAGTCGAATCGTGTCGTGCAAAGTAAAAACTTATAATAAATAGAAATTTCTATAAAAACATTTATATTGTTTTAATTACAATGGCAGCTGTATATACAATTTATCCGATTAAAAAAATGACGATTGCTTCACAGTAACAGCTTCAAAGAACAAACGTATATTCCATACTTATTGTATCTCTAATATTCTATTATTTTGAACAGTCATTACCAACAATGATAAACTATTCAATCAATATATACTTTCTTTAATATATGAAAACTGGGCGTAGCGTGGTTATAGGATATTCTTCGATAAACGAACTGTTCAATATAAAATTAACTTTCCTAACGTTTAATAGTATAATATTAAGAAGATATAAACTATTATATAGTATATTTACGCAATAATTGCATCACCTATAAATCCATAAGTATATATCACATCAATATAATATTGAAACTAAAATATACCAAACAGGGGACTGCACAAATAAATGCGAAATATTCTAACTTTACAAAGTCATAATATTGCATGGAGCGACCCACTTCAGTTGAGTTGGCGATAACGAAGATATTTCCAGAGGCCTAAGCGACACTACAGATCGGTAGACCATAATGAATCATCAAGTCAAAGACTTCCATGCCTTTGACCGAAAATTCCTTGTAAACAATGAAAACGACAGATTACATGTAGCCCATGTATGAAACATTTTATATATACATACAACTATTTAATAACAATTCATAGAACCGATATGCAATTGTTGTTACCAACTACCGGAATATTATTTTATAAAGACCTTAACCATACAAAGAAAAAAAACATTGATATGTATTCCAGAACTAAAATCAGGAATCAATCAAAATAAATAAATCAATAGCGGTTCAACCTTAAAAAGGTCTGTACTTGGCATCAGATATCTGTTTCATGGTCAATTGTCAATCTAATAGGCAAGTAGGTGCTTGACACACGCCTACGACTTTTTTTGTTAAGCGAATGTGTTTGCGCACATAGAAAGAAAGTCCATTGGCGCACAGAACCTACGACCTAAGGGATGAGAGTCGCACGCTGAAGCCAACACAGCTCACCATGAACCAATCAACTTTCATGAAATATAACCGACTTGAAAATACTTGTGGTTTACAGTGTTTGTCGGGGATTTTTAATGCGAATTTTAATGAATTTTTTCATGATAGTACTTAAAATACCGTGTCTTGGAAAACGTTTATGAAAATGCGTCTTTGTTTCGCCGTCTCGTCGAAAGACTCAAAAGACATTGAACTATCACCTCTCAATGTCAGTGATAAAATTAATGGAACCATTATAATTAAGCGCTTAATCGCTATTACGGATGTGACGAAAGCAATGTAAATAAGTACTTCAGTCAAAATTTTTGTGGGTTAAGAAAAACAAGAAATAGCTCACAATTAAAATCATAAAAATGAGGATGTTAAAACTAGGTATTTAATGAGTTTAAGATAAGTAAGATTCTAACAGCTGTTTTACTATATATATCAGATAGTACCCGAAACAACACATTATTAGGATGATGTGCAAAATACCAAAATTCCACACTAAAGAACAAATAACCTACTGTAAAACACAATTCAGTGGCAAGTTTAAGTGAGAATCTTCTCAGGCATGCAGGCAGGAAAATGATCAAAGAGTTTTGACAAACACCTGAACTTACAATCGCACCTCATAATGATTAAGTTATTCAACCAAAACCTAAACCTTAGCATTACTAAATAGAACAGAACAAATTAAACAAAAATATTACTTTTGAATTGGTAGGTACTATGTACCATTAAATATAGTAACTAAACCTAAAAAGAACAAATAAGTCTAAAAGAAAAGTAATTCAGTTACGGGACATGAAGATATTAAAAACATATAGTATTCAATTTAGATCATATTGTATTGAATGTTGAGCTAAAATAAAAGAATATATGTATTCCATAGGGTTGCCTCTAATTGATTTGGTATTACACACACATGCAATTTTTTTTACTTATTATATTGTAGATGTAGAAATACATGTCAAAAGGTTAATGTTTATTCCTTGTATGGGAATCTGTTGTTCTAATGAATAATTAACAAAATTGTAGTTCAATGTCACTAAAGCAGGATTTGTTCAGATATGACCTTGAACTATTGGGAACAGATAACTTGGCTATTTTAATATTTATTTTAAATTCTATATATTAACATTCATACAAAATGTATAGTGACAGATTCAATCAAAACAATACAATGACTATTTCATTACATAAATGTGTTTGCAACACTCAGGGGGACTCACTGAGTATGCCTAAGTTAGTGTAATACCTATGGTATAAACATATCGGTTTTAAAATAGTTGTATGTAAAAGGCATTTTGTAACTTAAGGTATAAATTTAGACAAAACCCATTTCTTTTGGGGTGTCTGTCCATCTGTGTAACTATGTTCAAATACCTAACAACAGAATAAGTTTTGGTTTTCACACTTAACACAATAAATAGGGGTAAGTACCTAAAAATATTCAACTTTAGTTATTGATATTAATGACATACTGAATCATAAAATACCATAACATAAATAATTATAGGACTACAGGCTAAAAATAGGCATACATATCTATACCCTATGCTGTTACATAAGCATGGAAATCCCAAAAACCTGAGGTTCAAGTCAATAATTTATTCATATTGGAAAAAAATATTATTAATCTTATATGCAAATTTAAAAAAGCTGCAGAATAATCTCTACATGTGGTAAAAACATGTATGTTATAAAGTTATAATATAATCTTAATAAAAAAATCCATAATTAGTTATAACTAATCATATTATTTATGTAGTGTTGACATGGAAGTAATTAAAGACTGTATTACATAAAACATGTTTAACTCAGTCTTAAGTTTATATTTTTGTTTAACTGAAAATTGTGTATAAAACCGAACAAACATAACTACATTAAAACATAACACATTATATTTTCAATAGAAATACAAGTATGACACAATCCTTCGCATTTAAACTAACTATTCAATTATCTAAACATGATATGATACTGAAAATTACAAATTAATTAATTTTACGAAGGCTTATAAAATATTACATTCAACAATAATAAAAAAAATTACATGTAGATTTTGGGTTAGCACAATTTTGAACAAACTATAATGTGACTTTAATTAACTTTCAAGACCTAGTTCACAAGTGCTGCTTGCAATTCTTAATTTATATTTATAATAAATAGAAATAAGCAATTAAGTTTCAGCACTACCAACCATGAATTATAAGTATAATTACCTACTTATTAAACCATTATTCTTTATGGTTCAGAGGATCGGCACAAATTACAAAATAGGGGTCTCCATCACTGAAATATACCTAAGTATATAAAGTTTTTGACTTTAGAGTGGTTGTACTTTTACAGTGACAAAACTGTTGTAAAAGTCCACCAAATATTGAAATGATTTATCTTAAGACAGTCATAATGATAAAGTTAGTCATTTCTACAACCAAACGATTTAGTCAATTATAAAAACATAGCTGAATACAAGAATAACTTAGAGTTTCAATAGCTTTGTATATAAAAAAGCTAGTTAGACCAAATAATGTAATCATAAGTGAAAATCTCGAGAGAAAATTAGTATCAATTTAGTTGAAAAGATTGCTGAATAGTTTATTAGAGATGTGACTTATTTGAGATAAGCACAAATACTAAAAATATCAACAAGGCAGAAATATAACAGAAAGCTATCATTACTATAGCTAAAGTAAAGATTTATAAAAAACTAATGATTAAACAAAAGAAGTTAAATTTAGCTCAAGTAAATTTAATCAGACTATATAAGCGAGTATTGATGTTTGAATATCCATTGATTATGATTGTGAGGTATATCATGTTTGTAAAAAGGTTTATACATTTATAGTTGTATTTGAGGATCATAATATTGACTAAGTACTTGTTAATCATGTCAGGGTCAAAAGCAATAGAACAACATCACCTGAGATACCAATAGCATCAGTTTTCATAAAAGAATAACATGGCAAGGCAAAGAATAACTTGGCATCACTGAACTCCTTGGAAAATAGTGAAAAATAATTACCAATTAATGTGGAACTGCTGCATTTGATAGACGGTTGAAACAAAGATTATGTACTGTCCTTGGTAACACAGTTTGTATTTGGCAAACACATTTTTTACACACTATCAACAAAGTATCTATAAAACTTGTGTTCTTACATACACTTTTATGCTCACTGCAGTATCCAATTTCTTGACGATTCGCGAATTCAGCACAAATCACGACCTAACCTCAAAATGCACACTAATTGAAACAAATGACAAGCACAGATGTTTTCAAACACATTAATTATAGACTCGATGTAAACACAGCGAGGATGTTACGCGAAATTTGATAAAGAACGTAAAAAGCAGCCGTTCATGTTAGCAGTATAGATTTGTGAGCAAAATGCTTTGTTTGAACTATGTACGTAGTTACAGCCTTCGCTCATCGCTGCACTATAGTATAGATATACGCGTACGTTAGGTATGTATCGTGCACGACGTATTATATGCACATAGCCATAATTCACTCGGTCGTTTCGTGAGCGCCAGGCGAGCCCGACTCAAGAACGGCGGCCTCCCACCGCCCAAGATGGACAAAGGGCGGCGCGACAGGCTGGGTATTGACAAAAACTGTAAACACGACTGACTTATGGCAATGTCCGATTGCCATTCATGCAGTAAACGCGGTCGCAGCACTGGCGAGCGCCAGTGGCGAGTGGCGCGGCGCTGCGGAGGCGGAGGAGTCACGCTCGGTCGCCGCCGAGATCGCTATCGGCGGCGGCGCCCTGCCGCCCTGCGACCGCCGTGTCCTCGCCTAGCGCTCGCGGACGATCCGACCGCTCCGAAATGGCGCAACGATGCGGAGGCCGTGACGCCGCACGCCCGAGAGAATGGCGACTTTGCGATATAACGAGAAATGAACGCAAGGGACGTTTCGCAACCTCGATGGATTTTACTTTGACCAAAATAATCCACCGCCTGACGACGCGGGCGTTTGTGTAATGGCTCAAGGATATCCAGAGCGCATGATACTCACTGCCTAGCCGTTCGCAGCGGGTCAGCGGCGTCCATGGCGCGCCCAGGCCCTGGCCGCAGCCAGGCTCCGGGCAAACGGCCTAGCGACGCAACACACTATGATCTCACTTAAAACACGCCGAGATACACCGTCGCACCATCTCGGCGATACAACACATCGACCGCGACGTTTTAATACGCGTATAAACACTCCGCGAACGGTGTTTTGTTACATCGGTTGAGTTTTCTTTGAAAAATCAATATACATTTTCCCTGAGTTAGATACGAGCGAGTCGATGTCCAGCGCAGGTTACGTGCGTGAAGTTTGCAAGCTTTTTTAGCGCACCGGTGTTACCAACATTTTTTTGCCCATTTTTTGTATGGCTGTTGTGATTTTTTTTGTGATTCGTGCCGAGCTTCACACTAGTTCGAATGGATTGGGTGTTCCCCAAAACTCGCATGCGCGGATGTCAGCGCCATCTACTGTGTAGGATCACAAAGGCGGTAATTTCAAGTAATTTATTTCAACTGATAACTCGAGTTTTGTAAAGAACTATCATGACTAATGCAGATTTATTGATAAGTGTAATGGTAGAGTAAAATGTAATAGATATTTTTTATTTAAAGTGATTTATTTTTCTTTTAGGATTGCGATGAAATAATGAAACTAACATTTTTTACTATCTTTATTTGTCAATATAAATATTTTATAGCTTTAAAACTCATAAGTTAACCTTGTGACACATGAAATCATAAGTAATTATTACAATAAATAATTTATCAAACTATTGAGCTTCAGAAGATCGTTGTTCAGATGCAAATGCGATTCAGGGTTAAGTTGGAGGAGTTGAATCTCACTTTAAACATAAAAAGTGAAGAGATCACACCTCCACTTAATCCTTTACGCAATTTCTTGTTCATGTCTTCTACTGCTGATGTGTCATGACGTATGTGGGCTCACATATGAGCTGGAAAGATAGATCTGGCAGCATTAAGCAAACTGTCAAGATCCCCTGTCCAACTCAGATATGTAGCCGTAAAATCCGTCGACTCGCGTGTCCTGCAACAAACAATAATTAAATGTAAAATATTATGTGATGGTCGTGTATTAATTCCGTGTGATAATCAGAGTGCGCGCGCGCGTTATGTAGCTAGCGTGCTATCACCGCTCGAAAAGGTGCGGCGTACGTTCAGATAAGAGCTCTTTTCCCGTCACGTTGACTATTCTAAATACCACTATTCATTTTCATAAAATGTGATTATTAGCGGCATTCATGAATTAAGGAAATACATGTGCCATGTGGCGCAATTACGTAAATATGTATATGGCACTTTTCGAGCTACTTACGTGTCGATGATAAAAATAGAATAAAACAAAATGGAGCACAGACTGATTACAATCACACGGAAAATTTACACTAGAAATTACCATTCAGAACACTGAAGTCAATATTAATCACAGCTCAAACTTCGATAGAGAGTCGATCAATCGATGGTCCCATATTTATACACTCGATCATATCTTCAGATACGATATCAGGGAATTGCCACGAGGTACAAACGTCCACCATGATTATGATAAGATTGGACGGTTCGTGGAATCGATTGGTCTTTACTGCTGATATCAGGGACGCAAACACTTTACTCCACCAATAGGCAAGGCCTTGATAAGTTCAGGACTCGAAGGTGTCAGCCGTCCGGGGCCGATGGCACCAGCTATCTGCATAGAACCACACTATGACTAGTTGTTTACAATGGAGATACACGTTTATTACGTTATATCTCGGCAATAGATAATTATATTTTCTCGTCTACGTGATATAGGGATTAGGTGTTGGTCTGAAATATTAATTATTAATTTCAGTCGACTCAAGTTGAAATATATTAGCTGGTTTTCGTGAATTTTATTTCAATATATATTGAGGATTATAATTGAGTTATCATATCTTTCAATCATAATGGAATTATGATTATCATATCTAACAAATTAGAACCAAGCAGCTATTTTAAGGTGTAAAAATAAAATTTCCTACTAAGAGATATATAATTTTGGTATTATTATTAGAATAGTGTACGTGGAAGAATTTCGACATGACAGATAAGGTGCCTATCAAATGGTGTCATTTGATAAGAGTTTAGGTGTGCTTTCTGGAACAGATACAGGTGTAATTCAAATCATTTTAATTCTTCAAGCCGATATTATTTCAATATTACGCTGAAGAGTTTATCGACGCTAATTCTTAGGGCCAGCCCAAACTAGATTGCGATAGGAAAATGCTCAATGACTTTCTTATCTTCTTCTTTTTTCTTTTCTTTTGTAATAGTCAATTTGGCAAAGGAAGCTTTAGGTTATACAACATCACGGTAATACTGAATTAATGAGAGTGTAAAGCCAGGGCCTAACATATCTATATAATTTCATCATAGAAGCAGTAATGGGCCCGCTGGATTGTTTCCCTTACTAAGACATATTAGAGTATTATTTAATATTTATATAAATATTTTTTTATTACTTATTCATGGTTTTATCATTACGCCATGTTTTTCATTTCTTTATCGATATTATAAAATGTATATGTATGAGAAACACAAGTCAAATTATAATGACAATAAATGTTGTTGTTATCAGAAATAAGCAGTTTTTCTGCTGGTACAAGAATTTTCAAAATAGTAGGTCTGTACTACATCCAAACCTTCAATAATTGAATACAGGAATATGTATAGATAAGATTGTATTACGTGGGCCTATTATCAAAACGCAATATCTTATATAAAAAAATCAGAATAAATAAAATGTTTTGTTTTTGTAGTTTTTTAAATCCATATATCGTAAGTCTATCTTTAAAACACACATATACAGTATTTACTTTATTCTTAACCCACATAATAATAATAATAATGTTTGGTTTCTGTGGTGTTGATTAATACGTACTTTTGAGACGTATATTATTAATAATAATGGATTTAATTTACCTTCTTGACTACAACATTTTATCCACGTTAAGTCACAATTTAAATATATAACAAGAAAATATGTTTACCTATGACTCACTCGCTCGTTTTTTAGACTTAGTAATTACTAATAAAACATATATATTAATCAACTTTTATATAAAGCAATACATAAACGAGAAATAGAGCATCTATTAATGGCTGTAAACGAAAATTGTCCGTAGGCTATGAGTGGGTGAAGAGTGAAAGGTATGGAGTAATATCTGGGGCCGCGATAACTTCGAGGGCGGGGGGAAAAGGGGGGGAAATAGGGGGATAGGGGGCACAGCGCGGCCGTGAACTGGAACTTCGAAAACTTCTGTATTGTGTTTACATTGAACTTTGTTATGTGGGTTAAAGTTAAGCCGGAGTTCGTATGTGCCGTTTCACTGAATTACAAAGTTGACTCGCAAGTTTCCCTATCGATTTTCATCTTATGTTTATCAAATGTTTCAAGGTTCTTCGGGCATGTGTATGTCTGACAACTTTTGGGTCATAATATGCAATTTATGCTTGAATTAGAAGTCATATATGGGGTCGGGTTTCTTGGTAAGTCGTCTTGTAATAATAGTGACCTCTGGTCTGGATCGATTACTGCGTGATGGGCTATTGGTAGGTTGAAAGTTCAAACGTTTTAGAAAGTTTAAATTCTGGGTGTGGGTTCAATTACCAGTCCACAAATAAAAAGCATATTTGTTCTCCGTGTCTGGTGGTAGGGAGTGTTGACGCTTCCTCTCTGTTGGCGGATATACCTAGTCTGGCCATAAATACTGTTCAACTTTTTAATTATTTTGAATTTGGAACACGTATATAATTGTAAAAACTTTTTTCGAATTTGCCCCATTCAAAAATATTCGCAAATCACAATATGAAATGGGGTGTTGAAGAAAATAGGATTGCAGTGATCACCTTGTACCTTGCGCTATGGAGCCGTCATATTCCAGACACATCAAAAGCTTGGTATCAGCTGTATGTTCGTATATAGTACTATGAACAGATACGAGAGCACTTCGTCCGTCGAAGACCAGAAAATATCGACGCGGCCGCGTGCTGTTAAAACTACAAAGGTTGCTGCTATTAAAGCCAGAATTCGGAAACCTCATTAGGAAGCAAAAATCTTATCGCAAGAAATGAAGATCCCCGTTAGACCTGTAGTTTATTATAAAACAAGACCTGAAGCTCGGTGCTCATCGTCGATATACAAGACATGCCCTAAATCACACTACAATAAGCAAAATGATAAAGTGTACGCTCACAGTTCTAAAGAAGCTACTTAAGTGGTCGGTAAGGCACAACGTGGTCACTATCCTGCGTCAGTAATGGCTTGGAGGGGCGGGTTTAAATCAAAATCAAAAGCCAAAAGTATTTCGAATAGAATATTCTCTATTTTTTTCTTAGACTTTAATAAATATGCATGTTTTTTTGTTGAAAAAAATGCATTTTCATTTGTAACAGAAGTTATGGCTGGACTATGTAGTTATTTTACCGCAAAGACCTATGTAGGAAACCAAAGACGGTGTGTCTTTCTTTGTCAGCCTTGTTCCTGAGCCCTTTAGATAAAATCCCTAAGGACGCTTAACATAGTAGGATAAGCTGGCCATGACCATTTTTTGAGGGTAAATGTAGTACACACGATATTAATTTAGGACTTAGATTATAAGACTTACATTTACGTCATTGCTTAAGGGATTGGAAGTGTAATTCTTGTGACGTTGGTTTTTAGTATTTTGAATTAAATAACTATCTGGATTTAACTGAATTAGTTAACAAAAATTACTAATACATTAATTCATCTATGTATGCTATTATATGATGAAAAGAGATGGATGAATACATTTTTGTCCTTTTTTTACTGGTACAATTAAGAAAAACTCGTTTCAACATTATTGGGTCAATTTTAATGAGTTTCGTTAGAAATTTGACCTGAAACAAAAGCCTACATTATCTTATTTCTTTTTTAATAACTAGACCATAGTATATGGGTTGCGTCCAAATCACTAGAACGATCTTGATGATATTTCAGTTGCGTTAATATAAGGAACTACTGATTCCAATGAAAATATGTGGAACCAGCTGCCCACTGAAGTAGTTCCGAAGCAATTCTATTTAGGGTCTTTCAAGAATAGAGCGTACCAATTCTTAAAAGACCGGCAACGCATTCGCGAGCTCTCTGACATTAAGAGTGTCCATGAGCGGCAGTATCACTTAACATCAGGTCTGCCAACTGCCCGTTTGCCTCCTGTACCATATTCTTTGTTTTTTGGTGTATTTTTGACGCATATGACGCAAACTTGCGAAATTAACTATTATAGTTACTACAGTGTTGTTTTGAACTCAACATAGATTTGTATGTGACCTCGCTACCCCCAAAGGCCGTCTGTAACCAATAATACAACACACACTTATTATTTTAAGCCAAAGCGAAACATAATACCTTGTAATGTAATCAATTTTAAGGAAATAATTTGGACACAGTCACGTGTACATAGAATTGCAAGAATATATTAACTTCCACCAGCTATACATTATTTCCCTGTTAAAAATAAATAAATCTATCTTAGATAGGACTGCCCTATTTCGTAGGACCACTAAAAAATACCCACTATCTGCCAGCAGAAGTTCTCAGTTCTCAGTTTTTACTTAATAATTGTATACTAACCTCAATGACAATGCAATGCTAACTCGTGGCCAGACTAGTAGAACAGTAAACTATGGACATGAATTGTATTCTAACTAGAACCTTTGCCATAAAGAAAATTTAAATTAGAGAATGTCGTATATCTGGGACACGTTTTGCTTCATCAACGATATGACTTGATGCAGCTTATAATGCCGGCCAAAAATTCATGGTAGGAAGAAGTCGTGGTTACGTAAGGGAGTGGTACATCTGCCAACTGTTTAGACTAGCACAAGATACCCGGCAATTCAAGTTGCACAGCCAACCTTTAGTTATAAGTGGCACCTGAAGAAGGGCGTTGAGAAGACAATGATTATAGAGGATAATTAACTTAGAAGTCCTAGTGCATCATTTTCAATCGTTGAATCTAACAAAAGTTACTTACACTGGAAAACTCAGTTGGATTCGGTTTAATGAAGTAATGTGTAATTATAATTATATCACTATAACTAAACTATTTAAGACAATTGCCAGACAACAATGTTACATATATAATGTCTTATAATTGTCTGTATAAATAATTATTTTATATAACAGCGCTTCAAGGGCATTATTGAAACTTAAAGAACGGAATGTAATCATTTCATTTATTATAATTTATAAAGAATGTTAAAGCGTTTCGCTGTTCATCTGACCCACCCTCTTCTATATATCCCCGAAGACATATATATGTTATCAATACTTTTTACAAACTACGGATCATTGGTCTCAAAAAGTATACATGGCAGTTGGCACATAAGTAAGTTAAATGATAGGTTATAGTAAGAAATTACTTGAAAATACATTCCAAAACATATGGAAAACTGAAATTACAAATAATTATAAACAAAAAAATCGAGACCCCTTCAGCAAACAAATTGGAATCACTGTTACTACCATCCTCATGAATCATTCTAGATATTGCAGAAAAAAATTCAGTGCAGGTTTGAGTTTATCACTAACTTACAGACATGTAGACGCAGTGGATGATTTGTTTTTATATAATATTACTTTTTTGTTTTTATATTATCAAATTCTACAATGTTTCTCTAGAATCATCAAGTACATCTTTAAGGCATCGTTTGTAAAAAACATTTAAACAAAAAGTCGTTAATATTTGGGGTTAATGTAATATAGCATATCACCTATGAGCAGTGCTGGCC
Organism: Pieris brassicae; assembly: GCF_905147105.1. Taxonomy (NCBI): domain Eukaryota; kingdom Metazoa; phylum Arthropoda; class Insecta; order Lepidoptera; family Pieridae; genus Pieris; species Pieris brassicae. Next base: position 20,910,843 of record NC_059670.1, read on the forward strand.
TGCTTGGAATTGGCTGCAGCGTACGATTCTCATCCCTGCATTTAACATTCGCTCGAACTGTGAAATTACAGTTAAATCTAAATGTTAAATCGTGAGGAAACCGGCTTGCATTAGACCCAAAAAGTCGACGACCTGTGTCAAACCCAAGAGGCTGATCACCTACTTGCCTGTTATAAAAGGTGATCATGAAATAGATACATAAATCTAAGATCCAGACCTAAAAAAGATGCAGCACCAATGATTTATTTTATTTAGGTTTTTACACACTCACAAATATAGCTTGGTTTGGCTGTGGTGGCTTTCTATTGGTAAGTGTCAAATTCGGTTCAGTAGATCCAGAGAATATTCTCTACCTTAAGTCTACCTCTTTATAATTTTAGTATATATAAATAGGAAAATAGTTCCTTATACGTACCTACGTTAGCAGAAGTAAGAGTGAGATTCAAAAATGAAAGTTCGCTAACCTGACTCCCGGAGGTCAATCCAATACATTTTAAAAGTACAGTCAGACATAGATGCCCAGAAGTAGTGATAAATTGTTCCAGGCTCGGTATTGTATAAATCTTAGACGATTTAGTGGTTTCTTCTGGTTGGATCCATCTTCAGTGTTAACATTGACGATAAACACAATCGCAAAGATAAGAGTGATTGAAGATGTGTTTAAAATTTCGTCGAACATAAACTATGAAATATATCTAAATATCATTGTAAAATATAATAAAAACACGCTTAATCGTTTTGTTTTTTTTTAATTTTACTGGAGGCAGACGGGCAAGAGGCTCACTTGATGTTAAGTCATACCGCCGCCCATGGACACTAGTACTGCCAGAAGTCTCACAAGCGCCTTTTAAAAATCGTGTTTAGTGTCTGATGTAAAAGTTTTCATTCGAAACAAAGCATCAAAAAACAATCCTTCTATAATATCCGTAAAATATAAAGTATTAATGTTCTTATAATAATAGTATGAATTAACAGTTCATCGTGTTGGCTCAGAAACCACACAGAAATGGTACTGGACCCCAGATCAACATATAAGCTCAATACAAAGCTAAGATTGGTGTCAAAGAATATAATCTACTAGTTACTAGCTGATAGGGGCCACGCCTGTACCTATTTTTCACTGTTATCAAATGGTATCTGATAAAATTCACACGAAACGTTCTAGTGCAAGACAAATTGTACTAAATAACAAATTACTTTTAAGCTAACATGTAATTCTGATAAAGGTCTGCTATACTATTAAATGTAAACAAAATTTGGAATAATATTTTTTTTCGTACATCTTACAGTGTTTCTAACATAACATACTTTTGGACTTCAAAAAGTCTTATTAAGAGTCATAGTTTATTATCCATGTTTTTGGCGTAATTAAAATGTTTCGGACACTTGGGGCCTTAGGCTACATGAATTAGCATCAGCCAATAGAATTAGCACGTTCATAAAATAGGTATAATCAATTAACAGACGCACATCGGTTATGGTACATAAACGAAATTATTAATAATTACTAATTAATGTTTATATGAATATAATTCTATAATTGTTGTGTAATTGATAAGTATAACATTTATTTAATGCCCCAATATCTGATACCACGACAACATTATGTTGTATTTTTTTAGTATAGTATAGAGAAAACCTTGTATAATAAATTTTAGACGTCCAGGAATATTCTTTTCATCTGAGTTCGGACTCAGAAAAAGTGTGATATTTACTCGTCTTCATTATAATAAATAATTATTTTAAAGCTAGCTAATCCATACGAGGTGGTTACAAAAGAGTAAATGGTTGTTATATTCTGAAAAAACACAAGAATTAAGACCCTTAATTGATCAAGCATAAAAATAAATTGCGTAAAGCAAACAGGTGGTCACGTGGATTTATAGAGGAGATTATTACCGGGAGAAAACATGATAATAATTTAGGTATGTGTATGTAATAAGTAATGCAAAAAGGGACCAGGTCCAAGAAGAAATGGCTAGTTACATGTATGGTTTCTGAATTTGTTATACGTTTATATTGCATTGAAAAACGATTAGAAAATAGTGAAATTCATACCAGTCACGTCAGCCACTACAAAGGTACCTTGGTTTTATCTCGTTTTTTTACACTTTATTTATTGAAGGCGCACGATAAAGATAAGTGGCTGTCGACGTATTTATCGCGGCCTATCGCAAAAGAACTCGCACAAGGAAGTTATATTATGCCAATTCTTTTAATGTTTAACTATGTATGATTATGAAAATTTTATTCGATTTTGTTTCCTAGGTGTGATTTGTATATTTATAATGAATTTAGGTATTTTACAGCATTAAATGACTGTATAACGCATTGCATTAATTCTTTGTTTCATTGTATGGTTAATGATTATTGAAAGTATTGGCCGTTTCCTAGGTTCATATCATTTTAATTAAAGTACCCAAAAAAATCCAACTTAAATCCATATGCTACCTGTAACAAACGTGCAAGTTTACTTCAAAAATACAAGTCCAACTTTCAATTTTATTTTCTGTATTGCAAGAAGTAAACTTTTGAACAATGCATATTAGTCCGTTCATTAATCAAAAGTTAGCACAAGGGCTCGTCTGCGCCTGCCTTCACCGCCCACCCCTTTTGTCTGCTAATCTATAATATACAAGAATATATGTATAGATCACTATATATATATACATTTTCTTTTTAGGTGTTCCTCAAAATTCTTACAATATTGTTATATGGCAACACTTTTACAAATAATTAATTTGACATATAGCTGACACACAACCACCAACAACAATCTGTCATTTTGTAATTTGTGGAAAAGACAACCAGAAACCTGTGGCCGAAAACTTTCGAGTCCAAGTACAAACATTCTAAGTATTTTATATTTTATGATTTCGTAAATCTTGTTTATTTTCGCAATGGACGATATTTGTCGTCTTTGTTGCTCCACCAAATTTGTAAACAACTACATATTTGACGAAGAAAAGGCGTTGTTTTCAAAAATGTCCATGTATTTGCCAATAAAGGTATAACTTTAATGCAATCATTTGTCCCTGTTGTATTTTAGCCTAGGAATTTAATATATTTAATATAATTTTAGGTGGTCAAAAATGATCCTTTACCGAAGAAAATTTGTGACAAATGTAGCTGCAAAGTCAATGATTTCTATCAGTTTTGTAATGAAACAATTGAAGTCGAAAACAGGTAACCTTAGCTACATAAATTATTACAATACACATTGTACTTACGGTAGATAATATTTAAAATTATTCGTTAAAACAACTACCTATAAATAATATTAATATAAACATTATCATGCTAATTTGTTTCAATGTTTTATAGTTACTATGGAATTTTAAGTACACTTTTTGAAGTTATGGTAATAATATTTAAATAAGTTTAAATTAAAAATATATGAAGCATTTTTTTCTGTAATGTAGAATACATTTGAAACCTCTCTTAAATATATTAAATATGGTGTAAAATAACATTCCCCTACAACAATGTTTATTTAATGAAACAATACCTTATTTTTATTCCACAACTGGTTTTCAGACTCAGGAAAATGCTATCCCTGCAGTTAGCAATAACTGTACCAAATCCTGTACGAAATACACTAGGGATTAAAACTACTGATTATCTAAAGCATGAACAAAGTACTCAGACAGAAGAAGAATTTCAGATAAAAGTTAAAATTGAACCACTGCAGTCACCGATTGTTATAAAACAGGAATCGGATTCAAATGATGACAGTTTTGATCACAACGGCTCAGACAGTGATGATAATCTCCTTATAGAGATTAAGAATAATAAAAATCCGAAAGAAGAAAATGAAAGAAATGGCCATGTACAATCTGCACAAAAGAAAAACCATTCTATGTTGCACGCAGAATTCTTTGATATGAATTTGAAGGACAGCATTAATTTAGAAATAGTTAAAGATGAATCTGATGACGGATTTGATAATGTGGATTTTGATAAGGAAGTTTATTACTGTTGTATCTGTTTTGTTAAGTGTGAGACAAAAAGTGATATGATTCAACATTACAAGTAAGTTTTGAACTTTTATTTCACAGATAGAAATTCTTTTATGAGAATAAATATAGTTATGTTGTTTAGGGATATTGGTACATTTTATCTTACTTCCTTGATAATTTTAGTATGAACAAGACCACATTAAGAACTTTACATTATTTTATTATTTGATTTATGGAAATAAATGAAATAGTTTAACTTATAGATAATAATATTATTTAATTGTAGATCTAATCTTTTGTACATATTTATATTCATGTGTACATACCAATATGAATAAGTATATAAACTCCTATATACACGTTAACTTTGAGAATAAATAAATGGTTATTGCTATATCAAAAATAATAAAATTTCCAGGAGTCATGTTGATCAGACGCAAGATATGAAGCCTCCACCAGCTCCACCATTCCCAGCTGAAGGTAGATGTGAAAGATGTCGGAAAGTAAGATATCTTTATTTTTTTAATTTAGTAGGATATTTATGCATACCTATTTAAATGCCAGTTATCACTGATAAAACTTTATTTATTATTTATTTGTCTATACTATTTATTAGTCAGTATTGAACATATAGTAGAGCATAGATTTGATAATTATGATTCTGGGTTTAAGCGCACAGAAGGTTTTTGTTATTAATGAAGCTTGGAAATGTTTTTAACAGTTTTCAAATAACCCTGAATGCCACAAGATAATTGGTGCTCGGTACGGACCTAATAAACCCATATAAAAATCAGATAACCAACCTTTTAAATAGTAAAAGGGGAAATTAAAAAAAAAGGAAAAATTTGATGGTAAAATTATTTTATATTGAATTGTTAGTTATACACCATTTTCAAAATACGAGTGTTTATTAAATTACTGTTGTAAGCACTGTCGAATAATTTGAATTGGGTACCAGTACTGAAGCCACAGATTAGTATTTGATTGTCAGGAATAGCGCAAATAAAACCTCCTTACTGTAGATAATTTCTTTTTAATTTTTTTTTTTTTAATTGACGTTAACATCTAAACGCTTGGCCGACCGGCAAAGATCGCTTAAAGTGATATGCCCCTGTCCACAGATAAATCCGAGGCACAGGCTGATCACCCACTTGCCTCTTAAACTGACAAATGATCATAAAACAGAAACATAAATCTCAGGCCCAGACCTAAAAAGGTGTTAGGATTTATTTTATTTTTATAAATGAATTTATGATATTTTTTATTGTATTGAAAAACGACGTTTTGATGGATAATTTTTTTTTATCAATTGTTGGGTGATCGTCACTTGAATGTATGTTGAATTTTTTAAATAAATTAGTTAATATGAATAAATTTTACTTCCAGGTGGTGCGAAATCAGAAAGCATGGCGCACACACTGGCAGCGTCATTGGAAACGAGACCGACGACCTTACAGATGTACACTCTGCGAGAAGTCTTTTCAGGGTCATCAGCAAATATTGAAACACGGTAATTACTATTAATCATTTGTTTTAATAAAAGTAAAAACATCTTGAATAAGCCTAATCAAAACACGATCAAGGCAACCCTAGTCACATTATCAATTACCACAGACAACAAACATACTGGCAGAATTTTTCTCTGTCAAAGGCAACCTTATGTGTTTCTTGGTGCACAGGGACTCGAACCCATTACCAAATACTAAGAATTCCAAAGCTTGTCTACAACAGCGTTATTGTCGGTGGTTTATGTGGCCTGATATGTTGTGATGCCGGTTTTTTTTTAATGATTTATTGATAAATGGAAATATTTGGTACAGGAAATGATTTTAACGTGTAAGTGCTAATGTTATTTTAAAGATTATTCATAAGAACTAAAACTATTGGACTCTTAAAAAACCTTAATTAAGACGGTGTAAAAAGTATTTCTTATTAATGTAGTAGCTGCCCCCGCGAAATTCGTTTCTCCTTAATGTGGTTTTAGTTAGCTTTAATACTGTGACACGAAAGAATAATTTCACTGTATTATCGTCACTATAATTTGAATTTGATTTACACTTCGATCTAAGTAACACGTGGTTGGCTATGCTAACACCAAAAATTCAATAAGTAGAAATAATTGAATTTCACGGTATTTCGTTTACTACAAAATAAATTTAATTTATACTTTAGCCTCAATAACACGTGGTAATCATGATATTGAATTGAATTTGTCGGATTACCATAGCAGTGCCATCTATTGATTACTTACTCAATCCAGTCGAAAAGTATCGACATCTGTTAGAATCTTTTGGAGTTAACAGATAATTGTAACTGTCAATTAATTATAGACAAATAATTTGCAATAAAACAAAATTGCGACTATAATTAAAGATCTAAGCTATCCTATCTCTTAAGTTGGACCAGACTGCTCACGGTGTGCCAATTTAATTTAAAATCGGTTAAGTAGTTTAGGAGTCCATCGCGGACAAACATTGTGACAGAAACGAAGTTGTAAAGGACTTGTAACTTGGGTTATTGTAAAAAAACAACACTCTCTTTATTCTATGAAATTTGTTTTGTGCATAATGTCAGTAATACCTTACTTTAGCAACAATCATAAATATAGTTTTAGTTTATATTGTAATTCTAACAAAAAAACATAAAATTTAATGCGACCTTTTAAAAACCAATAAATAAAAATAAAAATCATATTCTTAGTTGCTCACCAACTTTCAAATTGTAAACATGGCTTCTAAAAGAAAATCACTGTGTATTGATGAAAATTTTTTGCTGATACTCGCAATCGAATCGGGACAGAAGATAAGTGATGTTGGGAAACGCTTTGGATTTAGTCGCTCTACCGTGTCCAGAATATGGTAAAACAAAGAAAGAATTCTCTAAGCTCAAGAATAAAGGGATTAAGAAGATGAGACGGATGAGCCTCGGCCTCCGCCAAGCATTAAAGAAGCTCTGGTAGCAGCTAAATTATTGGAAAAATACTTCCTTTATCACCAAGATGCTTCAATATCGCAAGATATGAATAAAATTAGTAAAAAATACAACAAAACTTCTGACATTAGTCAGAAATAAACTTTTTCATTTCTAATTCTGATTTTTCTTCTCTCCATTTAACGATAACTCTCTATAAGCCCATACAATGCTCTTCAGTGTCGTTATATAGAGTTTACACTGTATTTTATTTACTGAATTTTACAAACTACCAAACCATAAGACTATTTTGAAGTTTTTTTTGATCAGACACTAAGCAGGCTGTCTAATAATAATAAAGTAATAATTATGAATCTAAAATTTCTTATTTCAGGTCTAATACACAAACCAGAATTTGAAAATCCAAACCAACAACCCAGCAAGCCCGTTAAGAGATTTGTATGTGACCTCTGCCCCGAAGGATTCGTTTATATGAGGTAATAAAAAAGCTAGCTTAGAATATCTTGGAAATAAATTATCTATGTTATAATGAAGTATATAAGAATTCTGTCTAAGTAACTTACGGGTATAGTATCATTTAAAACCAATAATAATAATACGTAAATCGTTTATTTGCCAAGATAGTACAGTGGTTAGATCGATCAATTACAAATATCCAAACAATCAGCCATATATAGGCATCCAAATGTCATATAAATTTTTACAATGTCTTATTAATAACATAAAGTAATGTCAAAGTTCAATTATTTACAATCGGTGTCAAATCTATGGTCCAAATACTCTTTAGATCCTCCTTAAGTCTATGGTCCATCTTTGAAACGATTACATGGCAATGATCTATAACTTCTAGGAAGGTGATTGACATGTACTGTATAAAATTATTTTATTTAATAACTTTATAATGTTAAAATTTTGGCTTAAATAATAAAATAATAAATATAAAAAATTTCTAAGGCTTATGTGCTATTACTACCAATTTAATATTATTGTCTATGTTTGGTATTTATTGTCATCAATATATGAAATTAAAGTTGATCCCAGGAGGTCATGACCCCTTTGACCTTGGTATCCGTGATTTTCAAAGAACATCCACAACATAGAATAGTTTACAAGATTATTACAGTCAAAATCTGTCAAAATCAAAAACAAAATCAAAAGTTGTTATTTCAAATAGGCCTTTGCAGGCTCTTATGAAACGTGTAGTTGCACGGTTCCAAAAAGTGGGTCTCATGGAGAAGAACCGGCAAGAAACTCCATGGACACTCTTTTCAACAATGGTTTAGCTTACAAAGACTCGGTTACAATAGTAATAATCGGCTGAGAAGTTTATACAATGCAAGGTATACAGAGATTCTATACAATGCAAAAGAAAATTGAATTTTTACTATTAGTGTAAAATGAGATACACACACTTGCACAGTGCAAGTGGCCAGGGAAGCCGCATATGCAGAGATGAATTAGCGCCATACATCTTTATCGTCAACATAGTCTTGGATTTTATAATACGCTTTTTTAATTAGGATTCCTTTGATGACGTTTTTTGAACTTTTTAGTCGTAAGTGTTGTAATTCTTGTTAGGGCACGAAAATTATACACACACAGTATCCGTAATAAAGAAATATATTTACTGTTTAACTTGGAAGTGATATGTCTGCTTCCTATCACGATACAAATTGGAATGAATCAGAAATGACCTGGAGCAGAGTGAGGTAAAGACAATTTGGCGCCTCGACAAGATGGCGGCTCGATCGCTCATTCAAATGACAGGAAATAGTCAATACAATGATTAATTTTTGCAATATTACTCAAATAAATCAATAGTAAGATCAGTTACACACTTCGGTAGCCTGTTGTAGAATCTGACACAATTCACAAGAAACGATTTATTCGATTTTGTTGTCAAAACCGTTAGTCATACATAGAATTGAGCCGGGACCTTGGATTTCGGTCAATATAACTGGTATGTTCTTAACGATGTCGTCACAAAATTGATTTGATTTATTACTTTAAGTTTTGCACGCTTGACAATTTTTTTATTGTTTTCTCTATCTAAGGAAGTGGTATGTCAAAAGATCGTCCCGTATGTTCATTTATTTTTATTGCAAAAAGAGTTTTTTTTATTATTAGTGTTTAGTATTGTATTTTGTTAACATAGCTTTAACACATTTTAAACGGATTGAAGCTATGTATTATTATTATAAACTTATAATTGTTTGCATAATTTTAAATTTTCCGACGTTTCGCGTGCTTCACAGCGTGCGTGGTCACGGTGACCACGTGGTGGTGGTGGCTCTTGCATGAGTGTTACAACGGTTTTCTTAAATAACCATCACGATTCGCTTCGTTTTAGATGTCTCCTAGCGCATCGCAATAGCACTCACCCCGAGGCCTCGTCCCGCGAGCTGGCTCTGCGCTGTGCGCTCTGTAGTCGCTCGTTTACGCATCTCAACTCATTGAGGAGACATTTGAGATCGCACACGGGCGATCGGAATTACCTGTGCAACGTGTGCGGGAAGTCGCTGACGTCTAGGGAACACCTGAAGTTTCATATACGGATTCATACGGGATACAAACCCAATGTTTGCAAGTAAGTTTAGGGAATCGTTCTTATTGGTGGAACTATTTTTAATTTTCCATTTATACATTTTTAGTTATTATTGTTATTACTATGTTTATAAGAACGGCCGCCATCCGTACTTCTTAATAAAGTATTTTACGTTAATTCACGTAATTGTACTCTATGAGAGCAATAAAGTACACCAAACACTTTATTTCTTCTTTCTTTGTTCTATCTTTCTTCTCTGTTTCTTCTCTCTTTCTTCTATCTTTCTTCTCTATTTCTGCTCTCTTTCTTCTCTCTTTCTTCTCTCTTTCTTTTCTAGTTCTTATCTCTTTCTTCTCTCTTATTTCTCTCTTATTTTTCCTTTCTTACTATATTTGTATACTTTATGAGAACAATAAAGTACATAAAATACCATTTCGCATGATATGTCGTTAATAAAATAACGGACTCGTTAATAATATTTTTTGCAGAAAACGCTCTTATTAACGCTCCCTTGCGCTGCCTCTTCAATGACTCATGATAGGCTGTCGTACTCCGGTCTTCAGTTCGTTGTCAGTCGAAACACTTCTTCCGCTGCCTTGTCCACTTAGTATTAGGGTACTTCAAGAAAAAAAGCTTACCGATTCTTATAAGATCTGCAACGCACTCGTGAGCATCCTGCCCGTTTGCCCTTTGTTATATAAATAAAGATATTTTGCGTCCATAACGTTTAGTCTCAATTTCCAGAATCCTTTGACGACTCCTTTCCAGATTCTCTAACAATAGGAAAACTATTTTCCTATTGTTAGCCACATTACTTATTATATGCTAATTTGTAAAGACGGAATGCTAAATTTTTGTTGATAATTAATTTTCTTATTTCAGAACTTGTGGCAAAGGCTTTGTAAAGAAATGCAACCTGACGTTACACGAGAGGGTGCACTCCGGTGAAAAACCCTACGTCTGCTCGCACTGTGGAAAAGCGTTTTCACAGCGATCCACGCTCGTCATACACGAAAGGTATACCCAAACATATATAACTTTGTATGAAATTTGAGTTCAAAGTTAACTTACAATACATTCTTCAAAAAAAAAAAAACGGTACAAATTCTTAAAAGGCCGGCAATACACTTGTGAGGCCTAGTGCAATGTGAGTATCTGTGGGCGGCGGTATCACATAACATTACTTTAAAAAAAAATTCTACCCTCATAAAATTTGTTCGGAAGTAAACGTTGCGGGTAACTAATAAAAACATTTTTTACCTTTTCAAATGGTTGGTGGGTTTTAAAAGAAAATCAAAATAAAAAAGAAAGGCAAATAGCTAAATTAGATTTTATTTCGATTCACGATTAATGATTTAAAAAATCTGTGGCGCTGAAACTTTTTTTTTTGCCTTAGATTACTGTATTAGTTTCATGATAATGTTTTAATGTAATAGGCAAGTAGGTGATCGGTCTCATGTGCCTGACCCACGCCGACTTTTTGTGTCAAATCCATGTTTTCTTACGATGTCTTCTTTCACTGCGAGCTAATGTTGAATGCGCACATAGACAGAAAGTCCATTGGTACACAGCTGCCAATCCAACTTATGACCTCACTGATGAGCGCTGAAGCTGTTAATTCAACTCTGCTCTTAATCTTAATGGTTACAAGTGTTGGCCAAATAGGTCCATTGACAATTTTAGCAGATAAGTAACATTGTATTTTTATTCACACGACATTTGCTCTCGTCAAAATAGAAATACAGCAAAACCTTTATGCTTGTCATTTCCTTCCTTTAAAGATATTCCAATATCCCAGGTACCACAGCGGCGCTCGACCATACAAGTGTGGCGTTTGTGGGCGGGGCTTTGTCGCCAAGGGCCTGCTGTCGATGCACTTGAAGACTTCGTGTGTAGACCTCCCAGCGCCAACCGGAAGAGAAATGCATTCACCTAAAGTCGAAAGGGTTGATCCTAGGTAAATAGAATATTTATTTATTTAAAGTATTATAAGCAGCGCTCTGTGGGCGTATTTGGTACTAAATACATTGTTCGAATTTTATTGTATGAAAAATTAATAAGTCTAAAATCGTAATAACCTTATGTTGAATTTTTTTTATATTAAATTCTATCGAGTATGTCAAAACTCTTTACATGTCTTAAACATATATATTGTGAATCTACAGTAGGATCAAATTCAATATATCACATTAGACGGAAGGATCTTTAATAACCAGTTAAAACAATTTAAGGGAAAAAAGTCTTCATTGACACAAAATAACTTTATTCATATAGGTATACACTTATGAACGTCAAAAAAGTTAGATTGATTCTAAATTTACATTTATTATTGGCTATATTGGCCAGAAACTCTCCACCACTCTTTATAATCAATCAGTCCCAGGAGCAAATCAATCCCAAGGATTAGTATCATTTAAGTATTCGTCAAATTGATAATTGAGTTTTATTGACTAATTTACGTTTAACGAGGGCATTGACGAATACAATTTCCATATAAGGAGTGGTTTATCTTCTAAAGCCTGGCCGGTTGTATTATCCGGATGAAAGTCACCATTTGTCTTCAAATCGTTTATATTTTGTTGTCTGTACAAGGCTCCAAAAACCAGTCACCAGATAGTGTCATAATATTCAATTCCTCAATTGGAACGATCAGCTCTTTTTGGAACTGAAATTGTTTATCGTGTTCATCATGCTAAAGTCATGAATGGAGTACCTCATCTCAAGGCCGGTGCTAATGTCATCTGAGTGCCTGGGGTGCTATTGAGATATCTGCTAAATGAATTATAGACGACGATGCGCTCGTTGAACCTCAACTCCAGTCTTGACCATCGTCGTTCAGTTGCTAGCCTTTCAGTCTTCTGTAGATTGTATTCCGGAGAATGCTCAATCCGATTCCGTCATCCCCTTTCAAACAACATGATCCTCCAAAAGCCACATCAGGTGGGTTTTTGACCAAACGTCTGTCCGGTTGTGTATTAAAAAAAAATGTTACAATAAATAATTAATCGGAATTGAATAAAGTTAAGCCTTTAAAAAATGATGTTATCACAAGTTATTGTTATCATTTTTATGTTATTGATGACGTGTTTAATGTGATATATTAAATAGGTAACACTACTTAACGTAACTGGACCACTGAAGTGTTTAAAATGACTTAACAAATATTAATGCATTTAAAATGTAGTCATAACTATGACTGTATAAAATCGGAAAAATTCACAGGTCTTGTAGATTAACGCTTAGGACGTTCTGCCGATTTCTTAATATAGATTTTAATTTTTAATTTCAGGTTGTTGGAGCATTAAAATGCTAAAATAGTTTATTACATAAGTGTTATTTTTTAATTTAAGTTTTAAAGTTCCTTGTATATGTATAGAAATAATACGAAAAGAAATTCCATCAATTCTCTTGTAATACATTTTGATTGAATTTTTTTTAATTAAGCGACATCTGTTGGCCTATATCAGATATCAAAGTGTTTTAAACGGTTGTCGAATCGTGTTTATGTTACCGTTAGTCTCAGCCGTTTTATCTCTTATATATCAATGATATTTAAGATATATTTTTTTATTGTCTTCGTGCATAAAATATATCGACAGGTAAGTTGGCAAAATTTTCCGATCGAAATTTCGCACTTTGAGGGTAGTGTACAATAATTTTAATAGGTTTTTGGAGAATGTGTATTTAGCGAAATCATTGTTACCGTTTTTGCTTATTGCAAATACGGTATATATAATTCACTCCACATATCAACATTTAGAAAACCTATGGAAACGCGCTTTCTCTAAAATTATGATTAGATTTTTACGCTTCAACTAATACTGAAACTTTTTATAAAAAAAATATAATTACAATTCATACGATCTGCTCTGTATAGTCTCAGTATATATTTGTTAATTAATAATTTTTGACAAGAGAAAAATCAGGCTTTCAGAGTGGAGAGCGTTTTGGTACTTTTTTAAATATTGTATAAGTATATTTATATTTCTGTATAAATGTGATATATATATACATTTAGTACTATAACCATCTCAGTTTTCTTGATAAAACTTTATTAATAATATAGTTACCGTTCCCGGCAACACACTTGTGAAGCCTTCTGGCAATGTAAACGTCCTTGGACGGCGGTATCACTTATCATCAAGAGAGACTCCTGCCAGTTTGCCTCCCATACAATACAATATATGAAAGTTCTGCCTCTGAATTCTGCCTCTATATGGATCCAACACAGATAAAAGCCACCTCCGGGGAATACTGAATGAGATTTAAAACTCAAAGGTTAAGAAATTCAAAAGTTTCTACCAATAATTCAATTAACGAAATATTTCAAAGATACATTTCTCTCTTTCTCTCATATTGTCTAATGATATAACTGTCCTGCTTTAAGTCCATAACAAAAGTTGAAATTGATTTAGGGTCTTATAGTTATAATTTATATATGTAAAACAGATTGAATCAATTTGGTCATTGTATGTTCGAGCAATGGCAATATGTGGTATTATTAAATGGATTATATAACACTCTATATATCTATGAAAAAATCAATTTTTTGGGGCTTGATTGTCTATTGACAATCTGTGGAGTTTTATACGATTTCGCCAATAGAGTTATTAATGAGGTATAATTTGTGAGGGATTTTTTAAAATTCTTTTGATTATTATATGCTCTATTACTAAAGGATTAGGTTATAAATACGACTTGTATATTTTTATTATTCAATCAAAATAATGTATGTACATATACCGGCAAACTTCTTGAGCATTAAACAAGGGAGTGGGGGAAAGTTTGCGCATAGTGCACAGCGCACAGCGCGGGACACAAACGTCAACTGATTTACCAATTACGCGATCGACACGTCGCTCTCCCCCCCCCCCCCCCCAAGTGATATCTGAAAATCGCTTTTGCACAGGCAAGGAGACATTTGTTCAAGATGTTTGCCGGTATCTATACCGGTATTTGCACAAATATTGTTCAAAGACGAGTGTTTCAAAAGGAATAAATTTATGAAATTAAATTGGTTATGTAAATCTTAATTGTAAAATATTCCAATTATTTTAATAGTGGTGAGTAAAATATTTATAGTAGTGATTGTTTTTAATTGTACCTGTAGGAAGAAAAGGGACAAATCTTACGACGCAGTTGTGTTTTACAATAATTTTATAGCTAAATTAAAATGTTTAGTAAAATTAATTTTAGGCTCTTAACTAAACGCAGTTCAGTGTTGCTATTTTATTACACTTCGTAAAAGAATAAATAGAGCCACTTCCAAAAGTTATAGACTAACTTGACTATGGAAATAGTTTTGTTCTGAATTTAAAAAAATATTTGTTTTTTTATTAACTGCCAATTAATTTAAATCGTAAATCGTGAAAAACAAACAATATTACTCACGATAATGTATTTATTAACGTGCCTGATGTGTGATAGTTATAATTTTTCACTGATAAAAGCATATTTCAGCATATCTTGTTTTTTATTTATATAGGAAAGCCTTAAATACCTCGTAGTTGGATGTTACAGAAATTTGTCTAGTTGTCTTCAGATGATTTATGGTGTGATAATTTTAACAAGAGCATCATCATTGATGATTGAGCATCATTGCCACGCCACGCCAAAAAACTGAAGTGGAAGTAGCGCGCCTTACAGATCACAGGTGGACGAAAGTAGTTACTGCATGGAGAAGCCCACCAGGTAAACGGTGCAGGGGCAGACCTTACGCTCGATGGGATGATGACATCAAAACATCGCGGGTCCTCAATAGATGCAAATAGCTCGTTATAGAGAAAGATGGCAAGCCTTGGAGGCCTTTACCGGGGAGGGTTCCTGGAGAGGGTTCCTGATACGTATATAATGAACTAACTAACTAAAACTTTTACGTTTAGATTTATTAAAAAAAACACAGTTAGATAGAAAATTGAACGGCGAATCTAAAACTATATCAATATTGAAGATTGGTTAACATTTGACTGAGATATGAGCGTTTATAATGTTGGAACGTTTACATCGATTACTCGAAACAAATTACACCATTAGATAGGAAATTGAATGGCGAACAGGTTAGGTTTGGTTCGGTTAGGTTGGGTGACCTTTTTTTTTTTAGATATCGTTTGATAGAAAATTGAACGGCGAATCTAAAACTATATCAATATTGAAGATTGGTTAACATTTGACTGAGATATGAGCGTTTATAATGTTACAAATATTTACTAACACAGAGGATAACCAGATCTTAATGGATCGGGAAATAATTTAAGGCGTAAAATAAATAAATTTTAAAAAGATATTTAACAGAGATTCCAGACTGGTAGAGCTGTGGACTTTGGTTAAGTATAATTAAATTATTAATTTTTGCTTTCATGATTACAAGATGAAATTTATTTACATTATTTTTACTATGGAGAAATATTAGACTCAAGTTTATATTTATTTGTAGCGGAGGTGTATATTCCAAAGACATCGTTTACTGAATTAAACATGTATGCAAATTTTACGAAATACAGCAACTGCAAATCGCACGATTATATAATATATATGTATCTTCGTGGACAGTTGGAGTGATAATAAAACTTTATAATTTATTTACATAAAATCGGTGAAAAATAAAAGAAACCCGATTTAAATGCGCTAGTGCTAAGAGCAGTTTCTTTTTTTAAAATATATAATGGGGCAAAAGAGTCTACGGAACAAAAGGTCAGTCCATCGCAGCCCATAGACACCCATTTTTAGAGGATGCGTAGCCGGCATTTGCGGAAGTAGTACACCCTAACTTTGAATAGATGGAGGTCGTATCTCTCAGGGAAGACCACCACCGGGAGTCAATTCCACAGTAAGATAGTTCGCAAGAGAAAATGCCTAGTGAACCGGACTGTGGAAGACTTTCATCAAGGTAATCTGCTTCCAGATAACCCTCGGTGTGAATAAGGTAAACAAAATAATAAAAACAAAAAACGCGGCGTTTACGGCGTTTTCTTTGGCGTAATAAGATATTTATTTTTTAATTTTATCTTTCCCCTTATTCTATGTTTGTAGAAAAAACTACACTTAAATAGAACAATTTACTTTGATAATTTTTCTTAATGCGCCATAAGGTACGTATTTAATTATGTATTATGATCATAGTTTAGAAAATCAAACGACCACTAAGTATATGGTAGACCTAGTAAAGCACACTAAATGTAGACAGTTTTACAATTAAAATCAACTCGTAACAGCCAAAATAGTTAATATGAGTTAATGTTAAAAATATTAAATACAACTCACCTACAACAGTAGCTCTACCATATTTTTGCCAATATACTAACGCCCGTATAAAATTATTGTATGAACCTAACATTTATCGTTCGAATATTTTACAAAGTTACCGATTATTTATCAGTCTTGGTAAACTAAGATAGGAGGCTCATCTGTTAGTAATATAGCCTACCAAGCTTGGCAATTCTTGCCAGTCTGTAAATAGCATATGTACTCGGTGCGATTCTCGCTCGCATTGTTTCGTAATACTCCAACGGGTGTGGCGACGGGCCTCCAACGCGTCTTAATGCTAACATCAACCAATGTGTATGTTTGACTTGTTAGTTGTTAGACGTCAGTGCTCTGCCAGCCGCGGTCCCAAATAGTCGTTTACGCTCTCGTGTAATAAAATTATCATCGCGACCTTGACGTTATTTTGATTCGGCAAAACTGACCAATGTGAGTATTATTTGAATATAAATTCCTATGTTAATATGTTATTATAATGTTTCTAACGTAATTAATTTGATGTTGTATATGTTACTTAAAATGTTAAATCATTTTCTATTATCAAATTATTCTATTTAAAATAATCTGTCTTACTGGCTTACAAAGTTTGTAAAACGTCAAAGATATGTGTTTTATATATTAGAGCCTAGTAAACACATATATCGGTGTATGCATTTTATATCATAGAAACATTTACTACGGAATAAAGATAAAATAAATTATTTTTTTTTACGTCATCGAAACAAGGCAGGCGAGAAAGGCCGCAGTCAGTTTAATATTTTTTTACATCCTTTTATGTTCTTATAAGTCACAGTTCCTCGCTAATATATTAACAGAACATATGCACATCTTGGAAGAGAAAATTCGAATTATATCTACGAACGAGCGATAGATATAGTATATGCGTATCTAAAAATTATGATAATGCCGAAGCAAATCAAATAGTTATTTGCGCAAAACACACGAATCAGCACATATTTTTAATTATTCGATATTCAGTAATGGCGTAATTAAAATTTTTCTGTCTCAGCAATTTTAAAGTAATTAAAATAAGCGATAAAATACCATCTAAAGTACTGCTAAATGAACATTGTAATTTATTCTTTAGTTCTAATCTTTTATGTTGATTTCCGTAAATGAAAACGTTACGAACATGAAGAATATCTAATCATTACAATAATAAAATAGGCTATAAGTTTAAGCTTATTAAACATCACAATTAAGCACTTTTATAAGTAAAACATACTTATGACAAACAGTCCTTTTTTATCAACAGAAGTTTTTTGTCGTGTTAAAAGACGTCAACATATATTTTTCAATTGAAATGTTACAAAGTTAGTTACAACAACATAAATTAAAATAAACCGAACTCAAATATTATTTCCTTAAATAATAACGAGACAATATATATTTGAAAAAAAAAAATATTAATATGTTTTTCCTTATCTCATTCTAAATAACATTTCTATTATGTTTTTGTTAACCTTTACTCGTATCTGATACGCAGTATTTGTTTTAATGAGATATTAGCATACATATATAATATTTATGTAATAAAAATAATAATCCAGTTGCGCAGGAATTCAAGCGTTTCTTTTTTAAATTTTTATTTTATAAATTTGTCTATGGTGATCATCTTTCTATTTGAAACTTGTATTGTCGTTTTTTGGATGGAAAAATGCCGGTATATATGGAAATAAACCAGTACAAAATCATTTTTATTTCAAACCACTACTAGAACAAACAAATTCTTCATCTTTATAATATTAGTGTACGGTTCCCAGGTCCTCGACGTGATTTAAATAGAGGATTTTATTTATAGTATATTGTCTGTATTAACCATTTTGTAACCTGTGCAATTATACGCGTCCAATACCTATCCTTCGACGTCTTAGTAATTTTCTTCCCTTAAGCACAAAAACCTAATAATAATTTTGCTCTTTTATGTCTCAAACTACGTAAATGTAGGAAAAATATGTGTCTAAGTGGTGATAAGAATGGCGTGAAATCTTGAAACTATAAAAGTGATTTGCAACATCATTCATTACCATGAATAGGAATGACAGAAAATACACAATTCAAAAGTTCTTTAAAAATAAATTACAGTTCACCATAGTGGATATTAATAGGCTTATGGAATATTTTATCTAATGGATTAAAGTATTGATTAAAGAACACACAAAATATTATAAACGTAGACTATAAGACTATGTTTATGTGCGTAATTTATTAAAGATTGTTAATTATTAAATATTATAATATCTTATTAAGGATTGAAATACGCCAAGACCTTAACTATCCAAGCAAGCACGCGTCCAGAAAAAAACACAGTATGCAGAGGCAATATAACTCTGCTTTTCTGCATTTGTTTCAGGGACCACATATTACATGTGCTTAGTGACCAGTTTTCTATGATGCAGAGTGGTATAGCATACTGGTTTTCTCACGATGTTTTCTCTCATACTACAATTAGGGAATGCAATCCCGACTCGAGATCGTGAATTCGAGATCCCGCGGGATTAGAAATATCAATCCGGCGGGATCCCGAAATTTTCGGGATCTCGTATAGTTAAAAAAAATAATTCACGTGACTGAATACGATGAAAACTGCATGTTTGTGATAGTGAGGTGAATTAAAATAATTATTTGAAAGAAAACAAAAGCCTTTATCGTTTAATATTACGAACTAAACAACTAACAATTTTAATTACATGAACATAATCAAAACAAAAGTAGGTATAGCTTAAGGAGATTAAAATTGGTGATTTTGAAAGTAACTTCTAAAAAAAGAGTATCTTCTAAAGTGTCTCAAGAGTGCTATCTGCTAACCGGCATCTAATGTCCATTGCAATGTACCCTATGTATTGTACAATGTCGCGTGAAGCGTCCCGAGCGGATGTGTGTAGAATCGCTGACCATTGCAGCCCAATCCCGTCAATCTCGAACGGGATCTCGTCATATTATGCTTCGGGATTGATCCCGAAAAATTACACGGGATCTCGCGAGATCGAGATCCCGGGATTGCATTCCCTAAGTACAATCCTTGCATTTGCTCGCATAGAAACATCGTTTGGTACGCAGCCGAAGTTGAAATTTAAAGTAAAGAATTTCATGCATATGTAACAATTGCACATCTTTTCACTTCTACTTCTACCTTTAGACACTTTTGTTATAACTACGAAATCATTTTCCGGTATAACTACGTAATATCAAGATGTGCGCAAAAAGCTAATTGTCACAATTGATCGTCTTCATCCGCTACAATTAAATCATAATCGCTTTTTAAGATTACATCTAAGGCCAATTTATAACTTTAAAAGATCTTTATGATTTCATATTGTGAACTGAAGGAATTCATGTTTATATATACACGGCGTCGCCGCTGAACTTTTGCCATGACAACTCAAAGATGGGTTCATAATCTACAAGCCCAAACTTTATAATCAAACCCTTCGTATGCAAAAAGATATTTATAATTGTTCCATGTGCCTCGTACGAACACGAATTCTCTGTGTAATTCGTCATTGTTTTGGGTTGTAGCTAACTATAACACAAATAGATGTTGACATTTTTTCTTACCAATGTTACCAACCTCTATGTGAGCAAAGTTTTCAGAGGCGAGACTAACTTTATTTAGCTGCAGTAACAATTTCTTTATAATATGTCTTAAGTTGTAGTTTATTTAAGGTTTAGTTACAGTTTTGTTTTTTTATCTATTAATGTACTTAATTGAGTTATGTTATCTGTTTCGTATATTTTGTTTATCAATGTAATCTGTTTTGGCTATGTATATTGTCGTATGTAGCTGTAGGATTACTTATAAATAAATAAATAACACTTGAGGTATTTAATTCTCATGTAAATATAGGCCACTTCAACAAAAGTTGTATAATTCAAAGAAAATCTTGGAAAAGTTATTATTTACTACTACTACTAAACAAACAATGCTTTATCAATGCATATATGGTATAAAAAAGTATAATTATTAACAACAACATGTGTTAATATGTTGTGTAAATTAAGAATTTGCGATGTGAAATAATAGACTTTACAGAAGTTCTATCCCATATATAAATATATGTTTGGATTCTGCGAGTCAATTCTAACTCAATACGGCTTAAGTGCACTCATTGTTGTGGGCAAATAAATCATGAGGGTAGCCAATTGGGCATCCTGTGACGGAGTTCTAAATACTATTGTGCTCCCAATTATGCAATCTGACGGGTTTTGACCTGATATATAATAATAATAACAACTTTATTCACGATAGAAATAGGTTGAGACAAAATTTATCTATCAGTTTTATAAATCCTGTGCTGTGTTTCAGCCGCATTAATTAGCCGGAAATACTTCACTCGATAAAAAGATAATACTAAAATAATTTTGCGATTGAAATCAGTAGTTAGCAAGTGTTCTCTAATAATAAAATAAATAGTATGAATACAAACGGGACTCAAGAATGCGCTCGTGCAAGTCAGGTTTCTCCAGTTGAAAACTTGTTCGGAAAATCCAGCCTATATTCCATAACGTTTCTCTCTTAATCTGCCAACTTGTTCCAATAGTAAAAACGTATTTACTCTTGTACATTTTATGTCAAATAAACTCACAAAATATCGTCATTATTATGTGGAGGAAGGTGTGTGTGTTTTCTTTCAAACTAAAGGATCCTCGAACAGTCCAAATACTCAGTAGTCGGGAACATTTATACATAGCGCTGTTGGGTATGACGTGATCTCGTTGATTGTAGAAGCGCAGTGTAGATGTCGCTACAACAAATAATAAAATTCTAATTTTCAGCAAGACGTTTGTCTTTAATTGAATTAGAAATAAAATTTTCTTCATTATAATAAGATTTCATTAATTCCATTTACCTTTAATTAATTTAATAACGTTATAAGAAAAAAGTCTTTGATGCCTGTATATTACCGTGCCTGAAATACGCATGTGCAACCTTGTCACTTAATGATAAACAAAATAATAAGCTAACAGTATGTCAAAATAGTATCGACAGGAGTGTTTGGTCTGAAATTGAAAGACAGAGCAAAACTAGAGGACATAAAGGACACGACAAGGTTTAGGAATCTTGTTACTTCTAGTAAAAGATTGAGATGGAATTATACAGGGCACATTATGAGAGAAGAGAAAGATAAATGGACGAAAAAAGCGACTGATTGGCTCCCTCGCTATGACAAAAGAAAACGAGGAAGACTTTAAATAAAATATGGGAAGATGATATAAGTAGAGCTGGCCCTATGTGGCTACGTAAAACTATACACCGAGAAGAGTGGTAGCTCTTAGAAGAGGCTTACGTCCAGGGACAAGCTGCAAAATAGAAATTAACCGGCTTGCCTAATAATCATTAGCGTTTATTGTACTTCAAATTTTTTACGTACTAGGGATAAGTATTTTACAGCAATAAAAGTTATTATTATTACTTATTTGAAAACGTTATAAACGTTAGAAAAGTATCGGTAGGAAATTCAAATGCAAAACTGTAATCAAACAGTGATATACACTTGAGTAACGATTCACGGAAATCACTGTCTTGGGCATATATCTTGACTATAATAAGATATTGGAATACTGATTTTAGAATAAGGCTGAGTTTTTATTTGGTGTATTAAATATAGAATAGAATATTAAACGGAAGCCAAAGCGGTGTTTTTCTCTACGACATGAAGATTTTCTACTCTTTTGCCAAGCCTCCTAACACATTCAATGTCATTGTAATTACATTTAACATTTAAAATATTGTTTATTAAGTCAAGAACTTAAAAAACTTAAGTGGAAATGGGGGGTCATACCGCTCGAATGAACAATGACAGATGGACAAAGAGGGTAACAAAGTGGAAAGGGCCTCCAGGAAAAAGAAAGCGTGGTCGCCCTCTGGGGGCTGGGCTGACGAGCTTAAGAAAGTTGGGGGAGAGGATTGGGAGAAAAATGCTCAAAACAGAGAGAGATGGAGCCAATTGGAGGAGGCCTACACTCAATAAGAGGTCCTTGAAAAATATATATATTTTATGTGTGTATATTTTGTAATTTTTTGTAAATTTTTTCAAGGAATAATTGAGGCTTAATTATTATTATTATTATATGAAGATTTGAGAAAATACACTGAAAAATTTTCAATTATCTGAGGAGGTCACTAACATCAAATAAGACTGCTTTGAAGTATTATTTTGTCAAATAATAGTTATTAAGATGTCAAACATCACAACAGGAGGACAATCAGATACTTATGGAAATATATTAAAGATTACATTATACATGTGTTAAAATAACATGAGAACTTAAAGTAAATCGCTAAATTGTTAGTATTTTTCATAGACATTGCTTTACTATTAAATCCAGTAACCAGTAATGCACGTCTTACGACTTACTTTTTGCTTTTCGTAGATTTCTTTCTAAATTTATCTGAACTAATCTTAATTACACAGTTTTTATGATTCCATTGACCAACTGATAAAGACTTAATTACGATAAAAATATCAATTATAGATATAAAATACGTTTACTATGTGTTGATATGAAAAAATTAAATTATTTTCCACGTCATCATGTACATGATGATATGATAGTTCAGTACAATTATTAATAAAGTAAAATAAGAAAATACATATATTTATTAATATAAGAGAATTTTAAGATAATTTAAGTGAATTTGTTGCACCACGAGCAGCAGTGTTAGCCTAGTAGCAACAGGCCTACAGCGTGCGACTCTCATCCCTGAGGTCGCAGGCTCGATCCCCGGCTGTGCACCGATGGACGTTTTTTTTTCAATATGCGCATTTAACTTTCGCTTGAACGGTAAAAAAAACATCGTGAGGTAACCGGCTTGCCTTAGACCCAAAAAGTTGACAGCGTGTGTCACATGGAGGCTTGCCTAATGATCATGAAACATTTAAAGAAATCTAGGGACCTAAAAAAAGTGGTAGCACCACTGGTTTTTTGTTGAAGGTTCATTTACTTCTTAAGGAACTGATTGAAATGTATTATGAACGCGTTTTAAATTTCTCTTTTAACCTGTCAATTCGCTAATTGTAGTGGTAAGATTTATCTTATTTATTAAGAACATTTTCAGCTTAAAACTAAATTCAAATAAAAAGTTTATACGCCAATAAAAAAATTGTAAGCAAGTAAGTACTTAATAATTAGTTGAATTGATACAAATAAAAACATTTTAACATAACATTCAGTGAACTTTATAATACAGTATTTCCCTAAAGAATTCTGATTTCAGATCTCGTGTTGCCAATATCATACTAGTGGCGCACTGGCAGGTCAATATCAACAGACAAATTCGTAACTCTAACCATAAAGCTGTTGCTCTTTAATTGTTTTTGCTAGTTGGCGATGACTTTCAGTGTGTACATATTACAAATAATATCTCTTACATTTAGTTTTTTACGTTGCCTTTTGTATTTATTCGTCTAATATTAAAAGTAGTCCTGTAATAAAGGGTAATTTAGTCAAAGTCAAAATGGTTTATCAATATAGGTAACAAATCAGTCAATCAGGTAATTTATATAAATACCCATTATACAGCTAAACCTTTCTCGGGAATCACACTATCTCTGGTTAAAACCGTACAAAAATCCGTGCGAAAGTGTTTGCGGTGATAGCGACATTACAGACGCAGCCGAGGAACGTTTTCTAATTGTAAGTTTTCACGTGAAATGTTAGATGAAACGATTGTACATCAAATTAGCCATATATTTGTACGCACTTACGCACACATTTACCGCATAACTTATTTAAATAGGCAATATGTAGTGTCAATGACAATTTGCTTGTGCATATAAGTGAGTTAATAAACTTCTAACTAAATTTAAATTCCATGTACCCTTTAGATACTCCAGGCATTCCATCTACCAATGTGTCGATCATTGTCAATATTTTGTAAATAAATAAACAGATAACTCTCAACACAAAAATACTTTAGATAAAGCATATTAATTTTAAATTATAAATCAAACCATTGAATCTATTAAAGTAATAGATCACTGGAAACACATTCTCATCTAGACTTAAATCAACGTGGGAACAAATTGAGATTGGCATTGCGGAAAAGATTGACAGGACTTTGAATTGGAGATTATGTTTCGGACCAATCAATTTATCAACTCCATTTAATTTATTCTTAATAGCTAAACTACGTTCTATATAATTTAAGTTTTTACAATTAGGTTCAAATGTCGGTTACTTCAAGACACTTGTTATAATAGATTTTCACCCACTCACCTTCCACTTTGGTCAGCTTAGGTTACGTTAATTTGTGCCGGGCACGGAACCGAGTTGCGGATGGAGTTTAAGTCAAAAGCCGCAATATGTAACGATGCATTCTTGGATTGGACATACAAAAGTAATTACATTACGTATAATGTCGCTTCTAATGTTCTGATGTTAAGTGATACCGCCGCCCATAGACACTCACATTGTCAGAGAGTGCAAACCCTAAGTCGAATTGGATCAAAATACATCGCTAGGTATACCACATAGTGGTGGTGTGAGGCAAAAACTACCTTAAAAAAGCTCAGTTAGCTCAGGAACGTTTCGTTCCGTTTTACATTCTGTAACGACACGATTTTCACGATTTTATGATCATGAAACAGATACAAAAATCTGAGGCCCATGCCTAAAAAGGTTGTAGGGCTACTGATCTTATTATGTGTATGAAAGTATATCTCAAGTTGCAGAGACTGGCGTAAGTGGCGTATTATGCGAGAAATCGTATTAAACGTGATCGTTTTAAACGGATTCTGTATATTGCTATTGTGAGTTTATAAGAAAATTATAATTAATAACTGAATAACTGCGTTTTATCACATGCACTGAAGATAGGAAAGCAATGACATTGCCGCTAATTAGTTCTAAATTCATTTATCATCAATTAGTCATTGAACTTAACATGACCCGTGATTATGGGCTAATGTTTGCTAAATGAATAAATTGTACGCCATTATCGTGGAAAATTTATTTAAATTATAAAAGCATTGTAATTTTGAACAAATTTATTATTTTATTCATAAGTTTGATGAAGATCTTTAAAAAAAGTTTAATAATTTAGTGATAAGCGGTATAAATCGGTGCCTATGCCTTATTATAAAAAAATCTATATTAATAATTTGTATTACATAATGAAAAACTTTTGGTCGCCGCCGTTTATATTGTTTTCAGCTAGATTTTAATTTATTATTTTCGACTTCTTTTGCGTATTTAGTTTGAATAGACAACACTTAGTCGGCGGCGTAAGTGTGGTGGTGTCCATGCGTCGGGTTATCTCTCTCCATGGTCATTCGACCATAGAGAGACCATAACTCATACTGTTGAGCGGGTGCTATTTGTGGTGATTGGTCGAACTTGAATTCGTGGATGCGGTGATGTTAGTTATTGCGACTATGATTTTGCGTGTAATGTAACCCACGAGAATGTAAGTGTGTGCTCCTATTTAACCATGCCTCTTGCTAATAGAGGACAAGTCTTTGTTTTTAATTCATTTTATTATTATTAATTAACTATTCATTACTTAAGATGTCTGTAGAACATAGTGTAATTACAAACATTGTGTAAAACAAAAAACTTGGCGATTAAAAAGAGTGCCGGAGAGTTTATTGCCTTTCTTCTTAGAAGCATTTAATACATTTTTCTTTTTTGACGTTTTCAAGTGTCAATGTACACTGTTAAAGAGGTCGTTAGTTAGCTACGTGTTATACAGTTTATAACTTACACCGAGTAAGGACTATTATATTTTTAAATAATTGTAAGTGTAATTAATGTCTTTATGTCTTAAAATAGTATATCAATAAAAACAATAAACAATTACTGAACTTATGAATATGTCATTCAATTTCTATATTTATTACGATATAAATACAGACTTCTAAATTAGTGTGTGAGAAATAACATGAGAAAAACATTTAAATCCCGCAACTGATAAAATCAGAGCAATTTCAACAATTGCCGACATTATATTAAATACAGTTTATAATAGAAACACATAATAATTGTTTTGACTGGCAGTTTATTTCAAGTATTTATATAATACCCTATATATATTAAGCAAACTGTTGCCAAACTTCGTAACTTTAAAAAATAACACTCTTTTTAGTTAAAAAATTATAAAATCTAGCTATTTGTCTATTTATAATATCTTATAATAAATTTTTTGTTTATCTAAAATTAATAATAATTATTATTTAAGTTAAGTTAAGTAAGAATATTGTAAATACATATTAGTCAGTTTGTATTGTATTTATAACGTGAAAATTACATTGCGGTATTTGCTTCAAGAACCTGAGAGCGACAATTTCGGCAAAATTATTCAGACTGATTATTTAGTTGCGTTTGGAGTCCTGAAAACTTTATAGGCGATTCTTAAGAACGGAGTTAGAACTATTGTTATTTGGAATAAACCTGTTTTTAAGTTTTATATTTAAATGTTTGTTCATACTTTGGTAATTTAAAACTATTTGACCTTTTACGTTTAGAATATGACTTATATGTTATGTCTATATGTAGATGTGTTAGGTGTGACGCTCGTGAGGGGAGAGCACCCACAGGAAGTTATTAGATGAACTCTGTTTGGAACTAAGATATAGACCTAGGTTTGAAGATAGAAATAAGTTCGAATTATAACGAAGAAGGCACGGTAAACTGGTGTGTTCCAAACGAACGATTTACTAGGCACATTAAAGTATTTTGTAGCGCCAGTGGAATATTTTAGTTCATTGTTTATTTCTTGATAAATAAATAATTAAACAGAAATATAATTATATTTATAAAAGTTTTTCTACATATTGCATGTTTATTTTGTGATAAAGATAATTTACCAATTTTTTGTTTAATTAATCTAAAACAATAAATTTATTGTAAACAATATATTGTTTATATTTGATTAAAAATAAGGGCAAGTTTTTTTTCTGTTCAAGATAATGTTGTTAAGCAATTTAGTTGAAAGTAATTTTGTTGTTTGCTATTTAAGGAATCCAACACATGGACCTCCATAATTTTACGACTTTGTATTTAAAAAAAAACTCGCTTACATTAACTGCATATATTTTTCGGTTAAGTGATATGTTACCAAACGCTACGTTATCAGATAAGCTTCGAACTCCCGACCTCCTGATAGTAGCCATTGATAGTGAAACAATAAATATTTTTTATGTGTGACTTGTGTACCTTTTGAAATTGTGATTTTACGACAACGACGTGATAGCAGTCCTGAAAGGAAAAAGCATTTGAATAATTGTTAGAGAACTTTAGTCTTAAGTGGAAAAAATTGTACAAGAACAGAGTATGTTCCTTAATGGAGACTGTCAGTTGACTGTAGGATATTTAACATAATGCGTCCAATAATGTGTTATAATATCATTTTTAGTAAATTAGGTTAGTTTTAAATTACTTATTAGTCTTACGTTAGATCGTAATGTTTAATAATTTGATAAAGCGTGATAGCTGTCTCATGGGGAAAAGTGGTACCAAATACTGCATAGGATATTATAGAGTAAATAAATGACATTTCATTTTAAAAATTTGAACATGGCACATTTATTTTCGGACAGTTTAAACTCAAAATTGTTTATGTAATGTAATGTATTCAACACATTATTTCTCAGCAGTACCTAATTGATGTAGAGGAATTGTTACAACCATTTGAACCCAAAACTCTCTTGAGTTAAATGAACGAATGACTACATGTAGTCACAGATGAATGTATTTGTAAAATATGGTTTTATGAATATTATATAATATTTTAAAATTATGTACAACCTCAATAGATCAAATTACTTGTGGTTAGTCAACGTGGCGTCTAGAAACACGTGATGATGTAGCTGTTACACGTGAGGACGTCTGAGAAAAACATGGAAATAACGGTTTTTCCCATATGAATTATATGGTTTAATATGAAAACGCTTTCGCAAAAAAAAATGTATAATTTTTACACAGTAAAATATTACGGAAACAGGACTGGCTAAAAGTGCGTTTTATCTGACAATATATATAGCAATGTTCTTATGTAATGTTTCTTCTGATAATAAAATTGTCCACTGGAGGTTGGCCGTCAGTTTCGCGAAGCGTCTTGTGTCCTAGGACAGAAGCAGAACAAAATTGCTCTTAAGATGGAAGTAAACATGAGGAAGAAGTTGTTTTAGAGTCAACTCTAATAATTCGATGATGACATAAGTAGAAGTCTAATCACCTACTTGCCTATGGAACAGTACACACCAAAGATCTTTGTTACCAACTTTCTGATAACGGGTTGGCAGCTTCACTTATTGCAAAAAGGGTTTTGGCGTCTCGACACGAGGAATCTTTTAGTGTCTATAATAATTAAGCGCGTCTCTACAGTCCTTCAAGAAAAAAGCGTACCAATTCTTTAAAATCTGGCAGTATCTCCGCTGGCATTGAGAGTGTCCATGGGCGACGGTATCACTTAACATCCGGTGAGTCTCCTGCCCGTTTGCACTCTGTTCTATAAAAAAAAGGTACTCACTGGTAACTGAGGCGAACCAAATGCATATTAGCGGTGCAAATCGCCACATCGATTTTTTTCTTATAGGCCCTTCTTATCGGCATGATATGGCGTTGGGTCGGTGACTAGGGTGTAGTGGGCTACAATATCAGTCTTAGCTGAGATTACTCGCCCATGGCATATCACCAGCCTTATTTTTTTTATTTTTAAGTGCTTTAAGTACCTAATTTTATCATTCTGTGTTCAAGTCAATTATTATTTATTATTTCCTTTTATCTTTAGATTAGAGATATAATTATAATTCCAATTAGTGAACTTGTATTTGAAATAAACGTTGCTTGAAAATTTTATTTCACTGGAAAATAAACACACTGCATACAGTGTAGTTATGTATTATAACAGAAACGTGAATGGCTTGTGTGTTATGTTATCAAGGCCATTTTGTGTTTGTATGGCAAAGATGTTTCGTTTGTAAATAGTCAATCATATTACCAACAGGTTTTCTAAGCTCATTAATATGTATGTATAAGTTATTTCTATGTATTATTTATTATATATAAACTGTACATAGTAGTGATCAGCGCTGGTATTCCGTAACTTCCAACAGGGATATAGATTTTATTATTTATTAACATTTTCAAGTATTTATTTATGCAGTCCATTTAGAACAATGCGTAATTAAAAGTCATAATATCATTTATTCTATGTATATAGTATGTAAGTATGTCCGTGTGCCCAATATAGTGCAGAGGGCGTTCACTGTGATCCTATGTTATATATGCTATATGCCTCATATATGTCACTCCAAGTCTACGTAATATCATTCGTTTAAGATGGTCTAGTTTCAGTTTTCCATTCAAGAGACGTAACGAGAAAATATTAGTAATAGATACAACATATAAGTTAAATGCAATATATGTTAATTTTAATCATAATACTTAATATATAGAACAGAGGGAAAACGGGCCCACAGATGAAGGTACTTTGGAAATAGTGACTATATATAATATTTTTTTATGTAAAACCTTGTTGGACATACAAACTAACGATGTCGACATAGGAGGCTCGCAAGTGCGTTGCCGACCTTTATATAATTAGTAAAGAAAGACCTAAAGACGAATTGGACCCTAAACGTAAAAAATAACAGCCTCTAATATAAAATTAAAGCAATCATATTTTATATAATGTAGTTTATTTTGTGATATCAATGAACGAGCATTAAATGGGATTGAATTCATATCACTTTTACATTTGTACAAGTGTCGGAAGGCTCGACTCTACGTCATAGACACACCGATGCGCTGACGCATATTGCATTTGATGCGTTTTGACATAATAATAAATTACGAGGAAAATTTACGACATTTCCAATATTTATTCATTCTGAGATAAAATATATACTGGGCTATTTTTTTGTTCTACTTGCTTCTTATTGATATATATGTTATTTATAGTACCGGGTCGAACTTATAAGTGGCATATTAAAGACTTATGAAATCGAAACGTGGTCAACGTATGTAAGAGTGTTTAATGTAATAGAATCGCCTTAATTATTAAAGATACTATTTAGCATTGATGGCTTCATTGTATGCCTCTCATCCTTGAGGTCGTGGATAGCCTTTAACACTCGTTCGTATGGTAAAGGTAACGCGAGGAGACGCACCCAAAAATTCGAGGGTGGTTGTCACAGAAGGCTGATCACCTACTGGCCTATTAGAAAAATTATGACAACACATACAGAAGGCACAGATCTAAAAGGCTTTTTTTACTAAAGTTTATTATAGCCAAACCAAATACAATTTACGTATATTATTTATCCTCTATTATTGCATCTGTATCTGTGGTCAGTAAACCATAACGTAAACTTTGACTCTGTTATCGCCCGAATGATAAGACATCATGACTAAGGTCGTTTTCTTTTTATTCGATCACAAACAAGTTGCACGCTGTTTCATTACGTTTAATATTGTATATAAACTGTTATTTTGGTGTTGGCTCTGAATATGTCTTGAGATATTACATGATTAGTTGAATTATATACGCAGCATGTTATTAGGTATTCCTAAAAATAGTGTACGCACAAGCCTGTATAAATGGCGCTAGGGATTCTGCCTAAAAAGTCCCGCAGGAAACTGTTCAACCAGGGAATTACTCCATCCATATTATCTTTGTACCTGACATACGTCTTTGACCCAATAAAGGTGTGTAAAGCAATATTACCAATTGCTCTTCTTTCGCAAAGTATTTGCATCTGAAGTTTCACCCCTATCACCTAGATGTTCGTCGTTCCATAACTGTATATTTCTTAATGTTTATCATTTCTAAGAGAATCCTGCTACCAGTCGAGGTTCTTTTGAAACTACTCGTCATTCCTACCTATTATAGATAGAGTACCTATTATAGATTGACAAAATTATATATAGACCACCTACTCATTAGCCCCCTCTACATAAACCAGTAATGACCATAATAAATATATATTTGGTATCTTATCATCTACATTCTAATGCTATCACCAGACATTTCTTGCAATCAATAAATAGCCTACGGATAGCTTAATATTTATCATTGAAACTGTACGTGCTAAGTCTGGGTGGTTTTAAATTAATATACAGGATTGGTTTAATATGCTTGAGGCATTATAATTCTTAAGTAACTGTATGATAGATTAAAAGTATAAAAACATTGTTAATATATGTCGGCTTTGTATTGTGGGATATTACTTGTGTGGACACGTTAGCCCCGGTATACCTCCCTCGGACAAGCATAAAAGCTGGTGCGGTCGCAGAGCAGGCGGAGAATTATGAACGGCTCAAATAAAAGATTATTTTCTCCAACTTGGACTTTGTCCCTTTCGGAGAACCCAGCCCCAGAGCTGGTGCTTTCCTCGCCCAGCGAATAAGTATTCCAATACAGCGAGGAAATGCTGCCAGCGTTAAAGATACACTGCCACAGGGATAAAACTATTGTTTAAATTTGTTTTAATGATCAATTTTAATAGTAACAAAATTTTGTCATATAATTTGATAATTTTTCATGTGTGTTATTGACAAATTAATTGATTCTGGCTTCTCAATTTATTTAATTAATATATTTTGTTATATATGTTCTGTTGTTAAAATTACTCACACACATCGACACTTAATGCCAACGGTCTCGCAAGTGCGTAAGCCTTTTAAGTATTGGTACAGTCTTTTCCTAAAGGACCTAAAGTCGAATTGGTTCGGAAATACTTCAGTGGGCAGCTGCTTCCACATAGTTATTGGTTTTTCGGTGTGTTAATAAATTATATGCACATATATTATCTATTATATCATTAATATACAAAATAAACTTTCAGAGAATAAACAGTAAGTTCTTCTAAGAACTTCTATAAAATATAAGATTGAACACATTGTCTAACTATTAAAACTAGTTCTAAATTCCTTGTTGTGTATAATTCATATCACTCTGTATATATTATATCAGCCATAAAGATATCTAATCAATTATTATAATAATAACTGTTTAATAATTTTTCAAAACACCTAAATATTTTTGAGTTGCGCAGTGAAGTGCTAGTAAATATGCAGATTTGCTGTATTATAAATTGTTTACCAAAATGCTTCCATCGGTACGTATTCGACTAGGCCATATTTTATTTAAAAAAAAAACATACATGGAACTTTTATAAAACTATTCAAAAAATCTTTCACCATCTGCCTGCTGTGAGTAAGATAAGATCTCACTAAACAAAATAATAGTCCAGCTGAGCAAAGGACTGACGCTAGTTTTATAAGAAAGTTGACGCGTTAAAGACGCATAAGAAAAGTTGTTATGGTGATAAATGGACTCCAAAATCTCAGTAGG
This sequence comes from Pieris brassicae, assembly GCF_905147105.1. Lineage (NCBI taxonomy): Eukaryota > Metazoa > Arthropoda > Insecta > Lepidoptera > Pieridae > Pieris > Pieris brassicae. The sequence continues at coordinate 20,943,838 of NC_059670.1, forward strand.
TCAATTACCTGGCTAATTAAGCCTCGTTGCTTCAACTCACGCTGGATTCCTCTGCACAAGGGACTATCTATCGTACAAGGACAAAGAGATGTTTATTAAGGAGACAGTGGCTCGTTATTGTCGCTATCTATATTTTGATTCTGTTGAGGCTTAGAAGTCCCTTTGTAGTCGCTGGTTGGTATACTGGCAGTGCCATTTTGGACTGTCTGCAGTCCCCGTTTTGCAACCAAATAAAACCCAAACTTAAATTAACTTTATTCATATAGGTAACCAAGGACACTTATGTATATCACAATAAAAGATGTTAAAATGATTCTAAATTTACATTTACAAGGCAAGTCAAAGGCGTAGAGCGAGCAAGTAGAACTAGCAAGAAACTCACCACCACTGTTTTCATTCGCCAAGTTTTGAGTCAAACAAATTATTTGAACTGAAGCCCAAGGATTAGGATAATTTAAATCATTATCAAAATTATAAAAAGCTTTTTTGATCAATTTACGTTTTACGAGAGGTTTGAATTTATTCCGTGATAGTTTTTGAGTTGTGTGGGTCTTTGGCGATCGCCATTTCGCACAAGTAGGGCCAGGCAAGCAGCGGGTCCCGGTATAATTCCGAATCCTCTCAGTAGGGCTATTCTACAACTGACTTTGATTGATTATGCATAATAGACCATCTTTGGACTGAGTGACGTACCTTCAATTCAATAACATTTACCGAATACGGAGCCTGTTTAAAATTATCTGGACTGACATCTGGTTCCCATTAATATGTGTGGCAAATGGACCCTTAAAATATAAATTGCTTCATCGGTATCTTTGAATATATGTCTTAATCAGTACCTAAATCGAATTTATTTTTTGTTAACAGAAAAGACATGTCTACAGTGTTAGAGAATGGACGCGCGGGAGTCGATACACACGTCAACGGCCACATCCCGTACTCAAATGGGAATGGTACCATGAATGGGACACATGCAACCAACGGGACCAATGGTATCACCAACGTCTCCAATGGTACCATTAATGGGACACATGGTGTAAATGGCAGCGGAACACCTTGGGAGAAACAGTTTCTACCACCCTCACTCCAGCTTGAGGACAAAGCTCGCGCTCTTAAGGTAAGTCTTTATGGAATCAGCATTCCAGGTCCAGCAACACACACACGCATTCAGGTGTCACAGGTGTTCGGGCCGCGGTTAGCAATTAATTCTAAGTGAGCATAAATTCTTGTTAGAATAAAAGCCTGTTTTCTTCGCGTAATTTTTCGTGAGAGCAGACAAAAAATTTAATCCAATCTAATAAAAATATATTTTTGCATTACAATATACGTTATAATCGCAAAAAAGATTATATGATCTACACATACCTAAGCACTATATATTATCTATTAACAGTATATAATAGTAACATATATGCGTGGCACGATATACATTATTCATATCTTCTAAATATACCTATTACCTATACTTTATTGAACAGATATAGCCTCAGATTTGTGTATATGTTTCGTGATCATATGTTTTGTTATTTTTCTTTTTAATAGGCAAAAATGTGATTAGCCTTGTGGTAACGATTTTCTCCCAATCTATTATATATATCTAATTCTAATCAATATATCTAATTAGTAATCGTAATCTGTAAGTTTGGTCTAGAGGCTTCAGCGTGCGACTCTCATCCTTGAGATCGTAGGTTCGAACTCCGGCTTGGTCTTTAGGGACCAACAAACTTTTCTATCTCTGTGCGCATTTAACACTAAAAAGGTTGTAGCGCCATTGATTTTTGTTAAGTCTGTAATAATGATGTTAGTAAAAATATAAAAATCAATAAAAAACTTTCATAAAGAATGTTAACTACGGTGAAACTATTTTAATAGAAAATTTAAAAACTACGTACGTATTAAACATTTAAACTGGAAGTTTATATGACCAAACACTTATAATGTTATCAAAACAGTAGTTTTAATAATTTTACATTAATAATCAAAAAAATATTTTTGCAATAACAATAATGCCATATATCTTATCATTTATTAGGTCATTACTTCAATAAAAGTAGGGTTAATTTGATAGCTAGGAGGTTAATAACTATAATATAATGATTTGTTTTATATAATATGTACTCGTGTTTTGTATTTTTTATTAAAATTTATATTGATTGAGTTAAAAATTAAATAAATAGATTTACTAAACCTATCTAGAAAGTTCCGTTTCTCTTTCTATTCTCATTCGATCGTTATATTATATATCCCTTATAATATGAATACTAACTTGCAGTCTTCTGTCTCATTTACTCAGTCAGTTTTCATATCTCTAGTATATATTTTTTAAATTCCTTTAGACAAACCTTGCTCCGACAATAAATGCGAGTGTAAGTAACTCGAAAGTGCATACACATTTCAGCGATTAAAATAATATCTAGGAAGGTTTTTATGTTGGAGGTTTCTTGCAGAATTACAAATTTTCAAGGTTGTGAAGTTGGTGCCGCCCTCGCCTCTACAATTGTCATGTACTAGATTATTTTTCCAACAATTTCGTTGAAATTGCACGTTAAATAATTTTTAGATTTCATTTTTGACAACAAAATTATACACAAACCATCCAGATCGTCCAGTAGTAGGACTGACATGTATAAGTTTATAGGGGGAATGGGATAAACATTTTCTGCAATTTATATCTTAAGAAAAACACTTTTTGAACGCATTGAAGCTATGTATTATTATTAAAAACTTATAATTATTTACATAATTCTAAATTTTATTTCTTTCCGACGTTTCGCGTGCTTTTCAGCGTGCGTGGTCACGGTGAAATTTAGTATTATGTAAATAATTATAAGTTTTTAATAATAATACATAGTTTTTAATAAGCTTCAATCCGTTCAAAAAGTGTTTTTCTTAATGTGTAACAGCTATGTTAACAAAAGACAATCATTTATATCTTTTCATTTATACAAAGTGTGAACTGAGGGCCCAGAGGTGGATGGCTAGTTGGCGGGCAATGAACTAGCTTTTTTAATTTATAAAGTCATCGGCCAAATTTGTTGCACACCTCCATTTGTAAAACCTCGTAAAACGATTTGATTTCTATTAAGTTGCAAAAAAAACTTAGACCTCAAATTTGCCACCCCAAAAATCTATCGCGTAGGCTTACGCCTACTCAGCTTGCTGGTAGATCCGCCTCTAAATGCTGTGTTTTTTCTGTATAGTATCAAACTTATCAGAAAGTTCTTCCTTGTACCTGACATAACATCTTTCTCGGCGGTTTAAGTGCGATTGTTCTGGTAACTTGTCACCGTAAGGCTGATAATGGACCTTCAAACTTTGGATTCTCGAATAAAAACTCAAAATTGAAGTCAAGCTAAGTGTAGTGTGTCACTCTATCTCTATCTATCAGATATCATGACCAAATTGATCTGAAGACTACACGTTTAGACATTGAACACAAATATGGTTCCACGAGTAATATTAGCTGCATCTTGGTGTCAATCAAGGCGCCATCAGTCTTAATTGCCACTGACCTGATGAATTGAGCTCGGCAATGAGCTTCCACTTGCAATTGTCGTATTATTGGAAATAAAGCCGTGTACATTTCTTAGACAATATTATATTTATTAGGTAAATCAAATAATATAATTGATTGGATTCATTTTGTGTTCGTAAAAAATAAACTAAAAAACTACTGGATCGATCGATATCCAAAATTGAAAAATGTGCTGCCGAGACAGACCCTGGTTAATAATTTGTTGATTTTTATTATGATATTGATTATCTTCTTATACTACTCCGACTCAAAGCTAAATAAAATAAATAAATTAGTGGTACATGTAGATCGTTTAATTGTAAAAATCCGCACGATCAGCTATATAAAAATAAATATGCAAATGTCATTAATTGTCATAATAATAAGTTAAGTTAATTATAATTGTTGTCAAACTTATGGTCTGAACAGTCTCCCAAGCTATAAAGGCAAGCATGTCTTTAAAAAATTAAGTGTCTAGTTCTCAAACAATAAATGAATATATATTGAATTCACTATCTAGGCCGAAAGTAACAAAGGCTTACTAAAGATCTTCGTATAATAGAAATGAAGCATTCAATTGCGTCTCAATTGTGATTGGTCAACACTATCTTTAGAATCATCTAGCGACGCCGTTCATCGGCTCGTTTTCAAATGTTTTTTTTATAGAACTGGGAAACCGGCACGAAACTTACTTGATGTTAAATGATACCACCCATTGACACTCATTAGATAGTAATACACAATACACTTGACAATGATACGAATTACTATTCTCTTTTCTTGACCATTAAACGAGTTATTTTTCGCGATATAATGTGTCAAAATTTACGCTCGTATAGCAAACTAAAGAGCTCATTTCAGGCGCACTCATTTAGGATTATTTAAATAAACCCGTATTTATTAGAAATCTGTATGAGGAACATTCGTATATTACAAAATAGTAGTCATTTGCGCATAGACAAATCCGCTCTGCATCCTACACCCCAATAGACACGAATCTTAATGTCTTTGATATTATATCAATAATGTATATACATTCCTAGCGCTATATCTGTATGAAAAGCTGGATTTGGAGTTTATGGCGTCCAGATAGATGTATTTGTAGTTTAATCCCCAAATTGTTTTATGATTCCTATATAGCTATTAAGATATACATAGATATGATTGTAACGATTTTTTTTAATTTGCATTGATGTTTTTGCTTAACAAATATATTGTCGCTTAAGATTGGTGGTTTAGCGTGCGTCTCTCGTCCCTGAGGTTGTACGTTCGATCCCTAGCTGTGCACCAATGGATTTTCTTTCTATGTTCGCATTTAACGTTCGCTCATGCCTTCGCGGCTTGCCTTAGACCGAAAACAGATAGATTAACAAATGATCATGAAACAGCTTCAGTAATCTGAGGCCCAGACCTAAAAAGGTTGAACTGATTTATCTATTTAAAGATTAAGATTTAACTTTTTAATAATATGCTTTTTATACAACTTTATAAGCTTCAGCATTAATTTAAATTCTAGATTATTTAATTAGATTTAGAAGGACGTTTTAATCCATTACATTTTTTATATGAACCTCATTCAGATTCTGTACTACAATTAACTGCGATACGAGAAAGCTTTGTGAGGTATTTTTGTTTTTTTTAAACGCCTTAACATCAATATAAATTATCTAAGTAATTAACATAATCAAGTTAGTAAGGTTTCACCTCGACTCAAGCGCAGCTGATAACAAATTGTTGCGGGTCAAAATGATTGCGACGCAAAAGGAAAATAATATCAAAACTAGTTAAATATTATTATGTAATCAAGTTATATATTTATACCAAATTAAAATCAGATGTCGCTTCAATGTATATTATATGTTTTGTCAAGTGAATTATATTTAATTACAAGTAAAAATACTTTAACGCCCGTTTAGTTCGAAATACGCTCACACTGCTCCACATTAAAATACAAAAGCTTACGTATTGCTAAAGGAACTAATAGAATGCCTGAAAATAACGTGATTTTTATGAATATGAGTTTTTTTTATTATTAGCCTATAAACATTGTTTATTGTTTTAATGATACATGGTACATGACATCAGGTGTTAGAACAATAAGTTCTAATTAATAAGCAGCAAAGCCTCGTTCTAAGAAATGTATTTATATATAGAATATATACAATATCATAACTTTTTATGTTGGTTATGAAATGCAATGCCTTTATTCAGATATACTAAATCAGAATTTTTTTGGCTTTATTTATTTATTTTGTCGAATAATATAATCTAAACCATGGTATGTTGCATTTGAAAAGAACTGTGGTTTATATAAGTTACAAATAATAAGTACTAATTCGTCTCTATCAAGTTGTCTTGTTGTGTTGTTGTCGCTGTGACGAAAGTTTATTATAATCGTACATTTAAAGTTAAAACAGGGCAATTAGTTAATTATTTTTTATTAAAAAGAATGATTTTCACATTTATAAATACTTGCCTAATTTGTATTCTTCTGTTTGTCACGAATAACCTCAAACCTACTAGAGCAAATGGAGATATACTATACAAATAAATAAAAACAGAATTAATTGCAGGTGGAGTCAAAATTATCGGGTCTAGTGCTCTGTGGTGCAACCTTGCGGCAAGTGGGTGAGGTTTTCGCTCGGGAAATTGAAAATGGTCTACGCGAGAAGCCATCCAGTCTCCAGATGGAAAACACATACGTTCCAGAACTACCAGATGGCACAGGTCAGTCAGAATAGTTTCTGATCGGAGAAATGACTATGGAATGTTTATTTTATATGTGTTTTTCAATTCAAAAACTATTATGACTTAGAGGTACTGTGTTTGTACTTAGTGAACCTCCTATTCTCAAGTGTCTTTTCAAAATTTACAGAAAGATACTTTTTAGTTAATAAGATGTTATTAATCTGTTTAAAATTTTATGAAAGATTTTTATGTAATAGAAGGCAAAGGGTCAGGAGGCTAACTTGATCATAAGTGATACCGCAGCCCATGCAAACTCACATTGAAGGCCTTTCAAGAATTGGTATGCTCTTTTCTTGAAGGACCCTAAGTTGAATTGGTTTGGAAATACTTCAGTGGGCAGTTGTGGAACGACAGTTAGATAAGATTGCTTAATACGTAAAAATATATAGTTGTTTAATAAATGAGATGGAAAAAGGCACACACACAATTGTCAGTCATAGATATAAGATAATTAATATAGGGACAATAAAGTACATCGACAACTCGTTTAGAACAGGCACAAAACATTAACGAATTATAAGATTATTAAAAATGGAGATAACATTGGCACATTTCGAAAAACAAAAGTAATTAAAAATGTAAAATGATGTCTTACAGTGTTGCCAAACGTGGCCCACATGGGCAATTTGATTGTTAAGGGTAATAGCCTTCCTTAACAATCCAAATAAGAATTTGAAAATGTACTTGGAATTTGTTTTTGAAAATTTTCTTACTGCGTTTCTTAAACAATTTCTCTGTCAATTCGTCGTCAAACCTACATAAGTTTCTTAAGTGAGCAATTAAAATTTTAAATATTAATAGGTATGTATGTTATATAATTTTCTTTTGAAATAAAATTACATATTCAGTAAGCCACACAAGCCGATATATAACGATTTAGAGAGAAATTTATAAAGTATGAAAAAATGTATGTGAAACGTTTGTGCATAGTCTAATAATGTCAATATTCGGTAATAAAGTGTACATATTGTGTTTGTTTGAACAGAGGAAGGAGTTTTCCTGGCGCTCGATCTTGGTGGGACGAATTTCCGGGTGCTATACTTAGAGTTAAGGGGAGGTCAGCTAGTGAGAGAGGATGTCAAACATTATCACATCAGGTATGTGTGTGTTAAGTGAATGATTTATTGCTTTCATTGTTTCGTATTTGGACACAAGTATTTATTTCGAATGAAACCGTATAACTTTAAAATAAAGTAACTAAGTACAATTTTTTTTAAATATAAATCTTGTAATCTCTATAGTTGTAATATTTGTTATGTGCTATGATGATACTACCATGTATCCACATAGTAATGTATTGTTTTTATAACACATAGCGCCTATTTTTCGCTCTAGGTACATGGTCTTTACATATAATTATCAAATCAATGTATACAAAATAATGTAAAAACTATTTTAAAAGATTAAGTATGAAGTACCTTGCAAATACTCCATATGAACCTCTTAGAAGGGGTAACTAGTCATTGTTTTAAATATTTTTACTTGTAATTTTGACTTTCAAATATGCCTTTGTTAATATGCCTAATTTAAAGAAATAATTTGACCTTAACCTAGAACTTGTATATCTTTGTTATTAATGCTTACAAATTATATAGCAGAGTCCTCCGGCCGCTCCTATATGAACGGGATAACCTCAAAACTACGAAATTGTCTTTGGAAACCCGAACAAAATCCAGTGAGATTTCCGTGGGAGGTTCTATTGTACAATGATTCTATTGATTGAATAATTATTGTTAAGGTCCAAAAACATGTTCTCTACTCGGGCGAAACTCCGGGAAGATTAATTGTATTAGAAAAACTTGTATGGAGTAATTTTGTGATACAGTGTGTGTGTGTGTTACAGAGGCCACGTCAACGTCAGTTGTCACGTCAGTTGTCACTTTCTTACAATTGTCGTTTTATTAATGTATTAGTTAGTTATTAAAAAACGTTACATCCGCAAATGAAAAATAATTATGTAAATCTTCAATTTCAGTGATGAACTCCGTGTGGGGCCTGGGGTAGATCTCTTCAACTTCTTGGCTGACTGTGTGCAGGACTTCCTCCGATCAGAAGGCATGGAGAAGGATGAACTGTCTCTTGGTAAATAAAAGTATTTTAACTTCGGTGCAGTAAATTACGATGGGGCAGAAGACGTTCATAGTAACTCTCTAGTTCTTAGTCTTGAACTCCACAAGAATTAGTGTATGATTCACGACATTTTATTCTTCATAAGATTGATCAACTCCTGCGTTGAACAGGAAATTCTGGGTTTTACTTCCGGATACAGCTTTTTATCATTATTTCAGAAGGCGTTTCTTAAAAAAGAATAGTTTGACACTATTTGACAAATCTAACCTAAAGCTATACTTTTCCAGGTTTCACCTTCTCATTCCCCATGAAACAGCATTCCATATCATCTGGGGAGCTCATCACCTGGACTAAAAGCTTTAACTGTGGAGGCATGGCTGGTGTGGATGTAGCGGCCTTACTCCAGCGCTGTTTGAAGGAAAGGGGTTTGAAGGTTACAGTGCAAGTTCTTCTGAATGACACCACTGGGACCTTGGTTGCTGGTGCTCACTTGGATCCTGAAGTCGCGGTATGTGGTTACCTAGATTATCTAATGCGACCTTTTGGCAAATAAAAGTTAAAATAAAAATAGTAAGCAAGTAAAAAATAATTTTAAAACTCTCGCTAACTCTGACTCCCGTACGTCAAAAATGACTCGAATCACGAGTCTCGTAGTTTTTTTTATAGAACAGGGGGCAAACGAGTAGGAGGCTCAACTGATGATAAGTGATACCGCCACCCATCTCACTCTCAATGCCAGAAGGCTCGCGAGTGCGTTGCCGGCCTTTTAAGTAGTGTATCATTTAAAAATAAAATTGCAAAATTGCCGCCATAATGGCCTACAACTCTACACTTTTGTACACAATTATTATTATAATTAACTGTGCTATTGGGGATGTTTTTGTTTTGGGTTTAATTTCATAACATAAGCATTAATAGCCCATTTAATACAAAATATTGCAGTATAATAATAATAAAACAATTTTAATTCCATAAAAAATTACAGATCAAACGGGTTAGTTTAGTTGGGTTAGGTTCAGGTTAGTTTTGTTTTATTCTTTGTGTGTATGGATAAAGGTTAAAGGCCTCCACCCGAACTTTCCATTGGATCTATTCTTAGCTACCTCCATCAATTTCTCCCCCGAAACCCTAAATATGACGCCATCGCTTTTGTGGTCTGGCTGTAGTATAGTAACAAGAATATTTTGTACGTAAAACTTAAACGTAAATCATATAGTTAGGACTAAATGGAAAAACAAATATATTTTATTCAATCGAATGTGAGATCTCATATACAGTGTTCTCTATATATACATTTTAATAATATAAAATTGTCATTACAACGTAGGAAACGTTATATGCAAGTAATTTTGACATTTCACTTTAGTTTAGTTTTTAGTTAGCTGTTTACACAGTTAAGCTTATGCCATAGAAACATTACATAAATATGTTTGCTGGAATTGCCATAGAGTTTTCATTTATTCAGTCAATAAGTGAGAGACAATATTAAGAAATTTGACTAGTTATAATAAAACTACTGGTTCAAATTTAAATAAATTTGAAATATACCGTATACATCCCTGCTTGGTAACTGCAAGTTCAGGCAATTTTTTGCTTGACTTGGCGGGCGCACTATCATACTCCCAGAAGCCGTAGCGAAATCCTTAATTTTGTTTATTTTAGATTGGTGTCATCCTGGGTACTGGTTCCAACGGTTGCTACATGGAGAGGGCTGATCGTGTCATGCATTGGGAGTCATCCCATGAGAGAGTCCACGATGTCTGTGTCGATATTGAGTGGGGTGCGTTTGGTGATAATGGATGTCTGAACTTCATGAGAACGGAGTTTGATAATGAGGTCGATCGGAAATCGTTATTGGCTACGAGTTTTACGTGAGTTTCGCTTTTATATCAATATTAAAGATTTTGGTCTCACTATAATCTATGTGCGTTTTTAATTGAAGCATGGCAGCAAGCCAATGCCTTAGACCCAAAAAGACGACGTGTGTGTAAGGCACAGAAGGCTTATCACCTACTTGCCTATTTTAGTAGCGCGTCTGATCTATTTTCTTATATATCAATACAGTGATGTTACTAACATACAATTTCCTCTTGAATATATAACGGAAATTGTTATAAATTTTATTATATTTGTATAATTTGTTTAAATGTAATTGTGAATGGTTAATTTTATATTTTTTTCAGATTTGAGAAATACATTGGTGGTAAATACTTGGGGGACCTATTGTGTGCAGTGCTGGGAGGGCTTGCCAGGGACGGTGTCTTTCCTGCTGCACCCACATGGGGAGAACTGGCTAGTGCACACGTCAGCATGTTTGAAGAGTAAGAATTTTATCTTTTATTGACCACAGCCATGACATATTATTTAACTACCTGATTATTAAAGATTTCCTCTATACGATAAGCGCTGAGGTGGAATGGAAAATTGTATTGGCACAGGATTTCTATTAAGGATTATTATACGCATAATTGTGAAACGAAAGAGCCCTTTAAACAAATATAAATAGAATATGGTTCTTTTCTCTCTTAAGGTGCCTCAACAGTATTTATTAATTCACATAGACACAGTTAAAGTACGAACTCGCCTGTGTACCATATGCTGACAACGAATTATTTCATATTTCGGCTATACAATGCTCAGAGGCGATGATAACTCGTAGAAACTTATCGTGGTTGGTGACACAGAAGTCAGTTCACCTGACTCGCGCTGCTGTCAGTTCGCGCTGCACAGAAACTGGTAGAAACAGACTGTCCGGTCAAGGTGTTTCCTTGCTTACCACGACGCTTAGAAATGAGCTATCGACTGAGGAAAGAGAGGAAGGGAATACGTTGATTAGAAGAAGACTTAAACGTCGATAAAGGAAGTGTAAAATAATATGAATGTTTGAAAATACGTATGTTTAAGTTAATAAACGTCAAAATGATCTCTTATTAAATCAATTAATTTCAGAGAAAATGATGTTGGCGAGTGGAAACGTACGGCTGAAGCTCTTTGCGAAGCCTGTGGAGGCTCCACAATATCACGCGCTGACGCCTTAGTCGCCCAACATGTTGCCCGTGTCATATCAAACCGAGCTGCCCAACTTGTGTCTGTCTGTAAGTACATTCCTTTTTGAAGTTCTATACTGCTTTTGGTGCGTTAGGGAAAAATGATGAGAGTAAATTTATACGATGCGCGCGCATACCGCAACAAGAAACCGTTCAAATTGTTCATTTCTTTAAGTATGTTGAAATATTATTTTTGTCATATTTAAATACAGTGCATCTAACTATATAATGCGTTAATAAAACTTTCAATGTATTAAATATCTTTTTTTTCTAACGTAGAATAATGCGAAAGATAAAACAAATAAAAAGATTTTTATCTTGTTGTTAGTATAATTTCTAACGCGTGTACATAAGTAAACACACATGTTTTTTTATAATAAAAACTTAGGTTACAAATAGGTTCGGACAAAATGTATATATCGCTAGTACTCATACTAGCGAATCCCTATGTTGTTGTTTTGGGTAATTATTATTCGAAATTCTATTTGTAGAGTTATATTAAATTAGCTTTTGATATAATTGCGTTTTGGGGACTGCTATTGTGAAATATACAGTGGTGTATTGTATTGTCTTTGGTTAACATAGCTTTTACACATTGAAAGAAAACATTTTTTTTAACCGGATTAAAGCTATTTGTATTTTTATAATATAAGTTATATAAACAATTATAAATTTATAATAATACAAATAGCTTTAATCCGGTTAAAAATTTGTTTTCTTTCAAGTGGTATATTATTTATTTATTAAAGTTCACATAATGTTTTGTTTACAATATTTCTAACAAGATATTCTAAAATAACGAATAATTACTGTAAATATAATTGTTCCTTCTGTAAAAAAAACTGTTGTGTTTACTAGTAATTTTATGCTTAAGAATTCGGAATAATAGATGCGTAACAATGTTTTTTTTTTAAATTGATTTGTCTAATAGCAAATATACTAAGCTCTATATAGGTGTTTTTTCTGTTATATCCGCGATAATCCGAATGAGAGGTGACTGTAAGTTGGTTGGTACAGACAGATATTGAAAATTCGAATAAAATAATTATTTTTGTATACATTTTCAGGTATCTCAATAATATTGCGTCGTATGGAACGTAATCACACGTCCGTGGCAGTTGACGGCTCGGTCTTCAAAAGACATCCGCGAATCGCGAAACTCATGAACAAATATATCTCATTACTGGCTCCTAAACACAAGGTAACCTTTAGAAAATACCTACCATGATTCATATTCTGTCTTTAGTAATCTACCATAGGTAAATGATTCGTTTGTGTTTCAAAATGACTCTTAAAATATATATATAATAATAATTGCTTATTTATATACAATTGTATTAAACTAAGATGCGGTCTCCGTTTGGGAGGCCATCTTCAACTTTATACATCCCATTTTTATTCATTATCATCAATTTTTTGCGAGTTGAACCTTTCAATCTCGGGCCATCGCTCTTTTGTTCTGCCCTTGGTTCTTTATCCTTTTGGGTCAAAAGAAGTATAATTTTATTTGTTACGTCTATAATTGTCTATAATTTATGAATAATTATTACTGAAAAGACGGTCGTTGCTCACTTCTTCGTTCTCATTTATACATCGAATTAAGCAGAATTGAATATATCGTAATATTAATAAATATAAATTGTAGGAACGCAACAATTAGGTCCTTACATATGAAATTGGCGTTATGTATTGGGAGGAACATAAAGTCGAATATTTTTAAATATAATACATATATTTTATTAATCAAAGTATGAACCATTGTTTTCTATGCACTTTTGCCATCTCATAGGTAGTTCATTGATCCCTTTACTAAAAACAACAGTCGGACGGAAATCAATAAAATCTGTGAAGGCGATTTGGACTGCCCCATCAGAGGTAAATTTTTTCCCTTGCAAGAAGTTGTCCAAATTTCGAAAAAAATGGTAATCTGTTGGAGCAAGGTCCGGGGAGTACGGAGGATGTCTTAGACATTCCAATTGAAGCTCTTCTACTTTGGTAGCCGTCTGTTGTGCAGTGTGTAGTCTAGCGTTGTCGTGAAGTAGCAGTGGCGTGGAGCGATTGACCAGCCTAGGTTGTTTAGCCGCTAGCTTTTCCATCATGGTTTGCAATTGCTGACAATAGACATCAGCCGTAATAGTCTGGCCAGATTTGAGAAAACTGCAATGAACAATACCGGCACTAGTCAGCTAGTAGGCTTGGGGCAGGATTTGGCTGGCTGGCCAGGATCCAACCATTGCGCTGAGCGCTTCCGATTATCATAAAGAATCCATTTTTCATCACAAGTAATGATTCGATTTAAAATACCTTCATTATTGTGCCGGTTCAGTAATGTAACGCAGCAGTCGACGCGCGTTTGCCGGTTTGCTTCAGTCAATTTTTAGTACAGTGAGGTATTTGAGTACAGAGTGGCCAGTACGACAAAACGCCAATTTCATATGTAAGGACCTAATATTATGAAACAAATATAATAATCTCAGCATTTATCATTTTAAATAGTAAATCTCCACAGGTTTTTATAGTTACGTGGGTTTTTTTCCAGTTCACACTATTAGGCGCTGAAGATGGAAGTGGCAAGGGGTCGGCGTTGACAGCAGCAATTGCTGCCCGAGTCGCTGCAAGACAATTCTAACATAACATTCAGGAATGTCCACGAAATGACTGACTATCGTATAGAAGAGTAGATTTAGACATGAGTATTGCCTTCTTTCTCTAACGATTATGCTTTCTATTATGTCAGTGGTTGGAGAGGGATGGCAATATATTTGTTATATCGGCGTTTTAGTTTGGTAAAAGAGACAAAATTTATTGGAGGAGTTATTGTCTGCTATGTATATTTTAATACGAAATAATTGTACCATATAGCATGATTTCATTTCGTTATAATTTATATTATATATTGAACTATACTGTGATTTTAAACCTCGCAATTAAACAATTGTAAATTGTAGTGTACTTTCAGTTTCATAATTCATTTTTAATGAACAATATTTTACTGTCAAAGATTTTCAATTTGTCAAAGTAAGTTTTCTGTTTTGAATTGTCAGATTTAATTGATATTAATGTAACGATAGGACACTTGATAGTCCATTTGCAGTTTCTCGCTTAAAAGTTATTTATTATGATAATGATATATAGGTTTGGCCACGTCGAACGAATTAATGAGGAGCGGTGAAAGTGAGGTACGTAAGGGCTGTAGCATGTGGATATCCGTTGTCTCTGTCTACCCCTTCGAAACAGGCGTAATAATATACACAAATAAAATAATATATACAAACCTGTACATATGTAGTATAATTTTGGTTTTTTTAAATAACTTAATTTCGCCGAATTTTTTAGTTGCAATACGTACGACAAACTCTCTTTGTAAAAAGCACCATTTTATATCTAATATCAAAAATAGTTATATTGTTATTACGATACACTTCAACTATATTTTCGATCTTATGCTTTTAAGAATAGGATATAATTTTGCTCGATGTCTCGCTGGTCGAGTTGACCATTTCCGTAGATATAGTTTAATTTATGTGCCATATCCATATATAGATAATTATACCATTCAAATTGCATATCATTATGTTAAGTGGGTTGTCAAATTATTATATAATTTTAAGCATATATGAACAGGTCAGTATGGGACAGCAGACTGTCTCTTCGATTTACGAGCGCTTTTAGTGTCAATAATATTTCATCAGGTTTCGAACTTACAACCTGTTATTGAGATTTAAGTGTATCCCTAAGGTAAAACTGAATTTACCGGGTCAATTATGCAACTTACCAGTCGTAATTGCTACGTGTCGTATCGTTTATAGCGAATTTGAAATTTGGAAAGAAAATCTACGATCTGTATCAATAACGATTGGTAATTTGTAAATTGAACCCAGGTTAGTACATACTATAATTGTTATACATTTGTTGTTACAGGAATATATAGTTAATAAATAATTATTATATATTAGATTTATTGAAGACATTAATAAAGGTTTTAAGTATATATATATTTAATTTCTCTTTAATTTAGTTTACTAAGCTAAGAACTTAGCAATTGGCAGTTTAAAGAACTTAGCCATAAACAAAATGCCAATTTTAGCTTTACAAGAACTTATTAATTATCGGACATCGGCTTTTTCATTTGTAATATTTTAATGCTCTTTTAAATTTAATAAATACAGTATTGTTACGATTTATTAAAAAATATTTATTTCATAATTGAACAACCCTCACAACAGTTAACTGAAATTAGGAGAACTTTTTACTTAAAATAAATCTTGATCAATATAGGCCCGCTGTGTGTCGAATATTTCATACATTATATTATCGAATCTTTAGCAGTCATATGTTAAGTTATTCTACGTGTTATTTTATGTTATATCACCCACGTGAAAATGAGGACAATTAGATACTTGTGAAAATATTATAATATGACATGAGAATTTAAGAAGCCGCGCTATCCAGATCCACGCAACTTGCTCACAATCGAGTAGCCCGCAATATTTCAGCACACAACTCCCGAGGTGACTCTCTGCATGGAAGAAGTCGCATGGGTCTGCCGAGCATCCGCGAACACACAATGTAAATACATAGTTAAGTAGGAACAAAGAAATATAATATATGTTTTTCGAAATTAGGTACGTAGTATTTTTAAAATCTCAAGCAGAAAGATCTTTGAATGTTTTTGGTAAATTATTATAAACCTTGATTGCCATACAAAAGGCACGTATATAAAATATGTACCTAGTCCAAAAACTCAACTGTACGTACCTCTAAAAAGAAACCATTCCTTATCCTTGTTAAATAAAACGAAAGATTCAGTAAGAAAGTGTTTATTCATTTAAAATAACAGTTATTTTAACGTTTACACTATAGGTCTTAATTTTCTATAAAGGTAACATTTGAGTCTCATTATTTATTTAAAGTGACACATGTATGGATTGACCCAAAGACAATTCCTTATCTGTATTAGTATTTTCTTTTATCAAACATTCAGAATATAAAGATAATTAAGACAAAACTATAGAGATGGCTACGAACTTAAATGGGCTACAACTGCCCGTTCTAACAGACGGTCTAACAGTAGCCGAATGAACTGGGGTAGACCGATAGAGCGATGGGCCGACGGGATCGAAAGGATAACTGGAAAGAGTTTGAGGAGGCACTCTCCCTAACAGGGGCCGCATCTTAGAGTACTAAAAAAGTTATTTATAGTATTGTCTTTTGTTAACATGGCTTTTACACATCAAGAAAACACTTTTTAAACGGATTGAAGCTATGTATTATTATTATAAACTTGATGATGGGTTTTTGCAGAAATACAGATAACTCAACTTTCTCTACAGCTGTGATACTTTTGACATTCAACACCTTTTGTCTTCAGTCACCGTGACCAAGCACGCGAAACGTCGGAAAATTTTAAATTTAAAATTGTGTAAATAATTATAAGTTTATAATAATAATACATAGCTTCAATCCGTTTAAAAAGAGTTTTCTTAATTTATTTATATCTATATTTGTTAAATCTATGTTCTCTGTCTTTGGATGGAAAAAGGCTTATTATTAAGACAAACGGACTATCCTAATATTAGTATAATAAAAGGGAATTACAGTGTCAGCTTTTTGACGAAGAAGTGAGAAAGGTGCCGGATTAAAGGGACGAAATTTTTTACATCTTGCTGCCCTGCCCACCCGTTTATATCAAACCTTCAAAACATAGAGTTGGCGTTTCTTGCTCCAAATACGGCTACACATATCTTACAGCCAATGGACCCGAGTGTGATTAAAAGCCTCAAGGGTCACTACAGTATCTACTCTACACTACACTATTATTAATGATACTGGTTGAATTTGAGGGCAAAACTTCTGTAAATGCAGCATGCATGCAGTGAATTTTATATCTAAGTGACACTCACAACTACACATCACTCTTTCGATATGCAGTACTTTGTACCAATTTTTCGAGTGATAAGATGGAAACAGAACCTTAGTTTGATAGCGACTTTCCATTAACCGAGTGGAACCAATAGATTAACAAGGGAGGAAATACGGAAAATCTTCAAACCTACATCGACAACTGCCTGCTTATAATGGCTTCACGAACAGACAAAGAAATTCTGAATTCAGCCAGAAACACTGAGGATCAAGAACAAGGAGATGAAGAAAATGAGACGGATGAGCCTGAGCCTCCGTCGAGCATAAAAGAAGCTCCGGTAGCAGCTAAATTATTGGCAAAATTCTTCCTTTATCACCAAGGTGCCTAAATATCGCAAGATATGAATAAAATAAGTAAAAAATACAAAAAAAAATTACTGGTGCAGCAAAAGACGTCAGGTGAAATTAAGAGACTATACGCAATAACATTCAAAATCAAAGATTTTGTTAAATGTACTTACATAACTACTGATACTAGTCGACTCTTCTAATTCTGATATTTTTTATCCACATTGAACGACAACTCTCTATAACGCCATAAATTGCACAGTTCCTTCAGTGTTTTAGAGTTTACACTGTATTTGTATTTTTCTAACCAAAAACAATTCAGCAGTGTCGGAGGTGTGTATGTTTGATCAAACCTACTATTTATATATTTATGGAAAAAGACTGAGCTATTATTTCAAAAAATTTGACGACTGTGCCTCAGATTTTTGTATCTGTTTCGTGATCATTTGTCAATATAATACGCAAGATGATCAGCCTCCCGTGCCTGACACATGCCGTCCACTATTTGGGTCTAAGGCAAGCCGGTTTTCTTCACCGTCCGAGCGAATGTTAAACGCAATGAATGAAACATCACGGGAATCGAACGATTGAGAATTTGTGGGACTCTGGCCTATTACAGGGAAGTCGCCCATAAGATACATTTCTGATTATCCCGTAAAAAAATTATTTAATTCAAATATAGCCTATTGTTTTCAGTGGGGACCCTTAGTATCCACAACTTTTTGGACTACAGCAAAAAGAGCCCTTAAATAGCCATCCCTGCTCAGGGATGAGTACCACGGTGAAGCAACTAGGTCCACATTTCTCTTTAAAGACTATATTTACTTTATAATCATAGTTTTGTTACCGCCTTATTAGTATCAACATTTATTGAATTAAATCAATCATTAACTAAAATATATGAATAATTTCAAAATTATTATAATTATTATTAATTTTAACTTAACAATAAGAGGAATTGCACGTATAGTCCAATTGTTTGTCGGCTTCATCCATGATCAGGTCACTTCCACTTTCTCCCGTACCTTCCGAAGGATACTCTGCAACTCTGATGCTGATGTGGTTCTGTACTGCTCGCGGATAGACCACCAAAAAATAAATTACATTTTGTTATTTTATACGTCCAGAATTAATTATATAAAAAAAAACTATCCAATATAGGAATTAACATTCTTACATTAATTAAAGTAAATAAAACATTATTTCTAATTTAATCCTGTAGAAGATATTAAACCCAAATCTCACCCCAGAAATATTTCGTTGTACAAGCACTTGGCTGTACAGTCGTTTTCCTTCATCGGCCCCCAGGACTCTTTCAAGTTGAGCTCTGGAAAGGGCGAACAGCTGGTGCCCTGATACACGCAGTTGCTTTTGAGCAGTCCGACTGAAGCCTTTTGCTTCTAACCATGATAACACTTCATCTGGATTCGATTTCTGTAAAATAGAATTAAGATAGCGAATAAAAAAGTCCCCGAGATAACTAGTCCCATATATTGACCGTCACAACTACTATTAATGCTAAAAATAGGGCCTGGAAAAAATATAATTTTGTGTGTAATTTTTTTTAATGTAGATTTTCTGTACTAAAACAATTATAGTTTCGCCAGGAATTGACTTACCTTGCAACCTTTTAGTTACAAAGAATGCAATCTTTGGCTCCTTAGAGATTAAAAAGGAATTGAGGAGATAATATATAATCTATACATCTAAATTAAAAAAAATATAATTTTCTATTAAGGCCTGTATCCACTTTGATTAGTGTTTAGTGCAGGTGAGTAGTTGGCTGCGTGGTGACGTGATTAGAAGCGTGTTGCGTGTGTGCGTGCGTGCCACTTGTCCTCTTGCCCTCACTTGCAGCGTGCCTGCCAAAACACGTCTGGACAGGCAGCATGATTCTCCGGCCGACCTGAGAGCAACGTAATATTCCGTCGTATCTTCAGCATCCGATTTCTTAAAGAGTTGTAGCTTGTACCATGAATGGGACTTCTATTAATCCATTTTGAAATCCATACTTTTCTTTGTCTTGCAAGTTCAGCTTCCAAAACTGCTTCGGTTTCAGATAGCACTGCGTTTAATACTTCTTTCAGTACTTCTTCCAATTGCAAGCGCGCTTCTCGATGTTCGTTCAAACTTGCTGATCGACAACTGAATTTACTTAACAGAGTAAACAAGAATGAATTCACACTAATCATCCTCAATTACTAATCACTTGCACTCGCAATAATCAAAGTTAATACAGGCCGCTACGTAACATTAACCTAGTTTCAGAAATCATAAATTCTGTTAAAAAGCTGTGTCCTGAGTCTAATTTTAAAATCACAGAGAGCGCTACCATTTGATAGTAGGCTGTTCTTGAAAAGAAATAGGGATGTTGACGTCGGTCCGACCGTAAGGACTGACTTCTACAGACTGAATAAATTAAATAGGCTGCTTAACATTTACCCGCTCACCGTCTACAATCTAAAAATACGACTAAAGGACTGGCTTATAAACACACCCTACACAGTGTTAGAGCTTCTTCTGAGACCTAGTATGTAGTGACACACTTTATTCATTCACTTACTGACTCACTCACTCACTCATGCACTCAAACGTGTTGATAACAGTTGAAAAATCAAAAACAAACATAAATAATATTAAAAATTGTAATTAAATTATATATAAATATATTTTAAGGAATGTATAATTAAGTTTGTTATGGAAGTGCTGGGAACCCTGACACCGGTTTTTTTTACTTCCCTTCCTTTAAAGGATTCCCAAATCTTGTACATTGTAATGCATATATGTACTTAAAATGAATAAACACATTTTTAAAGAAAACACTTTTTTACCGGAATGATCTATTATTATAAACTTAAAATTATAAGTTTATACATATATACATACATAGCTTCAATACGGTAAAAAGTGTTTTTTAAATGTGTAAAAGCTATGTTAACTAAATACTACACATTTTTATTTTATTTTTAAATTAAACATGACGATAATCTAAATCTGAGTAATTATAATAGTGTGCTTGCATACAAAACAGCGAATTTTATTGTAATATTAAATTTAAATAATTAAAGTAACTATTTACTTACCGAATAGACATATAACTACTGATAGACAATACATAAAATTTACCTGATGTATGAAAATGTCTGGAGTCTTTTTGATTTCGAGTCTACGTTGAATCTGTGGCAATACGGCCATCAACTCCTCGTGAAGACCACTGCTGGTGCTCATCACAGACTTGGTAGCTGTAATACGTCACGATAAAGTTTTATTAGCTTATTGTGTGGTTTTGTTTTCTTATAACTGATTTTCATTAAAAAAGTGTATTTTTTTGTGTCTCAACAAGAAAAATGTTGAAAGGAAAAAGCTAAATTGATAGGTTTGATTTATATTGTAAATTTTTATTTTCCAGAAAACCCAACATCATCAATCTCATCTACTAAGTTTATATACGAGTTATGTCTCGTTTATCAATTTTCTAATTATTATAATTTATATAAACAAACCGTTATCGTCACTTAAAAATATATTTTATTGATAAAACCTAGTTAACTTAATCTGTATATTGTTAGGTACTTACATTTCATTGTATCAGTTTTGGTAACCGGTGGCGGCGGAGCAATCGGCGGTTCGGGCGGGGGCGGTGGCGGAGGAGGCGGAGGGGGAATTGGTTTTTCTGTAACGAGTCGTTTGTGTGTGAACTATATTTTTATATCTCAACTATCGGAGCAGACAGAGGTTGTTCTGTACTCATGTATCTGTTTCAATCTGTTTAGAAGGAGATTAAATATAAATTACACACAATTTTTTCGATAGATTTGAACCCAGAACCTCCAATATATATGCCTCGCATTATTATTATGTTATATTATTTTAAACACATGACAATTGACGTAAAACAATGTCTATAGTACAACTGTTCTTTGTGTAATCACTATTTTAAATGTAAAATTTCATTTGGCTCTTTTTAATACATCTTAAACAGATATAGCAAATAGAGACAAAACTTTATCTTGAAGAGTGGAAATGAACTGATTTATTTTTAATGAATAAGGGAATATCACTGTTCACAGACACACACAAATTCTACACAAAGTGATTTCTAAAGACCTTATACATGAATAGTTGAAAATTAAGATCCATTATAGTTTATGATTAAAATAAGTTTTAACACTCAACACTTACCCACATCGAAAACAAACACACAAAGCAATACAAACCTTATAAACACTGTTAATACACGTTTTGAAACTTCAGACACACAATAAACATTTATTTTCTTATAGTTTCACTGTGTTTAGTATTAGCCTTTTAAGATTTTGATACGTCACACGGATAAAGGACAGAAGGAAACCACAATTGATAGATTACGAGTTTATTATAAGATTAAAAACTCATTTTACAAATAATTGCTGAAAGCGCGCTAAACAAAAATCCTGTAAACTTTAAGGTTATTACAGATAAACCATTAATATTAATAACTGCCCATGTGAATATATCACTAACATCTGTGAGCTTATGAGGTCAAAGACCTGAGGTGAATGACCTTTTGACTTTTTAACTCGCGTTTACTATTCTTTTAAGAAAAATATTTTTTGAAGTCTTTTTTTCGTATATTTGGCTGTTCACAGGGTTTTTGTTAATTATAACATATTCTAAATGTACGTATTTAATATCTTAAGATATGTACATTCTCATTAGCGATCACAGACGCTGTTTAAAAAAAGGAATTTGCATATAAAAGAGTTTTGTTTCTTGGTATGTCGAGTATTTTGAATAGAAAAGAGCCAAACTTTATAGAAATACATAAAAGTCTTAAATAAGGCGCGCTTTCATATATTATTACCTACATTATTTGTTCGCTCTGTCATACACAGAGTAATAAATATAGTATATAAAAATAGACTCTGTTTTATAGTGTAGAAAACGTGTTTGAAAGACATTGCCAAGCGCACACCGAATTACACTAGCACATAGCAACACACAAGAAACCAGAAATATAAGTTAAAAACTTACCGACATTTAAGAAAACCTCCAGACCAAACAGATGGTGTTAATATTACATCTAGGTTTATGATCCGTCAGCAATCGGTTATAATAAATTTTCAAGGGAAAACCCATTCGCCGTCGAAAATAAAAATTAATATGATATTTAAGTTTCACCTGGAGGCTTCCTTAAAATACGAAACAATAAGATACTTCTGTTTTCCTTCTAAACACCATGGTTCTAGCCGCTACAGCTTGTATTGACAGCTAATTCACGAATAACTTCAAACTGGTTTTGCGATGACCCGTCTGAAGTTAGACGTCAATCTTTTCGGTCCTTAGGCTAAATGCAAGTTAGTACGCGGTTATGTATCTACATAATAAATATAAATTATGACTTATTTTACTCGGAAATATCTTCTTTATATATGTCAACCGAAAAGTAATTGTTATAGGTTAGGCTTAGATAGATTTTTGGTCTATTATACATTTTTAATCTGTTAACAGATGAACGTAACATTTATTTAGTTGTTAAAACCGTTCTATGTATTGGATTTTAATATGTTTATATTATTTTGAAACTTTTTTGCCTTAATCTTTGCGTGGTTAAGGATTCATAGCCTAATTAACAACCATTTTTGAGCTTGTAGCGGCTAGAAATAGCGGAATTCTCCCTTTTTGCCAATACGATCATTGCGAACCCACTCCGCGCCCGCCCTACCCGCTGGGACTGTGGGACTGCTTCCGCCAGAGCCGCGTCCGCCGCTTGTGCCCTCCTATAAACAAATACATATATAATATACATAAATATCTCTTTTGGTTAAGAGAAGCAAGGAGATACTATATAAGGTTAGGTATGGTTATGCCAAACACATAATTTAAATTTCTGTACTACTCATAAAAGGCATTGGCGTATACTTCATTGGATGTTATAGAATATTGAGTAACATTTATTACTTAAAAAAAGCGCTTGAACTATTTGTATTTATTAAGTAACCGAGCGCAAGTGAAAAGCTGAGACAGGAGAAAAAATTAATTTTATATATATATATATAAGTTGATTGATTTCGCTGGTCGTGTTCACATTGTTAGCGGTAGTTGATTTAGTTCTTAGGGTAGGAAATTAAACACTTCAATGATGACTTAATTCACTATAATTTACTTCACTGATTTTACGTGAACTGTATAACTTCAAACTTGTGCAAAGAAAAGGCCCGTGCGCATGTGTCACAACCTCTTTTATAATCACAACTCCCTCCTCCGACTCGGGACCGACTCGACCATCACTTCGGGAAAAATCGAGTCAATTCGTAACAACTCGTAAACAACCGAACGAGTCAAATGAGTAACTATTGCACATGCGCACTATGTTTAGAATTTAATTAAATTAATATTAGAAGCTAACAACATGTTAAAGAGACGGCTCCGCTTTTTATATTTTTGTATGTACGTCAATTTGTATCATGTGTTTTAAGGTTCAAATAAAAAAATGCGAGGTAGATAACATTTCTAACGCAGGCTGGATTTCTTATAGAAGTTATTTGTATTAGAAAATAAATAACAACCAACCTGATAATGAGTATAGATGGGGTTCGGGTACAGGTGGGGTGAAGAGGGTGGGGTGATGGCAGGTGCAACGATCGTGTGCGGGACATGAGCGGTTACACCCCGACGGTTTCTGGCCTTCCACCATTTCCGGGAGTCATCTAGCACCTAGACATATGTAATGTTTAATTATTGCGCTAATTAATTTATGTTCCGTTAAACTGTTAAACATGACGGTTTTATATTTAAAAAATAATCAATGGCGCTACAATTTTTTTTAGGTCTGGGCCTCAGATTTCTGTATCTGTTTCATGATCGTTTGTGAATTGAATATACAAGTAGGTATAGGCCTTCTGTGCCTGACGCACGCCGTCGACTTTTTGGGTCTAAGGCAAGCCGGTTTCCTCGCGATGTTTTCCTTCACCGTTCGAGCTAATGTTAAATGCGCACATAGAAAGAAATCTTTAGTGCACAGCCGACGACCTCAGGGATGAAAGTCGCACGCTGAAGCCTAGGCCAACACTGCTCAATCTCAAATCTATTAATTATATACGAATAATTAAAAACACAAACTTTAAAACTCTTGTAAGAATTCATACTAAATGTTTGTTGTTCATAATTAAATACATGTAGCGCACACGCACGATACAAGCATGACAGAAAAGAAACTAGACCAGAGTTCTACCAATATATTCGTGTTTCGTTGAGGGTGATTTATCAGACAGGTATTTTACTTATAAAATTTTCTGATTTACATTTCAGTTTTCATATGGTTTGCTAACATCGTTTAAGTAGTCTACAAACCTCAAGGTATTCTCCGCGAACTACAGTTAGTTCTTTATCATTGTTAGCAGTCCGAGGGTATGTCACACGCACCACGCGTCCACCACGAGCAGCCACACCTTGCGCCCAGGCTTCACCGAGATCATCTGCAAGTTGATGACATATTATTAAAACTATATTATAATAAAGTCAGTGTTACATAAAATAATTGGAATCTCTGTATAGCTTTGGTATAGTTATTGAAATTAGGTATGAAATTTCTACAGTACCGTCTCCTCTTAAGGGCATTGTAGTTACATAAATATATTTTTATGTAATAGGAGGCACACAAGTACGTTGCCGGTCTATTAAGAAATGTTGCGCTCTTTTTTTGAAGGATGTTGAATTGGTTCGGAAATACTTCAGCGGGCAGCTGGTTCCATATAGTGATGGTGGGCGGCAAAATCGAGAAACGCTCAGCTGTGGAACGACTGACGTCGATTTGATACGGATGGTATTTTGTATTCTGCCATCGACGTCCGATAATGAAACTCAGTTGCCTTATTAGTCCGAACAACTCCTCTGAACACTCCATGGTAAATGACAGAAATGTCAGAAGATGCAGAGACACCCCAGATCTCTTCGCAACACCAAGGGATCGTTGACGATCCAATCGCCCTTCGTTGAATACGGTCAAGTGGAAGGAGCTGGTACTGGGGAGCTCCCGTCCCGATGTCGGAACAGTACTCCATGTAGGGTATTCCACGTACTATATTATCACGTACTAACTTAACTTAAATCAAGGTTAATAATTTAAACGGCTTTCTTTAAAACGTGTGGCATTTCTCATGTAATAATTACCATCATCTCTTTCTCTTTCAGGAGGGCGATACGGGGCCTCTCTTTCCGGGGAAGAAGCAGCTGATTCTGAATCCTCTGCTCTAGTACGGTTATTCCTGTGGAAGTTTTTAATGGTAATATTTTATTCATGCTACAACTAAAATCTTATTAACGGGACTGGTTAATATTATTAGAATATAAAATCGTTTTCCTTGTAATATAATATTTTTACTATATAATAGATAAGAATTTAAAAACATCAGTGGCACCACAACTTTTCTATAGGTCTGGGCCTCAAATTTCTGTATTTGTTTCATGATAATTTGTCAATCTAATAGGCAAGTGATAAGCCTCCTCCTACACACACCGTCTACTTTTTGAGTAAGGCAAGCCTCAAGATGTTTTCCTTCACCGTTTGACCGAAGGTTAAATGCGCACATAGAAAGAATATCCATTGGTGCATAGCCGGGGATCTGATCGACTTTTGGGATGAGAGTCTTACGCTGAAGCCACTGCTCAATAAATAAGAATAACGTAAATAAATTAATTAAAAAGTGATTTTGATTTGTCTAATTCGTAGACCCACGCACTACTTATGTATATGAATAATGCATAACCAAAAATGAAGTTCTATTGTAAGTTCAATGACAATGTAACATAGAGCAAACAAATACAATACCTTGGGAAAGGTGCGTATTCCCTCTCCCCATATATATCTGGTTCATCTCTTTCAAACCCGTACCCTTCCGCCGCAATCGCTGCTGCTTCCTCTACTCTTCCTTCGCTGCGGCGTGGTGATGGTCTTTGTAAAGAACAACACATAAGCATGATGATGAGGAGAAATAAGCTATAATGGTCATGTTTATGATTTCATAACATATACAAAACCCCAACATAAGAGAGTAGCACAATGGTTGATGGAGTTCTTAGTATATTGACTATTGTTCCATCAAATGTATTTTATAGATTATGATACAATAATGAATTATATGCAAATGTCATATTAATTAATAATTATCATAATGTCATAATAATGAGGACAGTGCTGTCCTTATTGTCGCAGTGCCGTTAAATTCTCGAAATTAAGAATTGGTACGCTGTTTCTTAAAGGACCCTAAGTCGAATTGATTCGGAAACAGTTCAGTGAAGGCGCTGGTACCAAATAGTGGTGATAAGTTTTGCGTATAAAAACGCTATTTTCGGTTTTTATATAATTGGATCTTTAATTTTATCTTTAGTCTCTAGTAGAAAACTTGTTATAATAACTAATATGTATAATTATAATTAGTGCAATTAAAGATTTTTTATTCATAGTAGATACATTTCTAGATGTGACATGGTCTTGAAATAGCAGCAGTAAAGTTGCAACAATATTTTTGTAGAAATTTATTAGTTGACGTAATAGATAAGGTTGGTAACTTTTTAAACACGTTGAGACATCGATACGATTTCTGACCTTTTATAATAATGGATAAAATGCGTGAATGGACGGTGCGTTGTCTGTTTTTAAGGGTAGAGCAATCCCTGTTTTTAATACTTGAAGATCCTAGGGAAGCATGATATGTTTTCTAAAGTATCTGAAGCATCTGGTACCTTCTTAGCGGCTGATCGTCCACTTGGTAGTCTGGAGTCCATCCATCCATGAAAACTGGCTGGTATGGTGGTATAGTTGTCTTCCATTGTTCTCTGTAAATCAATATATATACATTTAAGACTAAGTGCTTTAAGATAGTATGAGTTGACTACAAAGTATCAAAAACTAAAAAAATATAATTTGTATTTAGGTAGTACAAACTACAAAGGCACTTAAGCATATGCAGGATGTATGTCTGTCCACATAAATGGAGTTGAAGGAACTCAAAATACAATATCTCGAGCTTCGAGAAAAAAGGGTGTAGAACATCTCAGTATCACATGATGATACAAAACAAAAAGAAGATATGTTAGCATATGCCGAAGTTATTTGTATATAAAAATAGGGTAGCATCCATACATCTTAACCAAAAAGAGGTCGGGATCTCGACGTGCGTAAGCGAAGCTGTCGATATGAGAGATAGTAACCAAACTACGATTCCCAGTGCTTCGCAAACAGCACTCAATGTTAAAATAAATCCTGAGCTACTTCGTGGAAGACATGTAGAATCATTAGAACGGACTACTCAAAGAAAGAAGCACCTCCATATCTGGCCATTAGGTGGCATGGAAGTGGACGTTAAGGTTATTAAGACTAAGGTGTCGGAGTCGGTGTATGAAAAGTTATAATCACCGGAACTACGGCATGTGAACACCGAGTGCAGTCAATGATTTTGGTTTCGGAAGCCAAAAAATAAAACAGAGGAAACTGTATATGGGTCATAAACAGAACATTTAAAAAATGTGTGCGTTATCTCAAAATTAACTAAAACAATTCTTTTCTTCAATTATTTACTATTAGTACATATGACTGACATGAATGGCAATATTTACATTCGTATTATTACTCTAAAAATATCAAAATAAAAACATTTTTATTTTAAACTTTTGGTAACTTTCCGTGGACCGTTTCCAACCTAGGTTTCGGACTTCATGAACAAAATTAAATTATAATAATTTAAAATTTGAAATACATCGCCTATTGTATTTGTCATTCACATAATCAAAACATTGTTTCCACTGTTACATAATATTTAAACTAAATTCTTCGAATTATGATACATAAACAAGTTGTTATTTGTACCGCCACTACTTTCGTGGTTCAAATAAATTTGATGCTGAACAGTCGATACTTGGAATGCAACCTTAGAATATTTATTTTAACTGGCTTTATTTCAACCTGTCAGTTTAAGTATAGCTTAGTCCATGCGGTGTATGAAAGAGCTCCGTCAATAAAAATAGAAAACTCGCTTATTAGTAATTGTTTTACTTTAATGTCAAAGATGGTTGCGACTTTTCTGTGATAGTATGGTAAGTCTTTTATTGAAATATACGTAAATATATTTATATCGATTGTTATTGGCGCCCATTTACAAGAACAAAGTTCGTTATGAGCTAACATATAAATGTCATGTGTTATAACGCTTGTTTTGATTGGTTTACCCTTCCGTGGACAAACTTTTCTGTGGTCAGTTACTGATGATTTGTGCCTACCTTAAATTGAAATATAAACTTTATTAACCTGAGATATAAACTTTCTTAAATTGAGATATATAAACTTTATTATCTTGAGAAATAAAGCTTATTAAATAGAGATATAAACTTTATTAACTTGAGATATTAACTTTATTAAATTAAGAAATAAACTTTATCAAACCAATCTTACAAAATTAAAGAAATTAGTCCCAACTTTACACATATTAATTGACGGCCCAACAACGCAGTACCGAAACAAATCTATGTTCTTTTTAATTGTAAACTTTATAAGCCAAGAATTAAAGTATAACAGTAGCGATATTGTGTATATTGTGTTTAATACTATATATGTATGTACTTTATTATATTTTATTGAATGTTTCTAGACATGATCGTATTGGAATAGTCTGTAAGGATAATGTATGTATTTCTGTAATAAATAAAAAAATATTTATTTCCAACACACAAACATAGATTATTCTTAACCTACATAGTAATAATAAAAATAATAATTAAAATTGATTAAATTTAATTTGACGAATATATCAGCATTTAAAATATTCCTTTTAAATTTCGTGTAAAAACTAAAGTGCTTACCTCGGAATCAACCAAGCGTCCCCAAGCGAATGCCACAATTCAGTCTCTTTACTGGTCACACAATTAGCCAATAGATTGAGCGCATCCCTCGTCAACAAAGGCTGTATTACCCGTGAGGGCAATCTACCATCTGCCACGTCCTGAGCCGCATCGACGATCAAGGCCAACGGAGTGAAAAGGAAATGTACCAGCTCTGGAGCATTGGGGTCGTGTATGTGCGTGCGTAGTCTCGCTAGCAAATTAAAAGACAGCTTAAACTTCTGGAGGACGTCCACGAAGTCTCTCTCAGGCGGTGGACGGGTCCGTAAAGCGAGCATCCCCTCCCCCGTCCCCTTCTTCCCCCCTCTAGATCGTCGCCGTCGTTCCAATTCACGTGACGCAGCTGCGGCGTGTTGTAACCGCGCTATGAATTTTTCTATGTCGTCAAAGCAACGGTTTAGAATTGCGATGTCCTGTTCGTAGAGGCGTTCAGAGCCAGTGGATGAGGCATCATCTCTTTCTCCCGCTGAACCACGATCGCGGCCCAGTTGTGCTGACATTTGCTGAATGAAAAAAAAAGTGAAATGAACATTCGAAATAGAGTTATTATTATCAACTAATTACATCTAGTATATCTTTTATAGTTATACCGTTGTTCTAAATGAACAGGTTTTTGAACGCCAGCCTTCAGGTTTGAGAAATAATCAGCCACTAAGTTATATGACTTCACGAATTGGAATATTAAAATATTTATTTATCTAAATATATCAATTGTCACATCCTTGATTAGATACTATCAATATAGAGTTCGTAATTAGCATTGTTACTGATTAAATTAAGTGCATAAATAGGCAAAACGAATATTAATCATGATAATTTTGATAATATTTTTTGGAGACAAGTAGGTATTCTGTGTTGGAAATTTATGGTTTATTCTTTTAAGCACAATATTTATCGTGACTAACTATCGTGTGGTAGTTAATAAACCCAGTTATTCATATTGAACTTTATTTTCACAGTGTTATCGTGGTTAAATATTTTGATTAAATTTATTTGTTTCACATCATCACGCTTCGCTGCTCATGGCTGCATGGTTATCGTACTTTTTACTAGAAACTCTAGTACTTCCTGGATTATTCCAGGCACAAGGCCTACTTAACCTGACTTCACCATCTACGGTTGCCTGGTATATACTAGTTAACCACTTCTCATTCATCTGTTTCACATGGACTGGTTCCAGCTCCCCATTCCCTTTCCAAATCCTTACTTACTTGAAACTATACTTTATCATCGATCACTCTCTTTTTTTCTAATCGTTTATCTTATACAAATTATAAACAGTCTAAAATTATTTTTAAACGTAGCTTTAGCGCCCTTTAGGCTACAAATCTCTTCCAGGTTCTCATCAAAAAAGGTAAATATTACCGTTTGTGTTAGGTATTTGGTATTGATTATAATAAAATTTAAAATAAAACTTTAACAGACTTTTAGGCGACCATTTTTCATAATATGTTTCTGCACAATTACGCACAATGGACCTATTGAGCGTCTAAGTGCGGAAACAGAGTCCACACATACATAATATGTTTCTGTCAAATTGATGTCTCTCGCTGGCTATAACTGAATCCTTAGGCAAATTAATAAATTCGTACTCTCTTAAAACGCAACAAGCTGTGTTTAATTTTTCATATCTTGCAAATAAGAAATTAGATATTCTTGAACATAATATGGTGTTTATACACGTACTATTAAAACTTACGGTAATAACAGCCTCCCATTGTTGTTTGGTAAACGTGCGATACACTGAAGGCATACTATTCAACTAATGAATTATCAGTGATATTGAATTAATGCAAATATCATTTTCGTATGTGTGAAGTAATATCATCTGGATCAAAGCAGTGTTGGCCTAGTGACTTCAGCGTGCGAGTCTCATACCCGAGGTCGTAGGTTCGATCCCCAGCTGGACGAATGGATTTTCTTACTATGTGTGCATTTAACATTAGCTCGAACGGTGACGGAAAACATCGCGAGGAAACCGGCTTGCCTTAGACCCCAAAAAGGTGTGTGTCAGGCACAGAAGGCTGATCACCTACTTGCCTATTCAATTCACAAACGATCATGAAACAGATACAGAAATCTGAGGCCCAGAGCTAAATGGTTGTAGCGCCATTGATTTATTTTTAATATCATCTGGAGTATGCAAACGGGACCGTTCTGTTCCTCGGTAAAATGTTAAACACAAAGTAAAAAACAGCGTAGTACGTTCCCAGAAGGGAACACAATAAAAAATCTAATGTGGAAATGGACCGGTCACATTGACCGAGTTTGTAATAGCAGTCAAAATGGAATACTTGGAATGGCCCAGTGGAAGAAAGAAGAGAGGAACTGAAACTTGGGAAGATAAAATAAAAGGGTTAGATTGTAAAATACTGGTGAATATGAGAAACAAATGGAAGAGTTTGTTTGTTACTAATATTATCACCTAGAACTTGTAACTATACTTTTATGAGAGTATACTCTTTACTAAGTTAATTTCTCGAAATGATAATTATTTTGGGAATATGTCTTCTATTGGGCGATTTTCTAACACCTATCAATAGTAAGAAATATATGTGAAAATCTTGACAATAAGTCAATAAAGTTTTAAGATCTTGTATAGGCATAGACAATTTTATTATATTTAATACAGATAAGATATTTTTAATCCGACCTAATCGTATTATAATTGTACTAGAAATATGCTATAACAGCTCCTGTATCTAACAAATTTAGCTCCAAATTAAGCGACCGCGCTAGCTGAAGTCTGCGGGAAGCCTGGAAGAGACTCGCCAGTCATACCCAAAGCCAATGTAATAATATTTGATTATAGAACGATTGTCTTTTGTTAAAATAGCTTTTACACATTAAGAAAAACACTTTTTGAACGGATTAAAGCTATGTATTATTATTAAAACTTATATATCGTTCTTAACAAAAAGTGTTTTTCTTATAGAACGATTGTCAAGAAGGAATGACTTGATAGAAATAGTAGGGAAAAACGGACTATTGCCAAAGATATAGACATCTGGAAAAGGGTTGACAGAGGGATACCTCGCTGGTATTCACCAGCGAGGTATCCATTTCTATATTATTACTAAAATTTCGTTAAGTGAATAATAAAAAAACATTTAAAGTATAACTTTAGGATATGGAATTAAATAAGGCTGATAACGTTTGGTTAGAAATTATGAGGGATAAAATCTGGATGATACTTGGAACCAAATTTAAAGAATATTTTTATATTAATATGTTATGAGGTTTATTTTACCGCGCGTTTATGAAATATATGCCTCGTGTGAATATATTTTAGCTACGCAACATAGGCATTTGAATGTTATCGTCGTGATAAGCCATAGTACGTAAGCGTGTTTCTGATAAAACATTTCTAGTATACAGTTATAGTAATATACTGTGTAATTTTTTTTATAGAACAGGCCGAAAGAGGGCAGTAGTCTCACCTGATGTTATGTTCTATTGTCGCCCATGGAAACTCGCATTGCGGCCTATTAAGCATTGGTACGTCTTTTCTTGAAAGACTCTAAGTCGAATTGATTGAAGTTTACTTCAGTGGACAACTGGTTCCACATGCACACAGTCATAATTTGTTCCATTAGACAACTGCCCGAGGAAAGAGTATCCTCAGTACAAACGTCCGCATACCAGTGTTATATTTCTAAGTTACAATATATGATTAATATGTAGAAGAAACAGGGATAGGACTGGTGAACCCTGTGAACGCTGGAGGAGCCCGGATTTTCGGTCGGAACACGCTCTGTCGATAACGCCCTTGATCCTCAGATCAGCTGTAAATCCAATTGCATATTTTCACGGGGAGCTCATAGGCTGGAAGATGTGCTGATGTGTGGTACAGATGAAGTGCTCTGTACCACACTCGATCGAAGGGGTTGAGGACTTTGGCATTGATTACCTTTGTCCATCTATGTGTAAAGTAAACGACGGATGCCAGCTGAGTGACCGCCACGAAATCCGTACTAACAATACCTGGTGGCTCTCTAGATACCTCAGGAGCTGGGCGTTAATAATTGTTTCCATTTTTTGAATAACAAGAAAGTTATAGCTATGGAGCGATAGTTGGACGGATCAGACCGGTCGTTTTATTTAGGGATCGGATAAATTGAAGCGTTTCTTCTAGCGTTTTGGGACAATGCCGAGCGAGTACAGATACCTTGATTATTGGGGATGCCATCAGCCCCACCCTAATTATAAATCGCCGAAGAGACGGATTTATACTTAATTTTAAATTATTTACATATTTTAGTTTATGATTGTTTCTTTTTAAATTTGATAGTAAAAATTGGTTACAATACAAAACTATGAGAGTTGAGAAATATTAGCCCAGGACCTTCAGCGTGCTACCTTCATCCCTGAGTTTGTAGCTTCACACACAGGCATACATCTGTTACAGCTATTTTGGAAATGAATATATAACATAACCATAATACGTTATGAATGCTTTAGTGATAACGTAAAAAAAATCATACGTACAACATTTTTACATAAAAACCTTTCAAATAAAAATGTAATTACATGTTATATTGTTAGCAACAAATTTGTTTATATATTAATTGTCGTTGGTTAAAATATTTATTAATATGATTTAATTTTACTGTACTTTCTGGTTATCAATCAGACAAAGTATCTTAATTAACACATTTCTAGGTCCTATTAATTTTATTCAGACAATTTCTTCAACTCAATTGAATACATATTATTCGTGCCCTTAACGTTAAATATTGTCAAAACTTAGACGGTCAGTTATTATTTATATTTTTTGACCTAATAACGTCTAATAAATCGATGTAATCGAACGCCGTCTGCACGCACGAAAAAGCATGACTCATTGTCGTGTTACGCTCATTGTCCCGATAAATGTCCCCTTACGCTCATTGTACGATTGTGCCGCATCTAATTCTCTTGCTCTTTATTCGTCCGAGGATTCAATGTTATGCATAAAAGTATCAATTTTTTGTTATGACGTTGTTGCATTAAACTATCATCCGTAAACCGAATTTATAGGCAACCATTTTTTAAATGGATATTTTAATGTTTAAAAGCCAAGAGAGACTTCCGGTAGTGTAACTGTCCATGGGCTGTATCACTTTGCCTCAGGTTAACATCGTTTCGCCTGTGCTATAAAAAAGTATCAACTTATTACCTGTCGCCTTGGTCTGTCCATCTCTGTCTCCCTCTCTCTTTCTCTTTCCCGCTCGATCACAAAGTCTCGACCACCTTCTGAGCCACCGCTGCCAATACCCCTGTAATATTAGGTTTTTTGTAATAAAAAAATCGATTTATTGTTTGAATGCATGGCTTTATAAAGGATTACCTACACACACAAGCATATCTAGGTAACATTTTTGTGAACAACTAAACGTATAGACAGACATTTAATCAAGGCATCGGTAAGAGAAAATATTGTGACGTTTTGGTTACCAAAACGTCACAATATTTTCTCTAATCCTAGCCTGTATAAATCTAATACTAACTCACTACTCTAATACTAATTCACTTTTTGCTATGTTTTGACCTTGAACTATAGAGACACAACGCGAGGTACAGGCTCATGACCAACTTGACTATAGGAAAATAATTAAGAAAACAAATGCAGTATGTTATATACCATATCGACGAACTGGGTAATCTAAAATTTAGTTGAAAGTGGAACATCGCTTCACTTCACATTTCACTCACACACTGGCTTATCGCGAGGTATTAGGATGTATCCTAAGATATTTATCTTAAGATGCATTTATCTGATACGTTATCGTTTGTACTTAAAAATATTAGGTCACCAAAGAATTTATAATATTTTGTAACATCGCTTTCCTGCGAAACAAGTTCGGACTTGAAAGAATAAATATTTAATTCAAACTTAACATATTTTCAGCAGTCCAACCGGTGTTTTATGAAGTGGATTAAATTTAACTAATGGATATAACAAATACCTTGAAACCACAAAAGGCTCTTGCACAGAAAAGACAAATATAATGTAAATTATAACATTATATTTATAAATTTTAATTATAAAAATATTTAATGAAGTTATATATTTTTAAGAAAAAGAAATACAAATTGAACACATAAAAAATTTCCTAATGTTTTTACTTGAAGAAGTTTAATTTGTTTTACTTATCGTGAAAACTTTCACAGGACTGAGAGATACACCAAACACTACAATATGTATTCGAAAAAAAATAACTCAAAATAAACTTAATACAAAAGGCGATAATCTTAATACTTACTTAAGAGCATTTAATTCTTCAACAAGTGTCTGCGCACTGACGTCATGGCATTGGAAGATGTGTAACTCCCGTCTGGAGCCGCCAGGGGAGCCACCACCACTCTCTGGGGCCCCTACCACAAAGGCCAACACGTTGTTGTAGAGCTCAGCAGGTTCTGGCGATGTGAAGGCTGTTGGGGAGTGTACCCAGTTGGCTGGGAAACGCTCCATTATGGACTGCAAATATTTTACAATTATTAATAAATAGCAAACATTTATTATAAAGCAGCTCTGGTGCTCGGCATATTCGCTACAATGAAGAACTTTATAACTTGATGACGCCTCAAGGTCCTTACTGAACTCACAACCTGGTGGCAAGAGAAAACCCGGTAGAACGTGGCTGCGTTGATGGGATGGAGTTGTCAAGGACCTCGAACCCCTATTGTTAGGGGTTCGAAGTTGGATGCAAGAAGCATGAAATAGATTACGATGGCGTTGCCTATAGCCGTTGATGATGACGATGAAGTATTTATAGTGTTTACACCTGAGTTCTGCTTCCAACCTAACAATGTTAATAACCTAACGTATTTTAATATTTTTAGTGTACTCGGATCTTAGGGCTGTTAGAACGTTTTGTGTCTTCGTAATTACCTAGATAAACAATAAATTTTATATTTTAATAATATTATTGACAACTATGACAAGGTCACGGATAGTACAGGTCACTGACAAAGCTAAAGGGCGTATACGCTTAAATGCCCTAAGGGCGGATGGCCGATGAGGTAAATAGTCTTGGAGTGGAGGCCAAGCACTAGTCGACAAAGCGTTGGAACCTCCCACTAGATGAACAGGTGACCTGGTGAAAGTGGAGGGCGAGATGAAGACTATTATACAGTCATAACGATCGTTTGAATTTGGATGATGTTAATGAAAATGCATTTAGTCTGCGCGATGTAATGTAGCAACTGAGTTTAGTATGAGCGAAGTCTTTAAATCAAAGGTTAAGAAGAATGTATCAGCCACAACTTACCCCAGTTTCATAATCCATAACTAGAACCCACTGATCCTCTAGAGATAACTGCATCTTTTGACTCCATATTCCTGGGGAACGAAATGACCTCATAAAATAAAACATATTAACAAATAATCTTTTATAATAGAAGAAACGTGTTTTATGTGTAACCAATTCATAAAACAATAGTGCAATTATTATGCTCATGAACACTTATTCTTATTGATTAA
This sequence comes from Pieris brassicae, assembly GCF_905147105.1. NCBI lineage: Eukaryota > Metazoa > Arthropoda > Insecta > Lepidoptera > Pieridae > Pieris > Pieris brassicae. The sequence continues at coordinate 20,980,766 of NC_059670.1, forward strand.
ATAAATTACAAAGTCATACGTAATCTACAAATGATTTAGTACGTTGCAATTCTACTCACTGTTTTTTTTATTATTTATGTAGGAGTTGTACTTATTTAGAGTTAAGTTCGTATAAAACAATTGTTAGAAAAAAAAAAAATATTTACCCTAGAAATTTTGTAATCTAGAAAAACTTTACCGTTTGTTTTCTCCAACTGAAGCAGTCGTCGCATACCATCAGCTGGATAGACTATACCCGTCTCCCTGGTCACGGTAAACGTGGCCAAATGTTCCAGAACATACACGGCCCTACCCCGAAGACCGGCTAACTGCTCGAACTCATCCATTGCTCGCGCTGCCTGTGATAAAAATTCATTAAATGGCAGAATTAAAATTATTTATTTGTATTTGTATTCAAATGTATTCTACAGTTTCAAGAAATCAAGGCGTTTTTAAATCCTTACACTTAAATTATTATAAATACATATTAGTTGAAAGTACTGCGTCAGTGCAGACAGAAATAGCGGGATTTGAATGAGGCGTTTTCCATAAAAGGGGCACACATATATTTAAAAGAATGATATGATAGAAATATAAATGTGTTTAAGTGTATCGTGTGTAATGTGTATAAAGTATCTAAAATGAAAGGCTATTATTATATATATTAGTTCAATACCATATGTTACGCCTCGTTCCATTTGTTTAACATGTATAGTTTAGTGTTAATTGTCAAACGTTGTTAGTGTTAATTGTTGAAAGTGAGAAGATAGTATAAAGAAGTAATGTTTTTTGCGGATAAAACTTATACTTGCTAAGTCTAAAACTAATTTATTTCACGATATGTAAAAGGGTTTTTACCTGTGAGTCTCCCCCTCGGGACCTTCCCCCCGCTGCTGCGCCGCCACTCCGCATTGCCATTTCCGGTCAGTACCTCATCTTCATAAGAAATTTGTTAATTAATCTGAAACAATATATATTTGTTATAGCCTGTTAGCTCTTCATGATTTTTCGTCAATAGATAATGTCAGTGTTTATCATGCAATATGTACACTTAGTACACGAATTCTACTCTTTCCCTCTCTTCAGTCGGCAGCTCATGTCTGACCGTCGTGGTCTGCTAGGAAACATATGGACTATCTGTTTCCACGGTTTTCTTTCCAGTGCCTCTCTTACAGTGTACAGTTTTGAGGACGATAAGTCTTTCACTTGATCGGTACATCTGGTTGGTAAACGCCCACGTCACCTTCTCTGTTACTAACCACGATCAGTTTCTCCAAGATATCATCACCTCTGCATATTATATGGCCGAAATATGTCGCTTAAACGTTGTGTCGCGTTCCAATAGTTATTCCAAAAACTATATTTAAACTTATATAGATAGGACCTTACACCTAAAACATCATATGAGTTTAAAAAAATAGGCCTTTGGAAGTAATTAGTTTTTTATGATTACATCAGCATTAGATTATGAACAAATCGTTTCCCGTGCTCCGTCAGCATGGTGTAACTTATCTAGGTTAATGTCAACTACAAAATACCTTAATTGTAAAACTGTGATAACTCATGGGAAACTTCTTCTAGAATATGATTTGAAAACACGTCCGAATTAAAAACAATATGATAGGTAACTGTCACCTTGTCAAATAATAAACTCGATTACTTAATCTTTAAAATTAGTCGGAATATCTAAACATCGACATTCCAACAACATTTAATTTATGTGAATTATAGATAAGACATGTAACAAAATATAGAAAAAAATTCTAATACAACTTCCCTTCCCGAGTTCGCAAACTAAAACCATTTATTCATGTAGCTTAATGAATTGACAGAGTGGAGGAGGACCTGATATATATCAATTGGCGAAAGGTGCCACAGGACACTGCGCTGAAGTTTCTCGTTTTGGGTCGCAGAGTTAGAGACTTAATAATAATGCAGTCTCATTTATTCCTTGATATATATATATACCAAAGATACACACACTTAAAATTGTACACAAAAAGAATATTTTCAAGGACCTCTTATAGGCCTCCAACCAACTCTGTTTTGATTATATTTCTCCCAATCTTCCCCACATACTAAGATCGTCAGCCCACCCACAAGGCGACGACATTTCTTTCTGTTCCCTGGTGGTGACTTTATACTTATAAACATAATAATGGTTCTAGTTTTACATTGCCAGTTCTCTGTCGTAAAACGGACGAGAAAAACTGGCAACGAACAGTCCGTGAGTATTTTAAATCGTCAAGGTAATTTTATATCATATTGGGTGGGTTTGTTGTACCAATTTAAAAGTTTTATATAATGTTTTAATTATAATACGTAAATACAAGATTCTTTCGAAAGAATGCCAGTCGAAAGCTGATTTTCCGTACAACTGACTGTGAGGTAATATTTGATGTAATGCCTAGTGGTTGTGTAAAATGTTAACAGTCTACAATCACCGTCATCGTCTAATTGAAGCAGCAATACAAATATTTGGCTTACAATCATAAAAGTACTCTAAAGTACCTAGTGGGGCCGTGAGACTAGTAACCCTGACTCCTGGTCTAGAGTTCGAGCTGACTACGGCTGATCAATTATGTTCTTTATATGCAAATTAACCACTCATGCTTTGGACCCAAATAAAGCGGCATGTGTTAGGCACATAATTCTGATCACCTACTTGCCTTTTAAGGAATAAAACGAAATAAAAATAATTAAACAAACAAATATACTATACAAAAATATTCTAACTTCTAATCATTAGGAAGAAAACTGTTTTAGTATTCACTGGTACTCAAACCCAGCAAATCTACGCTTATCAACTAAGACTTGATTTGGTTTCCCTAATCAATAAATTTCAAAATAAATATATATTAAAATAAAAATATTTAACGGAACATGCGTTTTGAATACTCGTAGAGCATGTGACAAATATAGTGTTCTCCCTTACACTCGTGTGTGTAACATACATCTGTCCCTTTCTATCACTTTCTCTAATCCATGGTAAACCGAACACATAGTAGTAGAAACTGGTAGAAAGTGTGTGAGAGTAAAATTTTTGTGTAGAATAGCAATTGTTTCATTATTTAAAATTTTTAGACCTTAATATATTTAAAAAATCTAATAAATATGACTTGACCAGCTCGTTGACCTAACAACATAGTTAAAATTAAATAAAAAGGCTTTTTAAGAACAAAGTAAAGGATTAAGTTATATCTATTTCATAATTATTTTACAAGTACCCTCCCGCCGGTGAAGGCCTCCAATGGTCTTCGGGTATCTCGAGTGAGTTGCATCCAGCTCGAGCCAGCCGTTTTAAATTACTTAGTAGTAAAACTAACCACATTTAACTATCAATTCGTAATCCAATTGGACCGTTTCATCTAAAGCGGTCTCTAGCGTAGATACAGTCTGACAGAAAAGACAAAAGAGAACTTGAAACTCTTCATATTCTAATAAATAAATTTTAATGTTTGAAGCGTCGAATAGCAATTGAATGTTTTGTCATTATCGCTCTCGTGTCGTATTGTTATTACATAAACGGTATAAAATATTCTCGAAGTAATTAATATCTTGTGTAATTTCTTCAATAGATAGTTTATTAGGGTGTTGTTTTCGATTCGAATAATTAGAATTATACGTTTTCTCTGTCATCGCTCTCTTATAAGAATCTTCAAGTCGTTATTATGTTCCGATATTAAAGATTATTTTCAGTCGTAATTGCTGTTTTAATAATGGTTTTCGTTGTTAGAAACGAAAATAAAAATATCTTAACATATTACGGGGGAATTGGGATATGCGTTGAAGTCTTTATAACTAACATTGTCAAACATTCAGTTCCTTAAGGATAAACACATTTTTATTATTATCGTAGCAATGGCGTAAGTGTCAACTGCCAATGTCATTATATGATAATAATGACTATGGGGCCTAGTCGAGACGTCTTAACAGTAATGTATGTAGAAAGTAGAAAACAAAATTTGTATGAAGATTTGTCGATACGAACTGTCATTTTCATACAAATTTAGTTTTCCACTTTCTGCACACACTACTGTTAAGGCATATTGACTAACCCCCTATGGAGTCATTACTATTATCGATTCCAAAGTCTTCAATTTATAGATCTAGCGACATTGGCAAATCCACCACTAGTATTAACAATTTGAACTAATTTGACTTTAATGTTATTTACATATATATATATATATGAATAATAAATAATTAAATATGGTATTTTCAAGTAGAGGACGTTGTGGTGGTACAGTAAAACATAATATATTTAGTAAAAAAAAAACCAACCATCAATTCATGACGCATCATCCTGTATAAATTATTAAAGATTCAAATGGATACTTGTTTTAGGTACGTTACGACGACTTTAATTATAAGTTATCACAATTCAGAAGTTGGCTCTTAAAACATTCGTGAATACAACAATAAAATATAAGTATTACGATAGCTGTTAAATCCAGAAGTGAGATCGAAACGAAGAGATGATTCAAAGTGATAATTTCATGTATGAAGGTTGTGTAGGCAAGGTGAATTGCATTGTTTATCGTTTCACAATCGCATTCCGATACCAATGTACGTCACTAGAACTTGTGCTGCCTTGTGAATAATTTTCTACAAAACGGCGCTACTTTGTACAAGGGAAATTATAAATAATTGTACAATCCTAAATTGCTTCTGTTTCTCAAGTAGATAATTAGTCTGTGTCTACACAGATTAGATCTATGATTTAAGCACAGAGTAAGAAAGTCTAGTGTAAAGTGCTAACTTTTGTTGTCAGCTGTCATAGAAATGCTAGTAAATAAAAAATAACAATTATAAGGGGAATCATTTGTAAGTCATGGTAACTTACAAATTTATTGAAATGAGTATAAAACCATGTATACTGGTTGTAGAAAATACAGTTTTAGGCTTAGTTATGTGACACAAACTTGAAAACGACTGATATGATAGGTTTATTAATTATAACAACCACAGATTGATAGCACACTCAAACTGATCCATAAGAAGTTAACAATATTAAACAACTTTAATATTTTCTTCAAACTTTGATATAAATCATACTATTGTAATTTGGAATATTAATTCAGTTTTTTGTTACTTACCTACTGTGTTTTGTTAACAATGATGTTAACCAATTAATGTTTCTTAAGTGAACAACAAAATATTAAACATTTGGTATGTTCCAAAGTGCACGAATTAGAAAGGTTGGAAAACATTGATCAGCTTCATTGGGCTTCAGCATGCGACTCTCATCCCTAAAGTCGTAGTTTCCGGCAATGCACCAGTGTACTTCCTATACGCTTTTAGCATTCTCGTACGGTGAATGAAAACATTGCGAGGAAAGTTTGCCAAAAAAAAAAATCAGGCCTAACCTAACCTATTAGAAAAAGCAAATGATCACGAAATATATACAGAAATTTGGGGCCCAGACCTTAAAATGTTATATATCTATAAAATTCTGTGCTACATAAACATATCGCAGAAATATGACAAAACATCCTCCCGTCATCGCGAAACTATGCACGTATGGAATTCCGTTTATCGTCTTTTTAATATTTAACTCTATTCCAAAGGCATTGAGTTTATTTTTGATAAACTTACATACATTCAAGCTGTATATAGCCAATTATAATCTATAACAACATCCAGTAAGGTACATATTAAAAAATTGAAAGTTTTATCAGTTGATTTAAATAATACTTTGCGTAATTTCAGTAAATTAGTTTCGTATTAATTGTAGGAAATGATAAGATACATTTTATCTAGTTTTTTTTTTAATTTATTTATTGAATCTTATAATATCATAAAGAGGTATTTTTTAAATTAAATTTTAAGTTTGTAAATTTAAAAGTGGTTTCACTAGTACAATTGAGGTACGCCGACCGTAATGGTACTAATTATACATTACATAACTCTTTACATTACTTAATGCATAAATAAATTAATATTTATAATGACCGCAGATTTTGATTCAAAAGGAGTTTTTCTGAGGAATTCTTTTTTTGCAAGTTGTTTGAAAAGTTTTTTTTAAAATTTATTATACGTCCAAAACGTAAGAAATAAACATTATATTAAAGTACGTGAAGTTGCCCTTTAGGACTAATTCATAGATCATTTGATTAATTGCAAATTGTTTTATAGATGGGGTAACTTTCCCACCATAGAAAGGAAAGAAAGGTATGTAGGTGGACGCGCTTGATATAGTTTATGGGGAAGAAAGGCAGAAATATGCCCAAGATATAGAGATATATATGCCAGTTGGAGGAGGCTCTGTAAGAAGCCGAAGCCAGGAGTGGTGGTTTTGACCCACCTCTGGAGGTAGTCATGGTGTGGAAGGAGGAGTATCGCCGCTTAATTTTGCAAGAATGGAGGGAAGAGTTAAGTGAATGACGGTTTGGTTTACATACCGTTGATCTTATTCGTCCCTTTAATGCCTTGGAATGCCTTCAAGGCTTTTTGTGAGGTCGTCATGAGTCAGAAAGAGAATGCGGAGCGTCAGCGTGAAAATGATTCAGATGCTCCGCCAGTAAGGAAACGACGACCGGGGCAGCGACGCCGTGTTTTCGCACGTCTGCCCTTAGTTAAGATTTGGAAGATTTGTGTGTGAGAGGAGTCATGGTGTATTGTGGCATTCGCGTGTGGTGGGGGTAAGGATAGGGCTCAGCTGTTACCTGCCGTCGCCCTTTGGCGAGCTGAAGTCATCCGTCAGGTTTTAGTGGGTAGGGTTTATTAAGTCTGAGTCCCACATAATCCCTGCTGGTGTAAAATACCGTAGGTATATGCGTAAAAGCATTTCCTGACGAAAAAAAAAGAGGCTCTGTAAGAAGTCCCTAAAAATATAGTTAGTTTTGTATCATGTGTTTCTGAAAACGTGTTGTTTCATGGGAATAGTATATAAAGTTTTTAAGTATAATTTCTTTATTAGGTGGCTTTCATGTATCGTTTACACTTTAATAAGTACATAGGTATGGCCCTAGTGCGCTATAATGTTTATAATTGATGTTACAGTTATTTTCAGTTTCTTTGTCACTTAGTATTTAGAATTCCATTTAAAAAGAAAATTAATCAAAAAATATCAGTTGGTATTAAAATCACTTGCACAATATGCTTCATTGGAAATTACTATGATTTAAAACTGAGTAACACTTACTTACCACCCTCTACCCAATAATGAAAACCCAGTCACCATATTCAACGCACATTTATATGTACAATGAATGTAAGGGTTGCTCATGGGCAACGGCCGTCAAGAGTAATTGAAACATGCTCTGCAGAACATAAAGTGAGATATTCTGGGCCTCTTTGATATAAGGGAAGAGGGAACACACATTGTTGTACACGAATTTATACACCGGAAAGTGGAAATGGATGATAAAAAGAAGTTGAAATCAAATATTTTAGATTTAAGGTTATATCAGATACAGTAGCAAAACTTGAAATGTCCTTTGATAATTATACCATTAAAATAATTCAAGTCTATGCCCTAAAAGCGAAATCAAGCCAAGAAAACATCATTAGAACAAGAATCACTCAAGAATATTCAGTTAAACACACTGAAAAATCTAAGAATATCCAGGAACAATATAATAGAAAAATACAGCGTATTAAAAGAAGTGTCGAGAAGTCATCTGGCCGCGGCTGGTACAAAACTAGGGAATGCAATCGCGATCTCCTCCTCCCCGATCCCGTGTAATTTTTCGGGATCAATCCCGAAGCATAATATGACGAGATCCCGTTCGAGATTGACGGGATTGGGCTGCAATGGTCGGCGATTCTACACACATCCGCTCGGGACGCTTCACGCGACATTGCACATTATATAGGGTACATTGCAATGGACATTAGATGCCGGTTAGCAGATAGCACTCTTGAGACACTTTAGAAGATACTCTTTTTTTAGAAGTTACTTTCAAAATCACCAATTTTAATCTCCTTGAGCTATACCTACTTTTGTTTTGATCATGTTCATGTAATTAAAATTGTTAGTTGTTTAGTTCGTAATATTAAAGGATAAAGGCTTTTGTTTTCTTTCAAATAATATTTTATTTTAATTAACCTCACTGTCACAAACATGCAGTTGTCATCGTATTCAGTCACGTGAATTATTTATTAAACTATACGAGATCCCGAAAATTTCGGGATTGATATTTCTAATCCCGCGGGATGTCGAATTCACGACCTCGAGTCGGAGAGTCCACACGAGTGGACCCGGATGGAGGAGGTCTTTTTCCAACGATGGATAAACTAAAGCCTGGAAAGCAAACATATGATAGTTTCTGAATTGTAATTTACGTACTGTTAAAAGTTATTTTTTTAGGATCCAGATCAAAGTTAAATTAAGTTTTGGAAATAAATAATTGACTAATAATTAAACACGACTTTATTTCTATTTAAACATTCAAAATATGCTTAACGCATTCAAACATTATGGACAGGTGAAGGTCGTAGCAGCAACATTCTTGAAATATTTACGTGCGCCGACTCCGTTGACCGTCTACTTAACTCAAGTACTTACCAGGCCAAGTAAGCAACGTATTTACGAACAGTTTTATGTAATTTAAAGTATGATGAATGACATACTTTTCATCTACCAACAAACTTAAACTTTCATTTTTCTACTCACACACATCGAATCTCGATACGATAAAATCGCTCCCGAGGTTGTCCCCACTTCTATGAGGATATAAGTCTATGAAGAACTACCTTTATTAATTTCATCATCATAAATTTAACCCGAATTTGAAGAATAAATCTTGATGTTTTGTGGTTAATTTTTGCAAGAAGCCAGTAGGTGATTCATCTGACTTTGTGGGTCTAAGACATGCCGGTTTCCTTATGTTTTCCTCAACTGAGTGACTGTTGAATGCGTAAATAGATAGTCCATTTGCCAGCCGAGGTTCGAACCTACAACCTCTATCGACTAAAGCCGCTAGCACACACAGCTTAAGGTTTGCCTATGTACCCTACTCTAATCTTCTATAAAGGTTGTTGATGTTGTTGATGTCTCTGATAACGATAAGACATTGTGATCACTAGTTGGTTTAGGTATTGTGATATTTATTTTGACAATGATACTATTGATAATTCAATCACAATACAGTCACAATACTGACAAAAGTGTATACTTTAGACTGCTCTAGAAGTTTATGATTCAGGAATGTTATCAGAAAAGTCATTAATAACACATTAAGTATCGATATGTTACCGATTAATCAATTCGAATCAAAACTCATGTGAGCATTTTTATCTGGATGGTATTTTCTATTCAGCGGCGATACAGGCCTTGGTTCGCATGTTATCATTTCATTGGTGTTTAATTAAGAAGACAATCAGCTGTCATCATCTGACATCCCAATACATACAGACCTAGTATATGAAGTAACACAATGTTAAGAGTTTGAGTCTTATTAGAACCCTTGGACAGTAAGAGTTATTTTCGTTTGTCAAAAACATATTCGTTCTGATGTGCGGCTCAGCTCTAAGTCTCGACTCTGAAGGTAAACACTGAGTGCGACTCCCATATATCAAAAACGTTAGATTTTTATATAGAAGTCATAGTTCGCGTTAGGTTTTTCTGAATCTTACCCTAAGCTGAAAATGTTATTTTTGCGTGTTACCTTTATATTATCGATATTGTTGAATGAGACAAATTCAATCGTTAGTATAGGTCTTCCGTATTTTCCAGCTTTACAGGTATTGCAAAGTAGCATTCGCAGACTTAGATCGGGAACCAAAAAATAGACCTAACATCAGAATACTCAATCTGGACATTGGTGGGTTTTGGCCAAGACGCTTCATTCGAAGGGACAAATGGTGGAGTATGCCTGGAGTATCCAGGTTTAGTTAAAAAGCAATCAACTTGAATGTTAAATGTCTTAAATGAGAACGATATATCTTTTCGAGATGCCATTAAAGAAAAGTAGATGCCTCACTAATCTTTTTTGTAAGCGATTCTAGTTTTCTCACGATATTTTCCAATGAACAACATACAAGCAAATTTTATTCATATAAAATTTTTATTGGGGACTAACGACCGACCTTAAGGTAATAGGTTTTTATATTTACGTTTAGCATTTCGCAATAACGTTATATGAGAAATTACGCGTATTTTTAAGATTTTCTGTTCAGTATACAAAGTACTTCAAACAAATATTTTAGGAATCGATTGCGATTCAATCCTTACTCACGTTCGTCACGTCTAATTCATAAAAGAAATGATTTTAATGTAATTTAATATAAATTTAAATCAATAGATATAATTGAAAACTAACAAAGGCGTTTGTTATCTAATCACGTAACTGTAAATGATGTATTAAATATCTAAACATAATATACATTTTAGCGGACAAGCGTAAAAAAATAGAAACACTACACACTCTTTGAAGTCTAGTGAACCATACTGACAGACTTCCGGTTAATTCATATCCGCTTTGTTTTTATTTATGTCACGTCTAACTGCTATAAATTCATAATATTACTGACCATAGAAGGTATATCGGCCGTTAGTTTGTCGGATTATAAGCCTAGATACATATAGCCAATATAGTGTTTTAAAGATACAATTTTTAATTTAATTTATGTGCAATCTTTTGAGGATATTGCTAAATTATGCCACGATGAAGTAATATTACCTAATTAACATTTAATGTCTGACGAAAGTTCTTTAAGATTTTAAATCATTAATTGGTTTTACTACAAGGTGTTCTGTGTCTGCTGAAAAGGTGTAAACATTAATTAAAATACAGCTGAGTTGTCTACACTCGGAGCAACGACCGGTCGTTAAAGTCGCCATCTATTGGCCACCTTTTCTCGCCATTATATCATTACATTACCCATGTTCACAAGACTCCTACTTAAGACACTGTAGCGAAGTACTTTATTAACAACTAGGAGACTTTCTTTGAGGGTTATTGAATGGTTAACGACTGAACCGTATGTGTGGAATCGGGCTGGGAGTGGCGTCGCGGGAAAGCGGTACAATCGACGCCCTCAATCATATTATGCGCATACGCAGGTAAAGCTGTAACATCAATATCATTACTAGCTAATAAATCAAGTGAGAACTTACCGTTTGGTAGTTTTAAAAATGATGAACTTGAAAACACAATCACATACACGCTACGATACGCGCCTGAACGGCGACCCGGTGAGTACTGGAAGCCTCGGTCGTACATTCGCGCCCTCCCCTCCTCAGCGGAGCCTCCGCAGGTGATACGTGGTACGGGTGGCAGTGGCTCATCGCAACCGACAGCGACCGCGCGTCTATCAAGCTCCGGCCATGTCTGCGAACGGCTCGGCCGCCGCCGAATCGCGGCTCTGCCACGTGCGAAAAGTCCCGGATTTCGACGGCTACGGATTTAATTTGCATGCCGAGAAAGGGAAACCCGGCCAGTACATCGGCAAGGTGGATGATGGATCACCAGCAGAGAAGGCCGGGTTGCGACGCGGCGACCGCATCCTTGAAGTAAACGGACACGGTATCGCGGGTGAGACGCACAAACAAGTAGTAGCTCGCATCAAGGAGCGCTCGGATGATGCTGAATTGTTGGTAGTGGCCCCGGCGCCGGGAGAACCAGTTCCCGACTTAGACGCACCGGAACAGAAACAAGCCAATAACGTATCCACCGAGTCGACGTCGACTACTGGTTCCACGGGCTCCGATAGAACGGATGGTGCTTCGCCAGAGCCGCCGCGTTTAAATTTACAGATGACAGCGGCGGAGATGCGTGCTTACCTAGCTGCTAAGAAGAAAGTGGACCCAAAAAAGGTGCCGATGGATCTCAAATCCAAGTTCGATATCGTTAAAAAGTTGTGAAGTGTGTTGCATGCGAGCGTATAAACCTCTAGTACATTATACGCTACTGGCGGACGCGCAGGTGTATTGCGATGTTGCCAGTCCGCGCTGAGACACTGGTTTACCTGGGTTATACCATGTCATGTTTGATTTGTGATCGTTTCTGTACAATTTTTGTATCTACCGCAAGAATCTAACATATCGTGCCTTTTTAATTGCCATTGAAAGTTGTACATAGGTACTGAGTTTTAAGGAAATTGAATTTTTTATTTTATTTATATGCGTATCATATAAATTTTATTAATTGTTTAGTTAGAATAATGTTAATTAAATGCAATTATTGTTGAGTGATTTAATAAAGATGTTGAAAGTGGTTGGGATTTTTTTTATGAAGAACCTGAGTCACGCTGAGTCATAATAGTTTTATAGTTTGATAACTGCTATCTTGTCGGTTATAATTTATGAAAAAATTCACGCATTAAATTCTCATTTATCGTTTTTGATAATTTTTACTGTAATGTTAAACTACATTGATTGATTATTTTTTATTAATAGAAATATTTATACACTTCGGTGTGGGAAGTTTATTTATACACTTCAGTGTGGGATAATTGTGCCGTGGACAATAACTAATTAACTTAAATTATAATTAAAATGTCCTAAAATAAGTTTTTGCAGTAAATATAGAGTATACACTTAATAATAACCGATGGGAAGGCAGATTTATAGATAAGAATAAATTTTGAGATAGAGGCTGCGTATACAATACATTTTGTTTTGTTATTAATTTGTACTGTACAAATTGATAACATGTTTGTGTTTTATCAAAGACGTTTCGAATCGACTCGACTCGAATCGAATTTCAAATCGACTAACTCAAAAACTTTATGGAAACTAAATAGATAAAACCATATGATCATTTTGTAGGGAGTCAAACCCTGGATTTCCAGCGTTACATTATAAACTATCGTAAACACAGATTTTTCACATTTATTTACTTTACATAAGGGATATATCAACTTATCTGCTCTTATCATTTATCGCAAATATTTAGACCATTTAGATTTATCTATTTCTGATAATAGTTATCAGTGTAAAGGGTTTTATTAATTATGCAAGGGAATGAATCGCATAGTGTAATAATAACACAAACGTGAATATAGGTTTAGTTTACCTTTGATATGAATTTATATACCAAATAAAATTGTAAAGTGAAAATAAAATACTTTGTTATTGGATTTCGATAATAATTATTGATAAAAAAAAGATTACTATTATAGAAATAAAAATAATTAATCATCAGATTACATAAAAACGTTTGCCTCCACGTCCCAGGTGAAGTGATTTTAGAAGACTGACTTTTTGCATTATTTCTAATAATTTTTGTGTTCTTTTATTTACGATGCTACGTGTATATGTCAAATTTTACGGCGTCATTGAATAACTATAAGGAAGAGGATTTGGAACGACGTTTTTTATATGTCCACGCATAACTTTTACGCATGGAAACGCTTCATAATTTTATTTTATGTTCTTCAGTTACTACTTAAATATAACGTCAATTGATGACAGAGTTGTCAAACCATTTTTATAGATATATTTTTATACTTCTACTAAAAGAATTTACGTATATGCAAATCAGAATTAATAAAAGCCATTACTATGAATTTCGAATAACGAACTATTTATGTAAATTACCTAGCTCACTAACTTTTAAACGTATCTATATCAAAAAATTATTTTTAACATTCAAATGAGCGTACCTCTTGATGTTAGATCTTAGTTAGAATTTCCATAGACGAATTGTTTTCATATACTTCACCCACTATACATTAAACACGGTAATTTATTCTCTTCATTCCTAAGTCCATAGAGTATAAAACCATAGCTTAGGCGAGACATGGTCGTGACAAGGACAGAGATAATAACGTGTCGCTCCTTCCCACGCTCTGAGGAAGATGTGATTATAATACAAAGCATGAGTAATTATCACTAATTCGCTATTAACTTATTCATGAGACTTTCGTACTAGTGAATAAATACTAAGTGTACTAGCTACAAGGTACATTGAATCTTAAATATTTAATTAGGTATAAAGATTCCCGTCCGCGTCTGTCTAAATATACTACAAAAAACTAAAGAACAGATTTTTAAAGTGTTGAGTACACAAAGATCACCTTTCATTGTAAATTGACTGTAGTTTATCTGAATAGCTAAATCATACAAATAAAGTGCGTGCGTACATGTACCACTATATGATCACACCATGTATTTGTATATCTATATTCACACTGTATACGTGCTAATGATAATGTATATAAATAAAAAATCTGCGTTTACCGCACAAGACATTATGCGACAAAATTGCCATCTAAGGTTCTAATATGTAGCTACTAAACGAATACATCCACCAATAGCGTATACTTTTCTCGATCTCCCTTAGTCTCTCTCTCTCTCTCTCAATCTTTCTGTCTGTTTCATCATGGCACTGTGTGTGATGTGACGTTTACTCCATATCAATCTCTATCTCGATCTTTCTCACTTGCTTGCTCCCGACTCTCGCTTCATGGCTATTTGCTTCATGCTACGTTCGCCCTTTCTCACTCTCTCTTACTCGGTCTCAATTGCTCTGTCCCTTTTCGACAAAAACGCTGCACATCTTCGTGACGCTAATATTATTGCGTTTCATCCGTAAAAATTTTACCCTCCTGCGTCTATAGAAGTTTCACTGCAAAACATAAACATCTTTGATGTTACAGACATTTATGCATAAGCATAAAACAAATGCAGAATGTTTATCCTCTAAGTGTACTTTTTACAGCACTTTAAACGCACCACCATTATGTGGAACTAGCCAACTGAAGTGTCCATGGGCGGTATCTCTTAAGATTAGTGGAGTCTATTTGACCTGTGTCTATAAAAAATAGTGAAAAGTGTATTCATTAAGAATTAGTTTTAATTAGAATATTGAAATAATATAGCTGTGTTCGTTCTTAAAAACAGAAAAAATCTATATAAGAGATTTCACGGTTAAGATTTAGAGACGAGACTGGGTGTGAAGTATGTTTAAAAATATATAGTATATCTATAGTACTACTTCGAAACTTTAATAGGTGTCACTCTTATAGAACACAGGTTTTTACTAACGATATTATTTAAATATATTTTTGTTAAAATATTCCTTATAGATATAAATAACTTAACAAATCATTTAAATTCAAAACCTAAGCGGGGTTACATCGCGCGAATGGCTTTGAGGCCATTTGATTATGTCGAGGTCATTTGACCGAACAGTTATCTATAGACGTAAAAACTGTAAAGTCTGTTCATTACCACGGTTAAATGAGTAAACATTAATCCTAAAATATCTTTAAACAACTTTAATTATAATTTAATTATTAATGACATAATACTGCTAACATAAACTAATATACAAAACAATAACTAACTTTAAAATATATAATTAAAAGGAGTTCCTTTAGGCAAGGTTCCGAAGATACTAACACCGTTTTCCCTTTTGAATAGTTAAACTCATTCTTTGTCCGAGGTAGCTGCCAGCACTTCGTAGTTTTCTTCCAAGTTAATTGTCAACAGTATCAGTTATTATACGTTTTTATGTGTTGGTTAACTCACTAACCCAAACCGTCTGGTGCAGGGTCCAAGGTTGGATCATTTTCATATAAAAATGCTAAATCATATGGTGTCAGTATAAAATAAGATACCCTATAGATAAATCGAACCTTATGTGGCAACCCTGCCAGGATATACCTACTACATTTTTCTTTTTTGTTGTTCACCACTTCACCACAACCCACCATGTAAGTGGTAAGGTGGAAATCACTTCCATCAGTAATTGTGTTTTCCATCAATTCCATCAATAACGTTGGTGAAATTTTCCTTCAATTGACATTTTCCGTGGAGGAATTTTTATATAGTTTTAAATCATCAATCAAATGAATATAAATTATAAATATCGCAGTACAGCGAGGAAATGCTGCCAGCGTTAAAGGTATACCACCACATATAGGCCACAGGGACAAAACTTTTTAAATTTGTTTTAATTTTCGTAATATATTAATTATCAGGTACACGCTTTGGATTAAATTGTCATTTACCGAATAAATTTAAATATCTAAATAATGAACTTATCTTATTTAAATGTTATTTAAATAATCTTAGTAATCTTATTTAAATTCCTAAAAATACCTTTTTAAGTGTAATTTCTTCAAATTGTTGAAATAAAAAGGTACCTATCTTAATTTTAATGAATAAATATTAATCGTGAATACAAAATACTTAAATACTTAGATTAGATTAACATAAAAACGACAAGATCATTAAAAATTATTCAATGTTTAGTTTTATTTTTCAACAGTTTTTCCCCAAATTTTCCTTGATATGCGCAATATTGAACTAGCCTAATACAATGCAAAGTGAAACTGCCGACAAAATATTCACAATTACAATACTTTAATACAGGATATAAGCATGTTTTGTAAACAAGACGAGTTTGAAATCGTGATATGAATAAATAAATAATGAAAGTCTCAACCTATTTTTCGTATACATCAAATCTTCGTGGTTGACTGTCGAAATAGCCTGGTAGAAGCGACTGGTCACAAGAGTCAGAGGCTCACAGGTGATACCGCCGTTCATGGACTTTCATACTTTCAGAAGAAACGAGGGTCTAGTTGGTCTTGATCACATCCTAGACAGAGTAATAAGGTTACAAAGTAGCCTTTGTTAGAGGATATAACAAAAAATCAAAGGCTACAGGCTACGGTTTGGGCTTCAGTTTCCTGTATCTGTTTCATGTTCATTTGATAATCGAATAGGCAAGTAAGTGATCAGCCTTCTGTGCCTGACGTACGCCGTCGACTTTTTGGGTCTAAGGCAAGCCGGTTTCCTCACGATGTTTCCCATCATCGTTCGAGAGAATCTTAGATGCACACAAAGAAAGAAAGTCCATTTGTGCACAGCGAGGGATTGAACCTATTACCTCCGGGATGAGAGTCGCAAGCTGAAACCACTAGGCTATCACTGCTGTTAAAGTATATATATAACTGTATAAAAATCCTGACCGGATCATTATATCCAACTTCAATTATGTACAAATAAACAATTTAGAATAATACTTTTATATATGGCGTCTATTTTTAATCAAACATCGACCACAGCACAAACTCAAACCAATGTGGGTTTAAGTTTAAACGACACAGGGAATCCTAGTATCCCCCACACCCCAGTGCACTTTCTCTTTCCACTATGCATCCTTTTTTATTATGTGTAATAAACATTTTTCTTTTAGTACATTAAGAGCAAACTTTGCCTTAGGCAACTAAGAAATACATAAAACTAAAGAAAATGTACGCCGCTAAACAAAAGTGTGTGAGCATGGAGTGGCAATGGGCAGGGCATACAGCAAGATATACAGATAAAAAATGGACTTTAAAGACAACTAAGTATATGGAAAGTACCATGAGACGAAGAAGAGGGCTCGCTACAATACACACCTAGTTACAAGCCACCCTCAGACTCACTCAACTGTCCAAGTCGCACCCTCTCGAAGCCATTCACCACGTTGTACACTTTGTACATTGAATCAAGAATAGAGCCTTGACTCATGATGGCATCGACATCAGACTACTGCAAATTGCCAGATCCTAAGCGATACAAATAGGGCATGACTGATACAGTTGCAAACACACAGGAGGACATCAAGAAATCCCAACATTTTTTCAAAAGAACCAGTGCTATACCGTTTTAGATCAAGGCCTCAGATTTGTGTATCTGTTTCCTAATCATCAGCCTTCATCAGCCTGATACTCACCGTCGACTTTTCGGGCAAAGTATGATCGTTTCGTCACAATGTTTTCTTTCACCGTGTGCGTACACAAAGTACATTGTTGCACAGCCAAGGTTTGAAGCGACGTCAGGCATGAGACCCAGTTTGAGCGAGATAGAAACATGCACTAAATTTAACACAGACGTATTAATTAAAATAACAGAAGGACCAATCAATCGAAGCCTAAAACAATACAAATCAGCAATAGGATGAGATTCATCAGACATCATTCGGTTTTATATTATTATTAAAGTTTATATATTTCAGTTTTCATATAAGTTTTCAGTGGTTTTTGTAGGCTAACATAGAAACAATTTTTTTTTAATTTAATTTGTTTGTGCGTTCGAGAGCGATATAACGATTATAGCGGTCATTTTTCGGTACCATTTTCATAGTACGATGCTCTTTACCAGCGCATAATGTTTGTCCGGCTAGTATTCTTTTGAGTTCCGTCATCAGGAAAATGTCTTTGGGGGCCACTGTTGTTAGCACACTACAATGGCGTAAAAAATTATTATTATCGAAGGGCAATTTGACAAAATTGTTTTAATAGCGAGTCAGTCACAAAAATTATTTCAATTCATGTCGAAAATATATAAATTAAAAACAAAAAATACAATTATAAAAATTGTGTACATAAACTTGGCCGGCTTTACGGCTAAATCTTTAAATTCATTGTACTTAGTTAATTTGAGGATAAGCTAAAAATTTAAGATGTTAAAATTGTGAATTTATTTATAGGTTAACGAAACCCCAAATCAAACTAAATTTGGCTTAATAAAATAAATAAAATCAGTGGCTTTTTAGGCCTGGGCCTCAGATTTCTGTATCTGTTTGTTAATCATTTGTCAATCTAATAGGCAAGATTGATAGCCTCCGGCATACGCCGTCGACTTTTTGGGCTTAAGACAAGCCTTACGATGTTTTCCTTCACCGTTCGAGCGAATGTTAAATGCGCACATAAACAAAGATGTCCATTGGTGCATAGCCAGGACGCTCAAGCCACTGAGGAAACACTGCTCTATATTCACAGGCTTATTGTTTACATATATAGCAACAAAATTAATATCAATATACATATTTAAAGGGCAAAGCTTGCGGTAATTTACCTTAACACTTAAATTGGTATTAATTTTAATACCAGCTATATTTTATCAGTAATAAACACATAAAGATCCTTATGGCCTTATCATTATCATTAAGATAATCATTATCAATACGGTAAATGATTGGTAAATAAAATGTATACATAGTATAATTTAAAAAAAATATTTTCCAATTCATCTCTGACGTCACGTTAGGCTCAGACTTAGGCAGAACTATTTTCAGACCTAAAAAAATATACATCCGGTGTCAATAGCCCATGCCTCATGGATTATGGACCTTCACACCAGGTTTTTAGGTGTACATTAGGGAATGCAATCCCGATCCCGAGATCCCGTGTAATTTTTCGGGATCAATCCCGAAGCATAATATGACGAGATCCCGTTCGAGATTGACGGGATTGGGCTGCAATGGTCAGCGGTTCTACACACATCCGCTCGGGACGCTTCACGCGACATTGCACATTATATAGGGTACATTGCAATGGACATTAGATGCCGGTTAGCAGATAGCACTCTTGAGACACTTTAGAAGATACTCTTTTTTTAGAAGTTACTTTCAAAATCACCAATTTAAATCTCCTTGAGCTATACCTACTTTTGTTTTGTTTATGTTCATGTAATTAAAATTGTTAGTTGTTTAGTTCGTAATATTAAAGGATACAGGCTTTTGTTTTCTTTCAAATAATATTTAATTTTAATTAACCTCACTATCACAAACATGCAGTTTTCATCGTATTCAGTCACATGAATTATTTTTTGTAAACTATACGAGATCCCGAAAATTTCGGGATCGATATTTCTAATCCCGCGGGATCTCGAGTCGGGATTGCATTCCCTAGTGTATATACTCCTCATACATAAATTGTACCAGCAACACAATACAGCAAGTATATACTCCCTGCCATAGGCACACACTTTTTATTTTTATAGTATTATTACTGTTCCTGTAAATTCTTGCCTATATTAAGCTGTAGGGAATAGTTATTTTCAAGTCTTTTCATTTATTCATATTGTATTTCCTCGTGTGTGGTTACTCATACTAATGAGTCATGCATGCGTAATTATTTAATCAAATTGAGATAACGTTCTTATGATACTCTCAAGGATTATCTCCTTAATAGGTTAATGAATGAAGCCTGGTTTTGATACAGTAAAAACTTTTTACACACTATTAAAATCTGTGTCTATGATATATTGACACAAATTTCCCGATTTTAATATAATTGTCATTAAATAAATATAATGTATTTACTTAACCCATTTTGTTGTTAAAACTCATATATTTAATATATATGTTCGCTACGCTTAATAGTTTATCAAACTATATTTATCATTCTTAAGTCTGTATCAATTCTAATAAAACATAGTATCTGTTTTTTATAGCGCCATCTTCTTTCGAAGCTTGACGACCATCATGGCTACTATATGGATGTCCTATATCTGGTGGTTTGCCCAAACCATTGCCGAAGATACCTAAACCAAGACGTAAGTCTGCCTGCGGCCAGGTTACCTAACTTACCTTGAATAATTAATAGAAGCTCGTATAATAAATTTTCAATTATATTTCTTTTTTTTAAATACTTGCTATATAATATTGTCCACCTAGATATTTACATACGTGCGATCATTAAAAAATATTAAGAACTTGACTTTTCGTCAAGTGTTTATATTTTTGATATCATAAGGGTTTTATGATCGTTTGTCAATCTAATAGGCAAATAGCCGTCGACTTTTTAATTCGAGCGAATGTTTGATGCGCACATAGAAAGGAAGTCCATTGGTGCACAGTCTGGGATCGAATATAGGAGTCGCTCGCTGAAGCCACTAGGCCAACACTACTCACAGTAATACTTGAACATATTTATTTCACGTATAAATATTTAAAATATGAAAATATGACATCTTTGCGTTACATAGACGTTTTATCTTTGTCAATTTTATATAATTGCTTACGAACGACGTCATGTACAGCTTCGACAACAGTTTACATTTTCCTATGAAATTCCTCTTAATGTACTGACATATATCGTTCTCAAATAGCTAGTAAAAGTGTTAATTGTGCAAGCGGAACTTGCATAACGAAGGAAATTAATTAATTCGCAATCAATAATCATCTAATTAGTAATACTTCAGTGATATATTAACATATCGTAACGTGTATATGTTCTCTTACGTATGTATGTTAGCTTAGGTATCGTTGGTTTGGTATGCACTATACATGTCGCAGGCAATTAGCTTAATAATCCGTTCGATTAACAGCCTAGCCTTTTAACTAAACAGCGCCGTTTAACTAGCGGCTTGAATGATATTCAGCCGTAGCGTTAGTTACATTTGATCCACTGGCTGGCTAATGCTAAGGCCATTTGTACGATAGAGTGAACATGTGGCAAAGAGAAAAAATAAAATGTGTGCTTGTACTAGTGTAGGTACGCACGTAAGAAGTGAAACTTCGTTATGACCTTATTTTTCGAAAAATAATATTCTATGCAACTTACAGAAATTGGTTAAATGAAGTTAAATAAGATAAAGTTTAACAAAAGGCTTTTATTATCATATACATAAATACAAATAATACATTTATTTCATTTTACCTTATTACTACTAAGATTATCATTAATTGTAATAGAATTATTACTAATATTGTTATCGTTATAATATATTTTTGTTATTAATGGCTTCGAATCTCTTCGGATCGACAGTAGTAGGGACAGGAAAAAGATGTCGCGTAACCGAAAAACAATGTCGATAAAAAAGATGAAACATCAAATCATGTCAACCGCAGCTAAATTCACATTCATGCCACTACAAGCATAACACAATTAACTTCATAGTATAGCTTTGGAAAACACAATCAAAAGTGTAGTGTGCCGACGCCCTATTGACAGTTTGAAGATTTTCGTTTCGAGTTTCAGAGTGGAAGAAAGTGGAACTAAATTTAAAATAACAGTCAAAAGACTGGTCAAGTACGAAGGCAAGTGGAACGTCATCGAACCGAATCATCTGTCTAACTGATCAACTGGCTAAATATCTTTCAGGCCGCTAATTAAACGGTGCTGTTTAGATAAGAGGCTAGGCTGTTGATTGAACGGCTGATTCAGCTAGTTGGCTGCGACATTCACGCGATCTTGATTTCTTAAAGATTTATTTACTCAGCAAAAATGTATCCGCAAGACGTGGAACCACAAATATCTCAGTCACCGAAGCCTCAGACGCTGCCAGAGGAACACATTGTGAATGTGGCACACAATTCTAATAAAAGCAATCTGGTCCTCAGTCCAAGCCACAGGCAAAACAGCCGTCTTCAGAGCGTACATCTCCATCTCCAAAACCTCCTCAACAGATACTTCAATAATAAACAACAAACATTTTTTTATAGTCTTGTATATTTTGTTTTGGTGTTGTGGTGGTGACTTGGTTCGAAATATGCTGGTCCTGCTGCATAGGACAATCAAACTTGACGAAAAGAACTGACTGCTAATCTAGTTACCTATATAGGTTTGTTTTTTTTTTTATAAAAGAAATTTAACTTTGACGAAACTAACGTACGACGTAACGCTACACAAGGTTACCTCAAAGAGTAGATTACCCCATGAGCAGTAGTGGCTCCAGCGTGCGACTCTCATCCCTAAGGTTCGATCCCCGGTTGTGCACCAATGGAGTTTCTTTCTATGTTCGCATTTAACATTCGCTCGAATGGTAAAGGAAAACATCGTGAGGAAAACGGCTTGCCTTAGACCCAAAAAGTCGACGAGGTGCGTCAGGCACAGGAGGCTGATAACCTGCTTGCCTATTAGATTAACAAATGATCATGAGACAGATATTTGAGGCCCAGACCTAAAAAGGTTGTAGCGCCATTATATTTTATTATATTTAGGTTACCTCAAAAGGTTTAGTTATTTTTAGGAATCTTGTTCCTGTTATATCTTGAAATTACATTGCCTCATCATTAACATGGTAATGTAGCCCGTTCAGTGAGCTAAGGCAAACCGTCTCGCCGTATTCAGGACTGTATCGGCATTAAGATAGTTGTGGATACTATATATGGATGTTTAATATACCATGGTCGACCATATATGACCGAAATTACTAAAGGATATATGGTTATAATTAACACACCTACTGGTTAGAAGTTCATTTCTTAGTTTTTAATATTTTCATTGTGTTTAAATTTTTTCTTTAATTGACTAGACTTATGTAACTTAAAAAACTAATTCTAATTAGAATTTTTTACAACTCGTCTTCGAATATGATTAAAAACGATTTTCCTTGCTTAGCTTAATAAATGAGAATTAAATTGCATGGTTTTGGGTTAAACCCATTAGTAAATTGATTTTCCTTATGATTTAGAATTACGATTATCTGTAAGTAATATATTAGGACCGACTCATAAAGTGCATAATGAAGGTAAAAGTCATTAGCGCTGACAGGAATCACGTGTTGATTTCGTAGATGAGGCAACAATGGATGGACGTATTTGCATAGTATTGCGTAATGTTATCATGTATAATGTTACCAGTGGCGCTAAAACGCTTGACCACACAGTCCATATATTTTTCTCCCTTCACACGTCTGTCTGACCTTTGCATGTCAAAAACGTTTTAAGTCTCAACACGAGACATACATCTATAGTTTTTTTATGTACCTTATGTTTTGGGATGAGGCGAGGTTATTTACTTGGATAACCACTACCTGTCCTGTCCTGTAAAAATAATGGTCTTATTTATGGACGTAACTTTTATGAAGTGATTAATGTGTTGTTACGTATTAATAACGATATATATATATATAACATGTATAATCTTAAATGCCAATATGATATTGTAGATAGTATACATTTATGACAGTAGTATTTTTATTATTATTTTAGATTAAGTTTGGTTTTAGATCTAAAAGAGATAGCTTGTTAGTGACCGCCCGTTGCCTTCCTGATAATTTGTTTTTATTTAAATGTAAGATGAATGATAAATGTAGCTGGTGCTTTTCTCGCTCAATTCTCCGGAACGCGAGGAAATGCTGCCAGCGTTTAAGGTACACTGTCACAGGAACCAAACTTTTATTTTATTTTATTCGTGTATTAATTTTTAATTATGATTATTATAGGTTAAGAATATTATAAATACTGTACAGTTGTGTGTTAGAAATAAATGTTATAAGTTTTTAATGTAATAAATTCTAAATAAATAAATCAAATAAATTGATATCAAAACCAAAATCCTACTGATCCATACATTTGTATTTTCTATATTTCTGTGTGGAACTAAAACACTATCAGCCCGATAAAGGATTGACTATAGTTACCAGTTTCCGACCCAGAGAGAAACAATTATCACAAATTGTTAACATAGTCAACATTTTGATCGAAATATTGAACTAATTTCAAAATGACGACCGTGTAAATATTTTTTTTATCTTTGAATAAAAATGCCTTGAATTTTGTCAAAGGATGGCCGCTATTATGACAAATTTTTAATTTTTTCTCCAACACCACACATATTACAAGGAGGACAATCAGATACTTATGATAATATGTTATAGAAAGGACACGTGTGAAAGTGACATGAGAACTTAAGGAGGCGCCAGGCGGATGTATGTAACTTCCTCACAATGGAGTAGCCCGTAATATCTCAACACACAACACACGAGGGGATTTTTTGTATACTGCGAACCTGCATGTTCCAACATGTCAACCTGCATGGGGAGGAAAGGATCTGCACTGATTAAGCCGTAACGTGTACAAAGAGCAATTTTTAAAGTAGCCTATCGTTTAGATATCCCACAGTTAAACTTCACCTGGAATCAAAAGCGTCTTCTGTAGGAATTCTATATATCTAGCGACCCAAGATATCACAAACTCCATGGAGGAATACGGACACATCTAAGAACAGACGTTATTTATTCCCGATGCCAAAATGACGGACTATCTTAGGACAACGCTATTCTAGACGACCCCAAACCTTTATAATAAAATCTGATATGGATTCGGAGATAGTTATATACCTGGGTAATAAACTTACACGAAATAAAATAAATAGTATGGGCATAGTTACACAACTATATTTTATCGTGAATAAAGTTTTATTGTTATGATACCAAGTACTTTACAGTCAACGTATTGTTTCAGTTTCTGGTTGGCAAAGATTGCTAAAAACCACATGATACTTAAAGAACGAAGCTAAATATCCCTGCTGTGTAATGCTTCAAGGGAATTTTTAAAATCAGGTGATTTTATAATGTTTAGACCAAAAGTTTGACAGAAATTAAAAATATCTTAACTGTTCTTTATTATGACATGATAATTAATCTGCATTTATATTTTTATATGGCTGATTGTGTGTTTTTTATAATGAATATACCACTCTCTTTGCAAATAAACGATTTATATACATGCATTATGTTTTAACCGTTTAGCCATTACGAAGGTTTTTATACGATAATTTCAAATAAAAAGAAAATGTACACCTATTTTCAAGTCAACAATGCTACATTAGTAACTATATTTATCTTTGCGAAACCACAGATAACACGAATAAGGATTATGTGTTATATTCTAAAGAATCCTCGCGTAACTTTGCCTCTATGTACGAGGTCGTATATATGACGTCATCATATGATAACTAGGTTGAGGTTATATATTTATGTTAGTACTCTATAAAATTCATGTATTCAGTGTTCGACGGACATATATTATTTGCATTACTAGCCTTTGCCCGGAGTATAGACCGCATTGAGCGAGATAATTGCGAACTCTTCAATAATATTCGTTATATTTCACATCCAATTCATATGAAACCATAATAAATATTATACACCTAAACGTTATGCCCTAAAGAAAGAAGTGACAATTGGCGGGGCATTGCAAGATGCACAGATACAATAAAAGTTTAAAGACAACTATGGAAAGGAGCAAGGAGAAGAAGGCACCCCAAAACAAGGTAGATAGAAAGAAAATGGAGAATGAAGGACATAGACAGAGAACATAGAATGCTTGGAAAAAGCTGGTAGACGTCTTTACCCGTGAAGAAGTTCCGATCAATGGTACTAAAGGAAGTTACGATATTATAACAAGATAAGCTGTTTATTCTACTTTGTAATTATTGGAAATTAAACGGGCTTTATTATTATTAAACCGCCAGGAACCACACTATGATTAAACCCGTACAACTCTAATCGGTAATTTTTGAGTTTATCGCTTTCATACAGACAGAGATTCGGCCGAGACACTATATTTAATAATTTTCACGTTATTAAATCTGTTAAAGAAGTGTGTTTTAGTAGAATGTACTTTTTGCTTGGATAGTTATCCAAACGTTTCGTTTATTTTTGGTTATTACAACTATTGTTTTGCTATTTATGTTTCGAAACCCTCGCTTAAATTAAGCTGATATATGTATTGATATAGGAGTATACTATGTATGTATGTTTGTGGACTCAGTTTCCGCACTTATACTGTCAATAGGTCCATTGTGCGTAAAGACCTGGCTAACTAAGCCAGCCTAACTCCTTCCAAAAGCACAGAAGCCTCCTGGGTACTTCATAGGCTTCACGGAGCGACCTCAGTGTTCCGAGGATTTCTGCACGTTGTTTAGCCACAGCCTCGCATTCCCGGACTACGTGGGTGACTGATTCCTCCGCGCTGAAACAGCCTCTGTCGTCGTCCATCGCACCTAGGACAAAAAGATGTTTATTAAGGTGACAATGGCCCGTAATTGTCCCTATCATTGTTTTTAGATTAGTTCTGTGTGAGTTTAGAAGTTGTTTTGTAAATTGCTGGTTGACTGCTGGCAGAGCCATTTTGGACTGTCTGCAAAAGTGGTGCATATATATATATATATTGACAAAAATACAAACAAAATCCTTACAGCACTAAGCCAATATAGTAATGTCGAAATTAAAAATATAACATATACATAAAATACACAATACCGCTACTGTGAACTGACTCCACGAACATATAAAGATCAAATCAAAAAAAATCCTAATCAGCCTTATTAAACTAGCATAAAAATCAATTAGATTATTTATTTCAGTAGATCAGTATTGGCCTAGTGGCTTCAGCGTGTGACTCTCAATCCTGAGGTCATAGGTTCGATTCCTGGCTGTGCATCAATGGACTTACTTTCTATGTGCGCATCTAACATTCTCTCGAAAGGTGAAAGATAGATAACACGGCTCCTCTTAGACCGAAGAAGTCGACGGCGTGTGGCAGGCGCAGGAGGCTGATCTAGTTGCCTATTCGATTGACAAATGATCATGAAACAGATACAGAAATCTGAGTCCCAGATCTCAAAATGTTGTAACGCCACTGATATTTTTTATTATTTATTACGTCACATTCTATGTGAGAGTCGCAAAACTATTTTCTATTTACAATCTACAGAAGCACCGTGCTTTTAAGAAAACTATAATTTCCTTATTTGAGCATTATGATTTCATACCCCTTCCGTTAATACGTAAGATTTTCATTGATGAAACAAGATTACATCGTTTATAGTATACGCTTACTAAAACAAATTAAATGCATAATATTATATAGTCATTTTATTAATGAATTACGCAATGTTGCACCATATACGGCTTAGTAAAGTATTAAGGAAACGTTCACACTAATTAAAAATTACAACAAAAAATATGTTTTTATGTCTGTCTCACAGTTTATCAGTAAAATTACAGTAATTTTTTACTGTACCGTATTCACGTACTATAAGGCTTAATTAAGGTGTTAATTGGAGTCATGTTATGTCACGCTTAGCTATTCTCAAAATGACACTAGTGTGATAAGGACATACAATTCAATGGGTTATTTTTATTAATAGATGAATAAAAATTAAAATAACTTTGCATAATTTAATAAAAACTTCACACATTTATTACAGACTTAATCTAAATAAAGTAATAGGCAGAATTTGTGTCTCATCATATTACCTATTAAAAATATAAAACGCCTGAAAAAATTATACGAGCAATTCCGTACTTTCATACATTTCGTAAATTGCCACTAGAAGTAATTAGTAAAATATAAATTTTCTCCTATTTTAATTATAACCGAACGTTTACTATCAGATAGTTTTGATATTTTTTACGTGTTTTTTACATAAAAATGTAATTACAGAATAACATACTAGATATGATAGATTCTGACATTTATCTGCGGGTAATGAATTACCTACTTAAATTTTGCATTACACTTTTC
The DNA here is from genome assembly GCF_905147105.1 of Pieris brassicae. NCBI lineage: Eukaryota > Metazoa > Arthropoda > Insecta > Lepidoptera > Pieridae > Pieris > Pieris brassicae. Next base: position 21,008,677 of record NC_059670.1, read on the forward strand.
CAGAGGCATTGAAATATTTAATCACAATTATACACTTTCCTAATCACAACCAAAACAGGACATTGTACAACCATCACAGTTCACTGGAGTAATAGTATATCTAACTTAAAACATTATCAATACTGAAATATCATAAGAGTTTTATCACATCGTTACACGGAACTTACTTTCTTTTCCAATAAACTTAATTTTACTTCTTTATCTGATGTACTAATGCCTTTAAACGTATTCTCTATTTCGATCAAAGTCCTATCTTTTGTTTCAGGTAACAATACATACATAATAGACAAACAAATCGTCAATGTAGCGGAATAGACTAGAAAAGCACCCTCTACCCCGATCGACGAATACAAATGTGGAGCTGTCTTCATAGAAATCACAAAGGCGGGTGTCAAAAATGACGTAGACAGCGTTGAACCTAAACTTCTATATGCTAAAGGAAATACTTCGCCACATATGACCCAATTCAAAGGTACAATGCCTATACAAAATGAAAAAGTGTATGTTATCATTAAAACCATAGGTAGCACATCAACCAACCACGCCTGGTTTATATATCCAGAATTTCTCGCATACATAAACACTGATATTGTGGTCAGAGACAAAACTGTCATAACACCACTTGTGAATAAAATAGTTCTTCGTTTGAAATTCTTCAGCAAGAATATAGCTAAGAACGCACAAGTTGTTCTTAAGAAATCAATGACAGTGAACTGCCAAGTGACATCAGTCAAGTTTTCCTTGTTTAACACTGCTTGAAGGATGACATTTCCATAGGCCGCCAGCATATGTGCACCTCCAAACTCAAATACTATCAGCATGCAAATTGCGACGATCGATGGCTTAAAGAACTCTTTTTTCTTGAAGATCTTCAATATGCTTTTGAATGAATTCAACGCATACCTCGTTATACTAAAACTTCTATAAATTTCCTTTCCATTCTCATTTTCATGCTGTTCACGTTCTTGCGTCTGTATCATTTTATCTAATTCTTCGTTCTGTTGCTCCCCGTCACCACGAACCCATTTAAAGGCCTTTTTAGCATCTTCGAACCTGGATTTGGAAACCAACCAGTATGGTGATTCTGGTGAAAGACTAATAATGACCATTGATATAATTGGGAACATGGAACAGACTATCGCTGTATTCTTCCAAGATAAATAGGCTCCCCAAATATGGGATAGCAGAATTCCGAGACCTAATGAAATCGCGAACGTTCCCAAAAATGCCCCTCTATATCTTGGTTCAGTATACTCAGCTACCAGAATTGCGGCTAACGGAGTTCGTAGTCCTAATGCAAGGCCATGGAGAAATCTAGCAAGGAGGAACATTGGCACTGTATTTCCAAATATAAAGATTATCCAGCCGAGAAGAGCAGGTATTGTTGAGATGAAGTGTGACTTCTGTCTTCCAAGTTTTGACATGAATACAGGTGATATGAAGTTTCCAACGATACCCATGAGGCCAACTGATGATGCTGAAAAAAAAAGTTAATATGTAAGTAAATATAATATGTATATTATCGCGTATTACAAGTCATTGCTAATGTGATTTGAACAGATCGTAACAGAAATCTATAATAAAGAACAAACAATGACAAAGAAGGCGAAATAAATAATTTTAACTCAATAAAACTCAAATACGTATAAGTCAAAGAAATTATTACTTTTTATGAAATATATTATTCCAATTGCCTTTTGTTAACTTATTGCTATTTTAATACTTTGTTTTTCAGAATTGAATTTTACTTTAAACATTTCGGATAAATAACACAAACCTATCCATGACGTATCATGATCAGTCAACGTGACAGGTCCACCATCTCGTATTAACTGTGCAAACAGCACAGCAGGGTAGCCGTGAGCGCAGCCATGACCAGCGATGTTAAGCGCCGCACCTGATACCACGAAGGCCTGAAATGTAGTTTAAGTAAAAATTATGTTTGGATTAAATTTTTGATAAAACTATTACTTACTTGGAGTTATAGTCTAGATTTAAGTTATGTTAAAAATGGGTGGACTTCTATATATGGCCGTTGGCATGTAAAATGTCAATTATGTTTTTAACGCCTGTTGTAATTTTTGGCGCAAAAACTCTGTTATTCCTATAAAATATTATATTACGGCAGTTGAAATATTCACTACATAATCAAACATTTATGACCAAATTCCGATTATTATATGTTTAAATGTTGTATAATTTTTTTTGTTTACCAAGGATACAGAAAAGATAAAGATTACCTGTTTTAAAAAAGTCTTCATCTTAATCGACTACATGTGCAGGATTCTGTAAATAAAGTTAATATAGTTGAATAATATATATATATGTATATTATGAGGCCTAGTATGTAGTACAGACTTTATTCATTCACTCACTGACTCACTCACTCACTCACTCACTCACACATTTGCACTCACACACTCACTTATGCACTCCAGTGTGTTGATAACGGTTAAAAATCAATAACAAAAAAAGAAAAAAAAGTTAATAGAAGATGTAACTAAATTATATATAAATTAAATATTTTAAGGAATGTATAACTAAGTTTGTTATGAAAGAGCTGGAAACCCTGACACAGGTATATTTTTTACTTAAAAGGGTTCCCAAATCTTACACATTGTAATGATATATATATATATATATATATATATATATAGAAATGAAACGCTGTTGATTAAGTTTCAATCTTTTGTGAAAAATAGTTTTCAATTACGAGGGCGTTTTTTAGCTATGAGTTTCTCTCTTTCGGTATGTGAGCGATCTCTTTCATGCAACCCGAAATAATTGAAACATATAACATACATGGATAAAAAAAATTGGATTTAATACAAATTCTTGCTAGTTTTTTAAATATATTTTATATACGTAAAGATTAATGTCATACATGACTTGTATAAACTGTCTATCGTGTCCACGGCAGGATATTAATTTCAAAAATATTTTGGAAGTAGACGTTGAAGAATTGTTGTCTATGTTAATTAGGGGCAGGGTGATTTTTTTTTATTGTGAATCGGTCCAGGGAAAAATACATCCTTACAATAACACAATTCTTTAAAACATTTTAATCCAATATTAGTCTAAGAAAACTTTCTCTCTACAAATATACTCAAAGTCAAAGTTAAAATCATCATGAACGTCAAAAGCCAGGAATTTTACATTTACTGCCAGTTCTCAAATCAAGTACTCGATAATAATTCAAAATTCGAACCGCGAACATTGCTATCATGCTTTTCCTCTTATTCCCATCTAGGCCTAGGACTTATTAATCACATAATTGATATTTTAATTTATTATACAATTGCTAATTGATTATTATCAACGAATCTATTATTGTAACAACTTTGTCCTTAACTGCATAATCATTATGCAATAAAAATAATTACTGGGAATTGTATACACGTTTTGTATAACTTAATAATACTATGAAAGGCAGTCTCAAAGAATTATAAGTTAGGAAATAAAGTTGTTAATAATATTCAAGAAAACGATGGATAACTGTAAATATGTTGTTTCATTCGTTTGATTAATAATAACAATTTGTTGATTTAAGTTAAATTATATGTACATATGATTTTTATTGTGTTAATTGCAATATTGTAATATATTAGTATAATATATTCAATTTTTTTAATACAGAATAATGTTTCTACAGTTGAAATATTTGTAAATATGTGAGAACCATGTATCTCCATCATAATATAGTTAGCTGCATTGTTTTTTATAACAGTATACACTTATTTTATTTTAGTACAGTAGTTTTTTGTAGTACATGGTCTTGATATATAATTAACAAATCAATGTTTACAAATTATTGTAAAAACAATTTTAAAAGTAAGCTAGAACTTTCTTACCCATTCTTCTCCGTAAGAACCTTTTGAAAGGGGCAACTAGAGTCATTTTCTTTTAAATATTTTTACTTGTAATTTTGACTTTCAAAGGTGTTTTTTTATATAATAATAAAATCAATCAGTGGCGCTACAACGTTTTAGGTCTGGGCCTCAGATTCTGTATCTGTTTCACGATCGTTTGTGAATTGAATAGCCAAATAGGTGATCAGCCTTCTGTGCCTGACACACACCGTCGACTTTTTGGGTCCAAGGCAAGTCGGTTTCCTCACGATGTTTTCCTTCACCGTTCGAGCTAATGTTAAATGCGCTCATAGAAAGAAAATCCATTGGTGCACAGCCGGGGATCGAACCTACGACCTCAGGGATTAGAGTCGCACGCTGAAGCCACTAGGCCAACACTGCTCTGCTTTTTCAATATACCTAATTGAAAAAAAAAATTGACTTTGACTTTGAATCATAATATTAAATGACCCATGTAAGGATAATCCAGCCTTATCGTTATTACCGCCAGAGTGCTGCGTCGTTAGGGCTCCGTCGAACGTAAAAACCGACCACTGTTGAGGCTTAGAAGTCGCTTTGTCATCGCGGGGTAACTGCTGGAAGAGCCATTTTGGACTGTCTGCAGTCAAGTTTTGCGACCATCCGTGATGTTGGAGTTCTTTGGCGAATTCAGGTTCGCAGTTACGAAAAGGGCAATGGAAGGAGCAGATACGGGCCAGATAATATCATTGCGTAGCCTCTCCTCGCAAGCTCGACCACAACCAAACATTACTGATGTACTGCAATAGCGAGCCCCATCAACATCCCGAACGCATTATTGAACTTAACACGAGGACATTGTATGATTTTTTTGTATAGGTTTAAAACAATTGAAACCTTCTTGATAATATTAAAAAAAAGTCTCTTGAATTAATATTTTTGTTTTACAAAAACATCTAGGTATTTGCTAATTTTGCATGTCCCCTTTCGAAAGCGATCAAAGATTCAACAAACACTTGACGGGAACAAAGGCTGTTTTGTAACAACGATGTCGTCTGCATTATTTACGACTTTATTGTGACATGAGTAGATCTAACTACTAACGACGAGCCGGTGATTTTAATGTCGAGATTTATTAAATTTTCGATACATTGAATACAATATTTTTGTCGATATATATTGTTTTATCTTAAAATTAATTGGGAGTTTAACTTTCGATACGATCTACGGAACACATATATAATATTTATGTAGAAACACACAGACATACATAAACATTGATTACCTTTCTACTTTTGGATTTTTAAGGGATAAAAGTTTTCGATATTTTCCAGGTTCAGGCCAGGTTTTTTTGGATAAAATTCTTGAGCCATTTTTAAACATTATTTTTAGTTTGTATTTAAAGTCATTCGCTTACAATGCTGTACGAGTTTTCTTCTCTATCTTCTATAATGTGGATAACTGTACTGTTTAACCGTCAACCTCCTAAAATTAAAACTTTTGACGTGAGTCAAACTTTTCTATTGCGTTCGAAGCTTAATGATGCGATAAGGAAGCGATATAAATAGAATTCAAATAAATTGAAATGACCAATCAAGCCAATAATTGGCACAAATGCGCAGACGCATCGCTTTACGAAAATAAACTTTTTTACGTTTCACGTATTGTCAGTGTAATTGAGTTCCGCGTCAGTTTTTCATATTTAATCATTTTTGATAGATTGTTAATCGACCTTGACAAATCAATCGTTTTGCGGTGTTTCCTCATTTCTTGTTTATTATAGGTAATTTAATTTTTTTGTTTCGAGAAAAACAACTAAAGAATGTATTAGAATAATCATTGTTAAGGTGATTATTCAAAGCCCTTAAAAAGAAAAGGTAGACAAAAGGTTTCGTAATGAAATGCTTTACGGATTGTTAAATTTAAAAATCTAGCATCAAGTCTAAAAGACGGCATGTGTTCACAGTCGTCTTCTAAACTTCGAAATTAAAAAGACTATCTCCTGTATTTGTATCTGGTTTATTATAACTTTCCCGTATTTTTATTTATAATTATAACTTATCCTATATTGCCTCTCTTGTCCTGTGGTGTCGTGGTTCAATCTAGAAGTTCTGTATCCCCAAGAACTATTTGGTTATGGTTGAGGTGAGCCAGCCTGATTTTGTACTGTACTTTAATTGATATTTGTAAATTACGAAAGTCTTTTAGGATATTAATTTGCGATGTAAATGCTACTCGTTTGAGGCTACTCAAACTTGTAATAAATAAGAATGAGCAAAGATTATTCTTACAAATAAAAACCGTCTAAAGCCGTTTGGTTTACAAGTATACTCTTTTCTTTATTGAAGGACTAAAAATAAACTTAAAAAAAATGTTTATACCTTTAGTAAGTATTTTAAAGTTACTAAGTTTATATTATTTTCTAGGTTTTTGATACAATAGTGATTTAGCCAAGGCGGTAATTTTTTCACTTCATTTTTTCACTCGCGCTTTCTTAGTTTCAATGCATGGCGATTTTCTAAATCGTTACGCCCCGAGAGTAGGTATAGACGTTGACACTTTTCAACTCTTACATTGCATCGATTCGTTACATAGCAATTAACATTTCAATATTTCATTAATATAGAGTAAAATTAAAATCCTCTATTATTTAAAGCACTCCGATAAACCAGATATCTGACAAGTCTACTTTCGTACCCTTATCTAATGTTTTGCTGTGTTGCTTTAGAAGCTACAATGTTATACCAAGCTATAAATACTAATAATAATAATAAAAAAATAATAAATAGAAATTTCAAACAAATTTTAAAAGTTTTCTTTTAGTTGGCGATTGGTAGATAGTACCGGTGACTTCAGAGCTGGTGCTTTTCTTAACGAATAAGTATCGCAATACAGAGAGAATTAAACAACAGCAAAAAAGCTGCACTAAAGGCTGCACCAAGCGAAATTAGAGAATTATAACTAAATAAATTGAAAGCTCTCGTTAAACCTAAATTAATAAATAAAGCTTTTTATAAATTTGACGAATACTTAAACGATCCTAATCCTTGGGATTGATTTGCTCCAGTTCAAACAATTTGTATGACTCAAAACTTTCTTGTAAGATCTTCTTGTCCACACTACGCCCTTGACTGATTGGTATTAAATGTAAATTTACAATTAATTTAACTTCTTTTCCGACGTATATAAGTGTCCTTGTTATTTTGACTTTGACTTCACAGTCCGCACAGCCACAGGGACCAAATTTGTTTAAATTTTGTATTTATAAATTTAATTTTTTGTTATTTATAATATTGTTATTATTGCGTTAATAAATAATTTTACTGACCTTAAGTAAATAATGCTTTGTTATAAATTAATGACGACTTCTTCACGACTCTTTGTAACCTTGTTCTTATCGCTTATAAATGAATTGAATATGATAAAGTTATTTTATTTAATCATGCAGATTTTGCTTCCGTAGTTATAACGCAATTTAGTTAATCTTTTGGGCTGTCGCTTTGTATTCAAGGAACATATTCTATAAAATACACACAATTTGACAACACTGGAAAAATCTATTTCGGAATAAAAGTAAATACCGGGAAAGATTTAGTAGATTAATTATAATAAAATATATATGTCAATCCATACCATATTGCTTCATTTTCACAAGCTGAGTATCGGTATATAAATTAAAATAAATCGCAAAATATAATGGTTATCGCTCAACGCGAAGACGGTTAGACCAATTCCAGTTTGTTTTTATTTATTCCTTGAACTCTATGAAGGTTTTTATGAAGAAAGAAATTTTGAAAAATATACAAAAAAAATAGTGAAAAATTTAGTTTTATTTGGTACTTAGGTTTTTATTGCGAAAACGCAAAAAAATATTGGTATGTAGCTACTAAAAAGGTAGTATAAGTAAACAAATTATATTAAGGCGAAACTAAGTGCGCGGGAGCAGCTTGTACAGAACAAAAAGCGAAAATTTTTAACAATATTAGAACATTTAAATTTAATTTATTTATTTCGAAAATATCTCATTCACACCAGCAGTATCTATTTCATAAAAATTATTTTTTAATTCAATTTACTTCGTGTGTCGTAATTTATACTCCTTTCAAAAATATGGTTAAATTTTGTCTATTGTTTATAAAACGCGTAAAAAAGTACCAATAGACAGATTTTATTGCTAGTTTTATGTATTAAATGTATTTTTTTAATGAACTACTTTTACTCTACCTTTGTCTATTCTTGACTCTTGCGCACTTTTTAAAAAATGATTTATAATATTTATCTTTAGTCGATCTGTCTATCACACAGTTAAAGTTGAACTAAAACGATTCCAATTTATCATTTGCTTAAGTCACACAAGAACGGCCTTGACACTGCTATATTTCTTAAGGCTGTTTATACACGATTGTCAATGGGACAAAAGCAAAAGTATAATAACAGTTTTAACAATTTTTCTGGATCGTGTAAATTTTGTAAAGTATTTTTTTTAACGTCATATATCGATATAAAATAAAGTGTTACTATATTTATGTTATTCATCAATGGTCTCCACTCCAGCTGGGCACATTTTAAAATATATAAGAATTATTTCATATATAGATATATTTTATGGCAGGTAGAATTTTTAGGTAGAATAGTTTATCAGATCGTTACTACAGAACTAAAATATTACTTCTTAAAACAAAACCAATCTATATTTATAAAAATGATTTGCTTTTCGTTGATCTCGCTAAACTCGGGAATGGCTGGACTGATTAGGCTAATTATGTTCTTGAAATAATTGTGGAAGTTCAGGAAAAGTTTAAACGCTGGGATACATCAATAATAAGTTAAGTAAAATACTTAAAACACACTTTAATTTAAGAAAAACACTTTTTGAACGTATTAAAGCTATGTATTATTATTAAAAACTTATAATTATTTACATAATTCTAAATTTTATTTTTATTCCGACGTTCACCGTCACCGTGACCACGCACGCTGAAAATCACGATACCTAACTAACTAACTAACGCTAACTTTGCAAAAGAAGGATGTAGAATAACGTAAATAATTATAAGTTTTTAATAATACACAGCTTTAATCCGTTCAAAAAGTGTTTTTCTTAATGTGTAAAAGCTATTTCCAATAAAAACTTCCATGTAATGTCTTTTATTTCTGAAAACACAAAAAAACAATCACTTGGTTGTCATATATTTATAGATGCGTTACGAAATTTGTGTTATCATTGCTGTATGACGCGCAAACTCTTTAGTCTGTTTTAAAATTTTGTATTAAGTTTTGACACAAATATAGGTGACAGATTGTTCAACCGAGCATCTAGTTTAAAATATTAGTAGATGAGTAAAATTACAGCAATGGCAGACTTAATCTAAATGTATATACTATATTTATAGAAAACCGATAAAATATACGATAAACTAAAAATATCTTCAAAACAATAACAGGATTTGAGTTATATAACAAAACACGATTAAAAACCTAGATTAGGATAACGTTTTAATATGTTTAATTATATATATATGGTATTGTCTTTTGTTAAAATAGCTTTTACACATTAAGAAAAACACTTTTTGAACGGATTAAAGCTTAAGATTAAATCAGTGGCGCTACAACCTTCGTAGGTCAGGACCTCAGATTTCTGTTTTATGATCATTTGTTAATCTAATAGGCAAGTTGGTGATCAGCCTCCCGTGCCTGACACACGACGTAGACTTTTTGGGTCTAAGGCAAGCCGTTTTCCTCACGATGTTCTCCTACACCGTTCGTGTGAATGATAAATGCGCACATAGAAAGAAAGTCTATTGGTACACAGCCGGATCGAATGTACGACCTCAGGGATTAGAGTCGCACGCTAAAGCCAACACTGATCATATCAAAGAGTTATAAAAGTTCGATTTCCATGAATTACAAATACAGCCCTAAACCTATCCTGGTTTTATTATTTATAACTTCAATATAATTGCTATATTTTAACGAAAATCTTCCTTATTTTCTGTCAAATTGTGTTTGCGCTGTGATGAAAAGTGACAGATGAACACGCAAGTTAGACAAAATATAAAAAAAAAAACTAAAAACACCAAAATTATTATCGCTCTTAAATACTTTGACAAGTTCCAATAAAGTAAATTGTCAAACTGTTCGATAGTTAAGGACAAAAAAATAATGAAAATAGTTTTTTTCCTTAATACTGTTAACAAATATCACACGTTATGTAGTATAGAAAACATAGCAAAAAACAATAACTACCCATAAATATAACAACTAAAATATAGTATTAAAAGGAATCCCTTTAGGCTTTGAATAGTTAGACTAATTCTTTGTCCGAGGTAGCTGCCAGCACTTCAGTCTCTTGTGATGTCGACTAACCTTTTTGCAAAAAATTGTTGAATGCAAATAATAATAATACCAATTGCGCGTGATTATTTCTAATTGTCAAGTGTTCCTTATTCCGTACCTGTCATACGTTGACTTTTTGGATCTAAGGCCCGTTTCCTCACGATGTTTTCCTTCACCGTACGATTAATATTACCATGAAAAAAACAGCTATATAAATAACAATACATTATTCAATTCCAACTAACGGATTTTATAAATTGTTATCGTATTTTATCTAGCAAAACTGCGCATTATCTTTTAAAACGTAGAACAGTAATTAGTTAGGTGCACGCAAAATGTAAAGACAAAATTTGTTTCGTAATTTAAGTATGGCATACAATTGGCAAACGCTTATGTTTCTCACGCCTCGAACACTAAATACATAGTAACACTAAAATGTATTTATAACAAATGGTCTTATTCCACAATCTTAACTATAGTACTCACCTGTCACTTTCCATGACAGTATAAACACAATTTGAATGAAAGGGACGAAAGTTATTCTTCTTTTGTTGCCTCTCCTATACTGCTGTTAGCCGTCAGAAGTGAGTCCTGTTCCAGATGCAGCCACTCTTCCTCAGTCGCAATACTCTTCCACTCCCTAACGAAGCAATGATTTCACCTTTCACCAACACGTCATTTCCCTGAATTTTACCCAATATCATTAATGGTGGTGCCAAGACGTAGCCCAGGTACGCAATTTTACATTAAAAGAGTGAAATTCGATTGGTTTCATTAGTAAAATCTTTTAATTAATTAAAAGCTTTTCCTTATTCTCAAATATTTTTGGGGTAAATACAAATTTGGCTGTGTCGAGCTCACACAAACGCTGTTAGGCAGATTTATCCAGCTGTTAAATTAGGTTATGTTGGAAATCATTTCTATCTCTTTAATAATACAATAAATCGATATTAAAATGAATAGTTTTAATTAAATAATGTTATAGTATGTTGTAACTTTAGTTACGTATTCTCGAATAATTTAATTAATTTCCCACTTTTACGACGACAATTAAGTTTATTGTTAATATGGCAACAGATCCTTAATCCTTATTTATTTAACAATGTTACCCAATATATACATACACGCGATATCCATTAACAAACCAAATATTATATTATTTGTTTTTGTTTCTAACATTACTGGTTTTGTGAGGGTAAAAGTCGAAGTTTATTTAAATTGGGCAGTTCACGTTTAAAAACTTTTGAAACTAAGTTATATATTTTTTCTATTTATCTGTATAAAAGGTTAATACAGAAAATATTGAATTAAGGAATATCTTTTATTCTATTCTTTTCACGAAGAGAACATCCCGGGAGGTGAAAATGTAAGTTCAAAACGGCTGGTCTCGCTTGTGTGTTCAAGAGTTTCGATTCATGGACACTCAATCCGTCTTTTCGTTTGACAATTAGATAAAAAGTCATCTTTTTATCTTTCTCACTATAACCTAACATAGAAAGAAAAGGTTATTGCAATTGAAAGTAACCCAAATATCTCTCATTTAAAGTATCAAGTTGTCTGACAACTTGATTGGGACAAGTTTACACAATTAACATTACATTCATTATTAGCGCGTGTAATGAATAGATTGCGTTCTTCGTCGTAAACTTTACGAGGCAATGTCTGAATTCGATATCCCCTTAAAAGTTATATGGCTGACTATATTGACGATGGCCACCTCTAATACCACTCATTGTGTAAAGATACATAGTTACTACATAGTGATTGTATGTGGTAAATGAGATCTCCCGAATTTGCCACGTATATGGCTTTAGACAGGGTGACACGCTTGCATGTCCAACCTAGCATTGGAGGTAGAAGTCAGTGGTACTATATTTTTTAAGTCCACACAATTACTGGGGTATGCAGAGGAACATCCTAGTCACGCTTAACAAAAACCACATAGCGGAATGTTTTAAAAGCCTCCGAAAATCAGCCAGTTCTATGGTCCTGTCAGTAAATGGGGAAAAAACAAAGTATATTGTGACAACACCACTAGGAGCAAGAAATTCCTTTGTGGTGGAAGACGTAAGCTTTGAATAATGTGAGTTTGTTTACTTGGCCTTGGTGACTAGCAATCCAAGCCGATAGATGAGTAGACGCAACATGATAGCAAGTCGCTGCTATTTTGTCCTTCGTAGATATTTCCGATCGCTTATACTTCTTAGATAGAATACCAAGCTTATTTCTGTTCTGTTCAGAACCATAAGCGACCAGTGCAGTGGTTCTGAACCCTGTCTCCTTAGCGAGAAAGACGAGATCTCTCTCTCTCGATAAGAAGCGGAAGATTCTCCGAAAAATCTTTGGCCCTGTTTGGCGTATTCGCTACAGTGAAGAACTTTATAACATTGTAGATGACGCCGACATCGTCCGATTTATAAAGTGCAACAGGCTCAAGTGGCTGGGACATGTGCACCGTATGCCGAACGATAGAACCCCGAGGTCCTTCCTGAATTCACAACCCGGTGGCAAGAGAATACTCGGTAGACCGAGGCTGCGTTGGTGAGATGGAGTTGTCACCTCGAAATAATAGAGGTTCGCAATTGGACGCGGGAAGCAGTGGATCGATTGCGATGGCGAAGTGTACTTGAAGAGGATAAGGCCCACAAGTGGCTGTATAAACATTGATGATGATGATAATGAATGAGTAGATGACGTAACAAAAGAAAATATCATATGGATTCTTTGAAAAATTCAAAACAACTTATCGAACTTTGGGATAATATGAAAAAAACAATTTTGACCATTTTTTGTTACAGGTACATAATAATGCGCAATAAATTCGAGTTAAACGCAATTGCTGCTACATTCTATGAAGCGTGGATTTACAAGTTCGTTTTCTTTTGTCACAGTTTAATTTCCTACCACAGACTATTCTTAATATAGAAACAGCTTCCGGTGTAGATATAGTTTAACATTTCCGTCTTTTACAGTGTTATTCATCACGTACTAAATTGAACGATTTTTTTACGAAAGCTTTTAGAATGTGTTAGAAGGTAAATTAAATATTAAACAAATGTTACGTACACTGAATTTTCTTGTCTTATTTATAATAAGACACTTATATAGAAATATAAAATGATATGCAATTTCCGCACTTTTTAAAATAAATACATACACCTCAATCGTTTTCTGATTTGAATTAAATGTAAAATTATGTAATAGTATGAAGCCGAAGGCCGAAGAGGAATTCGATCAGAAATAAGAAATAGAATATATATGAATGTGAATCTATAGGCACAAAACAAGGCTTTTGAATATGTCAAGTTCTGGATAGGTAGTCTTTATTCTGTTATATTCGCGAAGAATTCGATTGAGAGGTGCATGAACTCCTAGGATGTTATTTTTAGATGAAATCTAGAAAATTCTGGAAATTAATAAGGGACTACGATGTTAATGTTCTCAAAGAGCTTACTGTTCTGTATTTGACCATTTAACAATTTGTATAAGAACTTATCACCGGCTAGAGTTCTCTGATCGTTCAGTAACATCATTATACATTTCCTAATACCTTTGAGAAAATGCTATATCGTCATGGTGTCTCATACTTTCAGTATTCAAAGTTCATTTACCCCACTATATGCGTTGCCAATGACTGTGTACTAAAGACACTTAAATCTTTAATTTTGAATTGTTAAATAAGATACTGACCTACATCACAGGAACATACATAAGCAATGCATAAAATTTGTATTTTCTAATTACGCACTTATTCTTAGACACGATCCTATTAAGCAAACAGTAATGCAACATTGTTAATATTGAAATCTATATTTACTAACTTTTATCATCGCATGTTAGGAATGGGTGAGGTTTGAAAACTGCAGTTCAGAAATAAGGTTGCAAGAAAATTGTTGTTAGAATTAAATATAATATAAAAGGCTTTGGGGGAGGCCGTCACTCCAACGGAAGTCTGAGACCTAACAAAAAGCTACATAGCAGCCAACAAAAGTTTTAGTAATTATCAATTTACATTTTATGAATAATAAAAATGTGATTTATTAATAAATGAAAGTCTGTTTTGATAGTTCTTTTTAAATACTTACTTTTCATTTAAATTTGCTTGGGTTAATAAATGTTAGATTCATTCATAAATATTTTGTGCTTACCTTACTTAAAGACTTACCTACAGTCTTACAATGATTCATTAAGATCTAACTTGAGAAGTTAAAAAGGCTTTTAGGAAGCTTAAGGAATTGCATCAGACCTTAGATTTTGTAACTAACTTGCACCGGATATACAATACATAAAAATATGAGGTTACCAACGTAAATAATATTTTTGAAAGATTACATAGATGTATTTTAGAAAATACGCCAAATTTTGACAAAAAAGGGTTTTTACTCAAACGGCAGGGATCTCACCTGGTGTTAAGTAAATAACCTTACTGCAGCTCAAGGATACTCAATGCCAGAAGGCTCGCATGTGCCTGCCTTTCAGGTATTGGTGTTACAAGAGAGTAACTACCTAGAAAGACTAAGTCGAATTTGTTCGGAAATACCTTAGTGGACAGCTAGGATCCACTTAGTAGTGGTGCGCAGCAAGAAGCTCCTTAAAAAGCGCTCAGTTGTGAAACAACGGGTGTCGAGGTGATGAGGGAAATTTTCTATTCTGCCTCCACGGCCGATGATGGTACTAAAAATATTATGCGATTGACTGAAATACAATATCCTTATTATACATTAATATTATCTTTGAGTTTACTACTTAAATTGCAAATCATAAAGGTAAATACAGTTCATATGTTAAAAGGAAGAGACTATCTGCCCACAACACAGGGAATCCTAGTGTCGAGGCCAGTGCACTTTACTTTACCTAAATATCCTGTATATTGTGTATTATAAGGTTTTTCTTTCTTTCTTTCTTATTTTGCTTTTAAATTATGGTTTAAAATACGGGACTGCTATTTAACCAATGCCAAAAACTTAACTGTCGTGGATGTAATTTTTGTTGTCTCAATATTTAGAATTTAAATGGACATTTTATACAAACCTTTTCTTAAGAATAGATGAAAAAATAAATGTTTTTCTATTAATTTCAATGACTAAATTTATTAAAAAGTGAAATAATATTAAAAAGCTTAGTTCTTTGCTATTATTTTTTCCTATTTTAGCCATTTTCCCCGTCTATCATTTACCACAACTAATCCCCAATTACACAATATGGTCATGTTAATTTATTTATAAAATTTAAAAAAATTTCGAACACGAATTATCTGTGTTGTTCATTAATGCACTTATGTTATCTGTTTCGTATATTTTGTTTATCAATTTAATCTGTTTTGGTTACATACATTATCTAATTGTGTTCTTTTGAAAATGGATAGGTTTTATAAATTAAAAAATCTTATTTAGTATTCCACAATTTAAAACGCAAGGTTTTAAATTGTGGAATTTGGTTTCCTAATAAATATTACTTAAGGGCACTTCCACTATTTAAAAAAAATACTAACATGACGTTACGCGAGGGAAAGTCATTATTTTGTCATAGTTCTGTCCTTCAGTACATCTTTGCACTTTCACGTGTTATGTCATTTGTCATTTGCTGCCTTACTACATAGATGCGTTGTAGAATATTTGTGTCAAAACTTAACACAATTTTTAAAACAGACCAACGAGATCGGACGTCATACTCCAGCTATGGAACAAATTTTCTGTTCATATATTGTTGTCATCAAGTGACAATTATTTATATCTAAAAATACGAGTCTAAGAATGTATTTTACATGAAATATGAACACAGCTACAATCAATTATCATTCAAAAATTCAACTGTCATTTTTAGTATTTTTCTTTACTTATTATTTATGTTTTCCACCGTTTAAACCTTCCCTGAACTCTCACAATTATCTCAATCGGTCCAGCCATTTTCGAGTATTAGCCAGGCAAACGAACAGCATTTTTACTAAAATTAAATATCTAACAATAAAGTTTAATCTCGGTATGGTCTTCAGACGAAACACTTTTCTGTTCGATAACAACTAGAAATAACTTCCATATATTGAATTAGCTTTATAAAAAAATATAATTTCTTAGAGTAAGAGTAAGAAAAATTACAAAAAAGTGAATAATACGAAGAAAATAATACGTAAAATTATTTTAACTCTAATAATTTTACTGAATAATATTGATTAATAATTTTAAGAAAGATATTAGCATAATTGATACCATGTTAAATTCCACAGCGCAAAATGAACTGCATTTTTTTTCAGGCATCATATCTGGGAATCACGGTGAAAGTAGTGGGATATCATGGTATGTTAGGTTTTGCTGTAGAGTTTGTTAATAGCGTTTTGAGGGCGAGCCATAAATTAGTACACTCGAAGTAATGTCAGATATAGTACTCACCAATTATATTTTAATGCACTTAAATTGTCAGTTTGAACTGCATAATAGTCTATCGATATTTGGATAGTTTTAAAGTTCGAACGAGAAAGTGTCAACGGTTGATTTCCCTGTCGTCGTAACATCAACTGCGCGTGAGTTGTTCGCAAGTATCTGTATTGCAACACTCTACGTAAATTCGATTTACATAGACGATTAGTTTCTGTTATTCATTGTTTATTAATAATAACCAGTACTATAAAGAATCTACATTATATGACGCAGTTTTATTTCCAATGTTGCGTTTCGTGCAAGGAAATAAAATTTGTTTTTCGGATTGTAAGGGCCTTTTCTATCTATGTATAAATAAATTTCATCTAGTCTCATACGTAATTTTAACGGCTGTAAAAAATAGATTCTATATAAATATTGTAGTATTTTTTCTCATAGATCTAGCGGCCATTTAGCGCAAGGCGTAAGAATACGATTCAAGTTTAGATTAATGTTAACCAGATGGCAGTATGTTCAATAAAAATGTGATGGTATGAACTTTGCCGTAAATATTTTTTTAAGAATTCGTTACATAATGAGAAAAGTACAAATATGTATTTAATTTATATACAAATCGATATAATACTAATAATTTTGAAATTGCTATATTATTATCTCTATGGTTCCTTAAATGAAGTGTTATAATGGCAGCTCTAATCAACGTGGTAAAAAAAAGTACGAGAATTGTCTATTCGCCATCAAAATGGCGTCATCGAAGGAAACTTATTGTTTGTGTGGTCAACCATATAATGTTGGACAATTTATGATAGAGTGTGACTGCTGCAGAGAATGGTTTCATGGAAGGTAATTCCGAATAAGTAAAAATTTCAAAGTGAAAGTGGTACTGTGTGTGAAGAAAAAATAAATCAATTGTACAGCACTCTGCACTTCGGCCATCATGTTGTCTATTATGTTTTATGCGGTTTTTATATAATTATGAGTGATTATCATTTTTTATGTGTACATTTAGTTTAAGTATAGTCGTCTCGTGATAAGTTATGAATGTGTTTTCACGGTTTCTCCTTAAAACTATTTGTTTACATTCTTGGTCACCATGGAGTCTTGTGTGCGCTTTTTCTTGGACCTTTGTCAAAATTTTGCGTGCCCTTAATCTATTGAACTATACTTTCTAACCATTATAAAGTCCTACTTAACATGTAAATTCTATTTGTTGAGTAATTATACCAATTTCAATATATCTAAGATAAAAATGTAGCTCAAATTGTTTTGTTACAGTTGTGTAAATGTAAAAATATATCATTCAGATGATATAGACAAGTATCACTGTCCAAAATGTGACCCAACATATGGCCCTTCTGTCTGTAAGTATTTCTTTGTTTATTATTATGCAATATTATGAATTTCATGCCATTAATTAGTGAGATTGAATGTCAATACTGGATTTTTATATATTTGTTAGGTGTGTAGTAGTAGTAGTGAGACTAGTTAGTTTGATTCAATGCAAACTATCTTCCCCTAATATGTATGATTATTTAATGTAATAAAATTGTATTTCATTAACTATAATGATCTTAAAACTAATGTGTATGTTGTGTTTGCTAGTAGTGCTACCATTATAAAATAATAGTATTCATAGTCACCTTTTCTATTCCAGCAAGAATTCCAACAAATAATCACAGAGCAGATCGCTATGAAATTGGAGCTGAAACTCGACCTTCCCAAGCTGGAACCCCAGCATGGGTGCGAGCATTGGCGGCAAGGCCATTGCGACCAACACAGGCTGCCTTACAGAGAATCCGTCCTGAACAGTTTATTGAAGAATTCGTACAGGATAATGGTTTGTGGTATTTTTCAGGAATTATAAACAGGGTTTTAAATTTTATGAAACAAACAGTTCAGATAGATATAAAGAAGTGTTTGGTTTTGATTTTTTTAGGTGTGGGAATTATTTCATTTTAGGTAGAATTAATGTTGAAATAATTTTTCATTCATCAAGTGTCTGATGATGTTGAGATGTTTTTACCTAGACTTGCTCTTCAATCATTTTAAATGTGTAAACTAAATATTTACAAAAAAACAATTAATGGATAAACATTTATTTTCCATGCTAACTTATTTACATTCGCCCTGTACGATCTAACTTAGGTGCATTTTCATTTCAAAAGGTGTCATTAGTGGCTTTCCAAACAGGAATTTAATTGCGCGGAATAATTTAATAACTATACAAATATTTGCTTGCCTTGCTTTCTAATATTTTACTTTTTTATTTATTCTGCAAACATGAAATATACATAGTTTTCTTTCAAATTGTATTTAAACACCGCTTTTAAGCATACATGATGATGCAGCACATTGTAATGTTAGCTTCAACTATTCAATAACAAGTTTTTGCACAAACAAAAACTCTTATCATAAATTAAAATCATTTTTATTATAATTAAGAAAAAAAACATGAACATATGATTATATTATGTAATATGCATAGAGACTCATTAAGGTACATTTTAAAATTCAACCCCTGTTGATTGTCCTTACAGTTAATTTTAGTCTAAGGAGCCATAATTAGTTAGAAGTGCAGAACCTACTTTTTGTATTTTTTTAAATGTAATTGGAGGCGCATTTGATGTTGAGTGATACCTGCGGTGATACTCACATATGAAATAGCCTCAGAAATGTGTATGAACACAATTTAAAAATCTGCTTTTATAACAGGCTTGTAAAACTTAACGAACACTATAACAATAAATGTATAAATTCTCAGTCCTCATTTTTATTTAATTATTCTTATATTCAATTGTACTATTTTTCTATATTCTTTGCATTGTATTCTGTATGCAACAAAGTTTTAATAAATAAATAAATTTTCAGGTTTCACTAGACCTATTATGTTTCACAGTAATGAGGGATTGGACATGAAAGTCCCAAATTCTGCATCATTCAATGTCAGATCAGTTTTAAGATTCTGTGGTGCACAATTGGAGGTGAGTTAACCCTGCATTACTTTGTTATATGTGTAATATTATCTTATTTCTAAAGATCTGATTTCTATAGAATTAGTATCTATAATGTGAGGTTCAGTACAATTCTGAAGAATGAGGCTGTTTACCCTGACACTTTATTCATTTCTTGAATTTTTTTTTTTGCTTTTTCCGTTAGTTAAAATGTTTTTTTACAATTTTCCTATAAATTTCAGGTGGAAGTGATTGATGTAAGAAAACAGTCAACTCTCAGAATGCCACTTTCAGATTTTGTAGAGTATTTTGAGACACCTCCGGAACACAGGGACGATAAAGTATTGAATGTACTTAGTTTGGAGTTTAGTGAAACAAAGTAAGTAGAAAGTGAATTTAGATTGTAATTATACACTAAGAACTCTTTAAATTTTCATCTGCACATTTAAAAAAAACATATTTTATTGAATTTCCTATGTAAATGTTCATTATGAAGTTTTTGACATGTATAAGTAATTATTGTAGTAATTGGTTTATTTTTCCCTATTGTATGATTCACGATAACTACTTCTAATATTGATAAATGAATGCATTCTTGCAGCATGTCGCCACTAGTAGAGCCTCCAGGTTTAGCCCGCCGTCTGGATTGGGCAGAAAGGGTTTGGGCGGGTGGCGCTGCTGAAGGCCGGCCCAAACCAGCTGTACAGAAATATTGCCTTATGTCAGCGGGTGGATCATATACGGATTACCATGTGGACTTTGGTGGCACCACTGTTTGGTACCATGTATTGCATGGGCGAAAGGTTAGTTTATGTAGTTTAAATATACTGATGTGATACAATTATTTTTTCTTGGTACTGGGAAATGAACACAACTTATACATGAAATTGAATTCAATTTCAGATATTTTACTTGGTACCCCCGACATCAACCAATTTAGCACTTTATCAACAATGGAGTGCTGCAAATAATCAAAACGAGAAGTTCTTTGGTGATATGGTAAGAATACAAATAGATATTGTTTGTTGTCAATTAGTAATGATTTCATATATATAATACACAGAATATGCCTTTTGAACCATTATCAGTGAAATAGATATATAATTGTTCGGCGGGCCCACCGGCTGATCTATAACTTGGAATTTCCAGGTGGAATGGTATGGAACTGCAGAGTTATGTGCCGGTGAAACATTATTTATCCCATCTGGATGGATACATGCTGTATACACTCCGTGTGATTCACTCGTGTTTGGGGGAAATTTATTGCATTCATATGCCATTGAAATGCAGTTGCAGTAAGTTATACGTTCTTTTGTGGGTATGTCAGTAAGGCCAGGCTCAATGTAGCTTTAGTCTCTTAATTGGGCTTTCCAAAAGTAGATAAGTTTTCAATATTCATATTTAAATAATTGAATATTAATAGAATAGTACTTAGTTTAATAAATAATTAATTTGTTTTTTACATACTAAGATTTCCTATTTTTAGGATATATGAAATAGAGAGCCGCGTAGAGACACCGACAATGTTCCGGTATCCATTGTTCGAGGCAATGCATTGGTACGCTGGAGCTCATTTATTGGCGATGCTGAGGAGACATAATGAAGAAACACAGGTATGTTTTGAGGGCATTAACCAACTAATTGGAAAAGTATCTTAAATATCAAACCACTTTACAATTACAATTGAAAAAAGGTTTTAGCGTATAAAATCAAATTCTATTTAATTATGTAATTCTTAATTCCATTAAAACCCAGTAATATGATAACTTAAAAGTGGGGCAACGGATGGACTCCTTGATTTTAAGCGATCTCTTCCAGGCAACTATAAGGAAAAACTAAAAAAATTAGATAAATGCAAGAAGTGAAAAACTTTTTTTTGGTTCAATTTGGTTACTGGCTCAATTTTTTAATAATTTATCTATTATTTTCAGGACGAAGACTTTACCCTAAGTGAAAGTTATATACCACCACCACAAGCTGATTTACCTCCATTATTACTTCGTGGGATTAAGATATTGTCAAATGCTCTTAAGGAATGGCATGCTTTGAAAAGTGTAAGGTTAACCTTTATTAAGTAATTATTATTAAATATATTAAATAGTATTTTATGGACGCTGGTCTACACACCTGGTCTTCTATCTGTATAGAAAATTTTCCTTCTGATATGTACACCATGTCTGATACATTAATAATATGTTTACTGTATCTAAATAAACCAATCTTAGCCATTATTTCACTATTAGGTTAGTATAATAATAGAAGAATCAAAATTTCTACATGACAGAGCAGTATAATACCAAACTATACACTTTGAATTTTGACTTTTGATCCGTTGTTGGCAATTGCTGGAGAACTAGATATTCAAACAGACAATAAATTTAGTAAAATTCTTAACGTATTGTTGGTCCTTCGATCCGGATTCAATAAACAATGATTAACTTACTTGCTATTCTCATTACAGACGGACACTTCGAAGCGTGACAATGTTCCGAAATGTCTCAATTCTGGACAACTTGTTAGGGAATTGTGTAAAGAATTAAGGTTATTGGAAAAACGGAGCGGGAGCAGTAAGGATAAGGTATGTTTTTGTATTTTATTAGGAGAAACAGTTTAGTAGTTCTATTTATTTTCTAACCTTGGTTACATTATTTTATACAGTTAGCTATAATTTTTGGATAACTTTTTTGTGCGTTCTGTGGTTCTATACACAGAATAATATACGACGTGAATTAATCTTAATTTACATACTAAAGATTATAAGCCTGTCGGAAACAACTTGTTTTGCTCCATATTTACCATTGTACTAATAATTATAATTAATATTTCAGGATAGCAAAATTAAAAACACATCGCCCACAAAACCGAATAATAGGAAGCAACAGAATACTCAAAAGAAATCCTTAAAACTGACTCTTCCAAAGCCAATAATGCATATGACTCCGAACACACAAAATGGCGACTATATAGAAGAAAAGCTATATGCAGACAAATTCTATATTGACAACAAAGAGGTCACATTCACGGACAGATATTCCACAGATATAAAATATGTAGCCGATGCAAAATACGTCAACGATGTCAAGTACGTAAACAGTGACGTGAAGTACGTGGTTGAAAAGGCAGTTCCGGAGAAGTTTTATCAAAACTATGAGGTCGCTTACCAGGATAATGATTTTGCCGAAAGACAGGAGAAGAAAAGCATGAAGGTTAAAGTGTAAGTTATATCTATTACTTAATACTATTTATAATAAATTTTTGGTTTAAAGAAATATCAAATGTAGATAAAAATTATCAATCTATTTAAAAAGATTTTTTATATATTTATTAACACTTCGTTACATTATAATATAAAAAAATGAACATAATTAAATCAAAAGGAGGGCAACTGGCGGCCTTATCGCTTTCGAGCGATCTCTTCCAGGCAACCACTGTGAGAAAAGAAAAAAAAGTATTAAATTACATAAGATAGGCAAAAAGTGCAATATAATACATGTTATACACAGTTAAGACAAAACTAAACATGAACAAAAAACAAACTAAACTAAAAAGATGATACATTAAAAATAGAAAATAAAAAGAAAAAAGACACATAAATATAATAATTATAATTGTTCTTTTATATTAGGTGGTCAAAATCAAAAGTTTTTATTTCAAATAGGCCTTTGCAGGCTCTTATGAAACGTCTAGTTACACGGTTCCAAAAAGTGGGTCTCATGGAGAAGAACCGGCAAGAAACTCCATGGACTTTAAACTTTCATTGTGGGGAATAACAAACTACCCGAACACTGAAAAGTGTACCCAAAAATTGTCAATTGCCAATGTTATTTATCTTTTATCTTTTTATCTTTCATAGAGATTTAGATAGAAAATGCAAATGTTCTTTCCTGTTTTTAAATTATTGTATTAAGTTTTGACACATATATATGTATGCGATATACAGTTCCCTGGGTTATCTATCTAGTATCTCAATAATTATTTTAATAAACACTCAAACAATCAAAATAAAATCCACAGATCCCCGTCGTCGTCACAAGAGCCTCCACCGTACAGCCTTCCCGAACATTCTATACTCAAGTCTCACTTAATCCGGTCTGATCGACTCAAGCCCATACAACAATGGACCATTTCAAAGAAAGATATTGGGGATTATCACGAAGAAGTTTTGTATACTAATGAGAATCTTCAAGCCAACATACGGTTAGAGGGACCGGAGATCAGCTATGGTCCTGGTGAGTTATTACAGATAAGACTTTTGAATAATTGGTCCAAAGTGGGACACAATGGCAAAAATACGAAACCCTTCATAGGAGTTGTACTAGCACTTGGTCTCTTTATGCCATACACTTGAAATTTGTGATCAACAAAGTATGCCTTTAACAATACTAATTTATTTATTTCGCAATACGACAGATATAATCAAAGACAACATATACAAAAACGTTCAAAGATTTACGAAAAGAAAAAAAAAACAATAAAACTTATTAAATACATTTTAATAACTAATTCAAAAAAAATTGTAGTAGTAAGTGTAATTTATTTCTGTATACAATAGTAAAACGTTTCGTGACCACCCCCAGTGACTCTGAATACCTAAAACTTACCATTATGTGGTGTAAAGTACTGGAAAGTGGAAAATAATATTATCAATTAACGTGTAATTCAATCCTTGCTTGAACGGTCCCTAAGGGACAGACTATTAAATTGTTTTTCTTTAACAACTTCTTGTTTTATTAGCGTGGTCATCAACCATATTTGTTGATGACCACGCTAATAAATCATTTTGTCATTTTGACTATTGTGTTAGGTATGTACTCAGCAGAGGATATTCAACAAGACTACCAATACTCAGAAACGGCTAAACCCGGCTCATATCAGCAGTATGGAATACAACCGGCCACCGAAATCGCATATGAAACCTATCAGCGATATACAGATGTCGCTCCAGCGCATCAGGTAATATTCAACAAATACTGTTTTTACTTAATACTAGACATGATAAAAAAAAATATTTACTAGGTGAAAAGGTGAACGTTTTATAGTCAAATGTAAAATCAACAAATACAGCTCTTTATTTTTAAAAAAATCCAGTCGTGCTGCAAAAACCTTTTAATTGAAGAATTCTGCAAAATTCTTGTCTGTGTGTGACTCACGCCGTCTGTTCAAGTTTTACGGTTTTGCGCACATAGAAAGTCGATTGGTGCCTGAGAATTGAACCTACGATCTCAGGGATGCACGCGATTTAAATATGTTGAATGTGCATAGTTTAGAAAAAAAATTTATTTGTAAAACCATATGTAGTTAACTTTCTGTCGAGTTAAGACGCTTAATAAAATAAATAATGGTAATCCTACAGGGCGCGGCGTATAGTACGTCAAGCACGCAATCAAACGGCGTATACGTACCCACACCTGCGCACACGCAGCTGCCTTCGTACGAGACGGCGATCGCACATCAGTACCAATACGTGAGTATTCTAATATCGATATATGATTACCTTCTTCATAAAGAAAAGATTTTACACAATTTTTTTTTTTCAGGTAATACAAGAACCAAAAGCTCCAGAAAACACTCCCGCAACGCCAGTTCGTCGTTCAGAAAGGGCTGTAAGACGGAGAATGTCAAATACGTACGAATACGAAGATGGGGATTTGTATGTGGACGAACCGGCTCCAGCGAGGAGGAGGCCGGCTAAACATAAACATAGTCATAGACAACATTCAGGTATGTACGTACGTGTACCTAAAAGATTTGCAAATTTACGAAATATGTATTTGAACAATATTCACAATTCCAAAAAATCACTAAGTTAAGTTCGGTAGCGGTTGTTGTATGGATATTTTCAGAAAACTGGCTTTAATTGTTTAAAATATGAGCTTATTACTTAGATAACATTAGGGGTAGTGTGGTCGAGACGCTGGATTAACAAACTTGCCTTATTGAATTGCCTTGAAGAGGCATTCGTAAATCTATGTGACACTTAGTAATTGCAAGCAAAATATTAAAATACAATTTATGATTGTGGTGAAGCAAAGGGCTCATTTTGACTTCATGTGTTCGATGATTGCTTACATTTTGTTTACGTTTTTACTTATATATATATATAATAAAGTATGTATTATTATTTAATACAGAAAATATATTCATCAAAAAAACTTTTTTGTGTTACGTACACAAGCTAAATTCCATATGTTAAATATAACGGTCCAAAGTATGCATCGTAGTTTCTGAGATTTTGATCCAAACTTTTCTGGGGCAATTTATAATCAAGAAGTTACTTTTTTTTCATAGCGAGTGCATACAGATCTCGGCCAGCCCCAGTCAATGGTATAGAGTCTCTGATACAGGCGTCTGTACTGGCAGAAGGCGAACAGCCGGTCACCGATACGTGAGTTAATTTATTACCTGCAATTTCGCAATTCTTGCTCCATTAGACATTATTGTTGTTTTTCTATATAGCCGTCGTGAATATTCAGTTAAAACTTAATCCCATAAATCCTCAAAAAAAATATTACATTTAGTAAAGACAGTTCACTACTCCAGACTAGGATTCCCTGTGTCGTAGGCACCTAATCTCTACCTGTTGACATGTTTACGATACTTGAAAATAAGAATCTTAATACACAACAATAATCTTTTCCGTTTCAGCATAGGACCGGAATGTTTAAAGTTTTGAATTTTTAGCGAAATTTTTTTTTAACGAAACTGTTTACGCATGGAAGGAGAAAAATCTTAATTAACTTAAAACTAAAACCTAAAACTCAATTTGAAAGAGAGTCCATTACGTTTATAAGCAATTGTTAACTAAGTCGCCTTAACAATCAGATCAGAAGAAAAGAGCGTACAAATTCTTAAAAGGCCGGCAACGCACTCGCGAGCCCTCTGGCATTGAGAGTGTCCATGGGCGGCGGTATCACTTAACATCAGGTGAGCCTCCTGCCCGTTTGCCCCCTATTTTATAAAAATAAAAAAAATAAATCGTCAACGCAACTCTATTTACTCGAAATACTAAATATTTATAATATTCACGAATATTTCATATTCATGGTAGAAACTCGATTGAATATATCCTCATTAATTCGTGTATTGTGTAAAAAGTGACAGACATATGTCACAATATTTAATATTTTCATATTAACAGTGAAGACGCAGCAGTAGCGGGAATGCTGAGCATTAGCGAACGATTCGAAGCGCAAGCGCCGAGGTCGTTTGACGTAGAGACACCGGAACGGCCGAGCCCCAACGAGAGATTGGCTGAGAGGTAACAATTATTTATTCTCTTGCTCCATTCATCCTCCATTCTCCTATTTGCAAGTGTATATTCTTTATTTATACTTATTAATATTTTATTATAGTTCCAGTGCGCCAACGAGTAGTAAACGACCACGTAAGACGACAACCTTTAGTGCCGATGAGGACTTCGATGATGAAGAGGATATTATAAAAGAAGTCCATAGAGATGAGGAGTATGGTGAGGAAATGTTAACTATATATATGTCGGAGAAATATCGTCACACCATCAATCATCATCATCACAAACTCCTTGGATTTTTTTTTTTAAACTCACGAGACGTTTTGTGCGGTTGCGATAATCGCCAAATATGGGCGGTTGACTTCCAGAGCGCAATGGACATACCAGAAACGAGTTGTTTCGTTATACTTACTTCACAGAAGAATTTCAAAAATAAGGCCTAAAATATTCTAGGTGCATCCACTGATTGCGGAACGAGTTCGTTATGGAGAATTTGTTACTCTTATTAATGAGTTAAAGAAGGTTTATCCTTCTTCTAAAGTTCCCTAAAAGTTCTTTAATCATTTTCGAATGTGTGTATTTATTTAGAACTTTTAAGAAAAACAGAAACTGCTCCAAACCAATGTAATTAGTAGATCGACTTCAATATCAATATCCATTTTGTTGACGAACGTGCACACGTCACTGCGCAACGAGCAAAAATCAAATTATAACGAGATTCGGGTTGCATAGATCTCATTTTAATCACAAACTTGAGCGTCTGTAAAGAGTAATTTAAATAGTATGAGGGTTAATGTTTTGTTTAGTAATAATTTATATAATAATCATTAATCGTCAATTTAAATCGGTAACGGCTTAAACACTATTATTTAAGTTGAACAGTTGAATAAACTGTTGCACATAGTATTGTCTTTTGTTAACATAGCTATAACACATTAAGAAAAACACTTTTTGAACGGATTGAAGCTGTGTATTATTATTTAAAAACTATTTATGTATTATTTTTATTTTGGATAAACTTTTCGATTCTAAGATTCTGTCTCAGTATATCGTTTATAAACGTCATCATTGATCGGACACTTCTTAATGAACATATTTGTTCCAGTATATCCATCGTTAGAGATGAGTTCTGATGAAGAAGATGATTGGACGACGACACGTCGACGGCGGTCTTCGAAAAATAGGAGTGATAACAAAGCGAAGAGCGAAAAGTGAGTGGTTTCATAGGCATAATAATAATAATTATAATTAATTCTTTTATATAGAAAATGTATAAATATTTTAAAAGCTGTGTACAAAGTTTGATAATAATAATAGAGGTATAAGTATATGGAGAGTGTTGTCCTAGCAGCTTCAGTGAACGACTCTTTCTATGAGCACATTTAACATTCGCTGGAACCGGAAGGTTGAGGTTGAAGGAAAACATTCTGAAGAAACCGGCTTAGACGCAATAAGCACAGGAGGTTGATCACTTACTTGCCTATTAGATTGACAAATGATACAGATACAGATATCTGAGGCCCAGACCTAATGAAGATTGTAGCGCAATAAGATTGTAATTTGCATATTATTTATACCTTTTCTAAGCGTTAGTTAAACTAGTATTGACTTATAACCAAAATCTTTATAAGTAAATGTTTTTTTTTTTCAGGGATGAATCTTGGTCACCTCGCGCCCGTTTAGGTCGTTTAGTCCCACGTCTACGTGGCCCAGCCCGTTCGGCCGTACGACGCGAGTGCGTACGCGCAGCTTTACACGCGGCTTCGCAAGCCAATACCGCAGTCGATAAGGTGCCTTTGGTTAGTGCTAGCTTTTTATTAAGTATATATATAGTAATATATATTTATACTAGATGACTCATGGTCTAGGGTTCGATTTTTTGAGACAATTTTTGCTGAGACTTATTACTATCTCTGTGGCTTAGTGCTTACAACTCATTATTATGGTTCGATTCCGAGAGGAATAAGTCAGTAGGTACGGAAGAATCCTAATTTTGTAATTATTAATGACGATTTTAATAATTTGCTTAGACACGCGTCCCTGGTGCTCGTCACAACCTTGCCGAGTTCTCTAAAAATATTATATTTAAGTCGAAAATAAAAAATAAATTAAATTCTTAAATCTTACATTTAAACACAAAAATATTTAGATTATATAATTTTGACTCTCTTTCAGAATCCAAAGCGTGCAGTGCTAGCGACTAAGAGCCGTCGGCCTCCACCGCCTGTACATAATCCAGCTAATAACAAAAGTGAGTGTCTAACCTAGTTAATGGAGACTAATGAATATTTATTATAATAGAAAGACTGATTTCAAAATATTTTAAAACCAAAGTTACGGAGTTCATTTTAAATATTTACATTTAAACCCTGATTCAACTGAAACCTGAAACCCTGAAACTAGTCTCGTGTCTATTTAAAAGGAAGTGACGAATCATTATTTAGTTGATTACGGTTTATAGTATGTTTTTATACGAGATAAACTCAACTTGGCAATTTACATTTACATCGTATTTTTTCTGCGTTAATTATAGATATATAGATCCTTTTCGATTATTATTATATATATATATATATATATTCTAAAATATTTTTTTTTATTTCAGATCTAAGACTGAAAAAGGGTATGAAGACGGCGAAGCAACGTCTCGGTAAAATATTAAAAATACACAAAATGATATATTAGATTGTATATTTAGTAAATAATAGTTTAATTTCTAAATATATGTAAGATATTTTATATATGTATCGGACCAATCGGTGTTGTGTCGGTATGTAACACTGATTTTCGATTTTCTTTCAATTTGGCTTCTGTAACAGTTATCGAAACGTGTGCAATAATAATGCTCGTATTTTTTTATATTTTCGATCGTATCGCCATTATTCGTAAATATTTAGGTTACATTTGGGCTCGTATTTCAAAATGTTAAATTTAGGGTAACGTAATGTCAAATTGTCAATGTATTTTGACATATATAGTTCGCTCTTCACGCTTAATAAATACGCTTTACTAGTAATTAAAAAATATCTAGAATGACAATCTATATGAAGTATCGAATCGAACCAATGTGATGTAATTGCTTTAGAGTGTGACTCTCAGTCCTGAAGACGTAGGCGTGTGTCAGCCATAGATGGCTGAGTGGTCGACTATTAGAAAAAACAGTAAAGAAATTTGAGGCCCACACCTAAAAAGGCTGTAATACGACTGCCCTTTTCAACACATTAATTAAGTCGTATTAAAAATTTGCTTTTTGAAATACGTGTTATCAAATTATAAAAAAGATCTGATATTTTAAGTTATACGAAAACTGGGACTTCATTCTCATATCTTATTTATTTGTTTACAAAATAATTTGAAAGCTTTTTTCGGTTTCTTAACTATTCCGGCTCGAAGGACCAGAACTGTTTGTTAGCAAATATGAAGTTTAGAACCGTTGCAATACTATAGAAGTAAAATAAGGGGAATCGAGTCACGAAACTTGTTTTGGTACAGCCAATAATATATATAATTGAAATTAATTATATAAGTTGGTATTTGTATTTAATATTTTTTTTATTTAAATTTCAATGACTGAGCTGATATAAGTGTAACGTAAAGAGAAAGGTCTATTGCGGACTAATTTATCTCTCGAATCAGTCCGTCAGTCTTGTGCTATTAATATTATTTTCCTCCGGGACTCGAACCTAGAACCGCGCTTAAATTGTAGTGGCTAACTTTTTGAGTTAGTCTCGGGTGCCCAATATCTTGTCTAGGTTACCAGTAGCTATTACGAGTCGTAGTTTATAAAGGCGTTTTTATAAACTACCACTCGTGGTAATTACGAATGGTTGTGGATAGAAAAGCGCCTTTACCACCGAAAATGCGTAATGTTAAGTATTTTAAGTGTTAAGTTCGTTCTTTTGTTAATTTTGTTAGCTACAAGGACTGTTTTGCGATTTTAAAATATCAAGAAATATTTATTTCCGAATCAACTTAGTATTCATACTTTAAATAATTAGGATTAATTATTTTTTTAATTTATATATATCCGTAATAATGTTGTATATTATATTTATCAAAAACAAATTTCGTAAATTTTATATGATATAATATTGCTTAAAATTTGCAAAACAGTCCTTGTTTTACTGTTAGTTTACAGGGTGTTATATTTAAACAGCTAAATCAGTTTTTTTTTATATATTTAGATATTAATTACAGTTATTGAAGTCTTCTTTAATATAATTTCAAATAACTTTACTAACAATTTAAGAGAAAAGGTTCGTATTCTTTAAAAGTATCCTTATATATTCACAAACATATATATGAGAAAACAAAAACGTTTATATACATTCACAAACATATATGTGAGAAAACAAAAACGTTTATATATATTCACAAACATATATATGAGAAAACAAAAACGTTTATATATATTCACAAACATATATATGAGAAAACAAAAACGTTTATATATATTCACAAACATATATATGAGAAAACAAAAACGTTTATATATATTCACAAACATATATATGAGAAAACAAAAACGTTTATATATATTCACAAATATATATATGAGAAAACAAAAACGTTTATATATATTCACAAACATATATATGAAAAAACAAAAACGTTTATATATAGACGATTTTTTATTAATAAACTACTCTATATATGTGAAATATTTTTTAATGAGGTATTATATGTCTCGACCTGCTAGATATATTGGATATATAGTTATAACCAGCATAGTAGCGCACTAACCAGTAGCTACAACGTAACTTCAATGTAAATTATTTACTCTACTCTACTTATATGTAGATATAATTGGTGATTATTTTACGGAAATGGTGGAATACGTGGAAATCCTTTTGGAATGGTAGAGCGGAATGTTTACAATTTAAAAATTTGGAATTACCTAGTTTTAAGTGACAACATGGAACTTCAGGCGAAATAAATGTAGTATTTTAATTATTTTTCTACACACCTTAATATATACACATAGTATGGTGCCTCGATATTTGTATATTATGTAAAGTAAACAGTACGAACGGCGCGTCTTTGTTTGACGTTTATTATACATTAAAACGAAATCTATAAGCTTTAGTGAAGAGTAGAAGAACTAAAATCGGAGGCTTTAACTACAGAGCCAACACAGCTAGAATGGGTATTTGCATAACAGATATATATTTGGAATCAAAGTCGTAGGGTGGCGAGTGTCGAGAGCTGTCTTTGATCTCAATTCCTCTCAATCTGCTTATTTGCTTATTAAAGGATTATAATTGAATTGATTTCTTCTACACTCGAGGTCACTCCACTTTTTTGTGTTAATTAATGACGATTTTTGTCTTCAATTATATGTAGGTAACATTGTCATTGTACACGTAATAGAGAAACGTTACAGAATCATTCTGTATGTTTCAAAGACACGACATTGACAATTGTCATTTTAGGACCAAAAGTGACATCTAGCATACTAGGAGAACGTTTTTAATCTGTTTTCAAAATTGTATTGTTAATTGTCACGAATTTTTTGTATAAGTTTGTAATAATTTATATTTTGCTGCTAAAAGACGTTTATTCAATGTTAAATATTAATAAATTAAATAGTCAACTCGAGAACGGCTGGACCGTGTTTCATGGTTTTTGATTTGTTAAGAGTTGTACCAAAAATATTGGAAAACTGCTTAAAACAGTTCCAATACAAATGTTTATTGGTTTCGTAACTGTCACTATATTTAATGTTCATGCCGTCGATACGATCAACTTCAATAACGTATTTAAATAAAGGTTTTGACAAAATATATCCACAATATATTATATTAGCGTATTTTAGATTTTTAATAATCTGATATATATAATTGTCATATATATTTTATTTTGTAAGAAAAAGCTACTTAAATATACAACAAATCCAGGCACGTTGTAACGTAGATTATTCAAAGTCAAAACAACTTTATTCAGAAAATAAGATAATATCTTGTAAATTTACATTTACTACCAGTTCGCAAGTCAAGGGCGTAGAGCGGGCAAGAATAAGTGGCAATATTGCAATACGGTGATAGTATTAAATTTATTTTGTATTAATTGGTATTAATTTCATAATATCGTAAATTATGTTCAGCTAGTCGGTAAACACGACATTTATTGACTGTAAGGCGGCACGAAATTCGCCGAGATTATATAAGAAGATTATATAAGAGAAGTATATAAGAAAAAATATTTGACATCGATCACACAAAGGCGTGCCGTTGGTATATGTATTAAATTAATATTAAATATATACATACTTAATACTTAAACACCAATCGAGTGGCTTATATAGCTTTCTCTTAATTTAAGTATGCGTTAAACAGAGATAGCTATTTATAAGCGTTTAGATTGACATACATATATTTAAGCTAAACCACAGAATGTAAGTAGATGTATAAATATATGTTGTAATAATACTGATTTATATGGTGACTTGTATGTTGTGAAGAAAAAAGAGTTTTCTAGATCTAGTATTGTGTTTTATTGGTTTAACGTAATTTTTTGCGTCTGAAATTTCGTTAACTACAGATTGAGATTGAACAACCGAAAACTGTCATGTCATCCTTTTAATGTCTAAAATATCAGTGTTATGTGGTGGAGTTAGTTCATACCTTCTTTATACGCATGTAGAAAATAAAAGGGTTGGGAGTTATAGGGTTCACCGCTGTCGGAAACATAACCTTTTTGCTGTGTATTCAACTCGCACTGTCCAGTGTCAACAAGTTCCCACTCCGCAGCTTAATAGTTTTCTCGAATCTCGCCGTACCTATTTGTGAAGCGTGAAAATGTACTTAGAAAATATTAATTGATAGCAAAAGGTTTGCTGTTAATTTTACATATTAATTGTATCGTATTCGTAATATTTTTTTTTCCAAGCGAGGACATAGCCAAAGAATATCATTATTACAAGATCATTTGCATTCGTTAACCGAAAAACGAAACTAGGAAGTTCTTATCAAATTTTAGAAAAGGATATATATAATTATAGAAGATTAGAGAAATTTATTAAGTAGGTGGGTAGTACACTATTAAAATGTATTCGGTAATGAATTTTTAAGACTTCTGATAGTTAAACAGTGAGTACAATGTTATATTAGATAAATACATTTTAAAAATGCACTTACGAAGGACAAAAATAACCTAAAGTATTTCTTAAAGAAAATTTAATATAAATACATGTATGATAGTTGGTTTTTGAAACCTGCCTTAGCTAATTATCACGACTTTCTACCGTTCTGTTAATAAATATGAAACCGTCGAACTAAGATACCTCAACTCGAGAACCATTAGAATCTCTAACCGAGGACTGTATGTCAAAATTTGCAAGATTAGTGATTCCCCTTTATAAGCATTAGGAAAGTGTCATCTTAGTTAATAAATTCGATTCCTGCTATTCTTATCAAATAACTGGACTACTACACCGTCTGTCTTGGTTATGCTTTTGAGCTGTCAGAGATTGTGTAGATTTTAGTTCTTCTGGTGAGAGCGGGCGTCCTCTAAATTCATCTTCAATTTCTTGCAACGTCCTGTCCTTTGTTTCTGGTAAGAAGAAATACTCAATAACCAGACAATAAGCCACAATGGCAGCGTAAATTACATATGCTCCGTGTATACCCATGTTTTTAAAGAGGAATGGAACAGTCTTCAGAATTATGAAGAAGTTTCCAGAAAGAAAAAACACGCTTATACTGCCCGCTAAACTTCTGTAATCTAATGGAAATAGTTCTCCAGCGATGATGAATGGTAGTGGCACTGTACCCGTCGCAATGGTCACCATGTGGATGTGGATCAGCAGAATACCTATAAAGGGATGATCGTATGGGAGCATGTTATGTACTTTGAGATAGCTATACGCAGCAATCGCCAAAAAGGCAAATATGTTTAGTCCCACTGTTGCAAACAGCATCGTTCTTCTTTTAACTTTCTTGATCACCCACACTGCAATCCCGTTGGAGATGATTCTTTGGGCTCCCAACGTTATGACCATTAAGTATATATTAACATCTGTGCCAATAACAAGCGTGAAGACATCCAGAGTGTATGCAGCTAATATGTTCGCCCCGGCCCACTGGCTTAAAGTATACATGTGAATCATTATGAAAATTGGCTTATAAAATTCTCTTTTCCGTATCGTTGTGTTGAAGAAGGCAATATTCGATTTTAGTCTTTTTGAAAACCTTTCTTCTATAACCACTTCAGTCTTAGCCTCTCTGACAATCATACTTGTTTCAATCATACGTTTCAATTCTTCTTCTTCACCATCTCCTCGCAGCCATCTAAATACTTTTCTACTTTCTTCATATCGTCCCTGATCAGAGAGCCAGGCTGGCGTTTCTGGGGAGTATAAAACTATCAGTAAGTCGAGAAACATGACGAACGCAATGACTAGGGCTGCGGTTTGCCAGTAGAAGAAAGCTCCTAATGTGTGAGCGAATAGAACTCCAACAGCGATCGACAGGGAAATAGTTGTTAAAAATGCTCCTCTGTTTTTAGGGCTGGTGTACTCTCCGATAAGAACTGGTCCCAAAGATGCAGTCATTCCCATTCCGGTTCCTTTTAGGAATCTTCCAACAAGAAAGACTTTGATGTCGGTGGCAAGAATAACGCAGAACCATCCTACAAGCATGGTGATAATGCTGAGAATATTGGCTTTTCGTCGGCCATTTTTCGCCATCACCGTTGGAATAATAAAGTTTCCGAAGATCAAAGCGAAGCCCAGGATAGCAGCTGAAAAGACATAAAGTATACCTATGTTTGTCGGCCAATAATATTTTATTGTCAAAATTGTTTGTTAATTATTTATGCTTTAACCGTTGAATCGATTTTGATAACTTTGCATGAACTAGAACTAGATTCTTAAATAATTATTATCTTGCAGTCGTTAAAAGAAATAATTCTTTGACAAGTATAATAAAGATATATATATTTCTTAGTTAAAATGTATTTTAACACTTATAGTAACTTTGAGAAGATCGTAAAATATTGTTTAATAGCTTAAGTGTTGCTACATCTGTAACACAAGGAAGAATAGAAATTACACCTAATCTTTAGACATAACATTAAATATATTTGCGAAACAATATTTTTTATCTTATCATATCAACAACTACGACCTTGGAGCTGCATCATTTAGGAAGATTACCTAATTTTAATAGGTAACAAACAGTTTAAATACATTTTAAGACTCGATGAAAAATAATATTAGAAATTACTCGTACATAGGCTAATTGAAGACATCCCGCTAAGAAGGGTTAGTATAATCAAAATATTATGTAATAAAAGTTGATAATTAGAAGAATTACTTAATTTTGAGATAGTGTAAAAACAGTGTATCATAAGTGTATATGTTATACTACCTAAGCGTTCCTCAACAAATTTTTAGTTAGTTTATTGCTGTCTTTGGATTAAAATGATATAGTTAATTACATATACGTAAATATTTGTTTAATGACGTAAAAAGAATAACTTAGTTATAAGCCGTAAATCTTTCTCAATAATTAAAATAAACTTACATATCCAAGATCCGGTAACATCGTCGATTGGTATGATGGAGTCCGGCTGTCGTAACTGAGGCAGCGCAATGGCTGCAAAACCCATTGTCAACCCATGAGATGACAGGTTTAGGGATACACCCAGGGTAACGAAACACTGAAAATATATAATTATGTTTAACCTTAACGATTAGGAAAACTTATGCGTTTGTTTAAACATTTTAAGTACGAAACTATAGTCGTAAAACCGAAATCCGTTTTAACGGGAAGCAAATTTAGGATCTCCGTTACGTGCTTGAATCCTGCGCTCAAAGCATCGAAATAAATTAAGCTATTACTAAAAATATATGTGTTGCTTAAATACAATATAATTTCACATACAATTTCACTTTTATACAAATAAAAATTAAATTTTTATTATTTGAGGAACAATGAAGAAAGTCTTTGATATAATACTATACCTACCTAACTATATTAGGTTAATTTAAAAGATAAACTCCTGTTAAGTGTTTTGATCGTAGTACGCAAGTAGTGTAATACGATAATCTATGTAAATATCCGTAAAGCATATCACTAGTTAGCGATAAAATAAACAATATTGATAACCTAATTGTAGTATTCAAATAAGTGCTTACTAAGCACTTATTTGAATTTGTTTTTTATTATTCTGTAAAATAAATCTTGAGCAGGGAGATTCTTTTCTAACATTCATTAGGAGGGACTACACATATATTATTTATTTATTTAAAGTTTATCACATCATACATAGTACTAGTACGGTATGCTACCAACTATTTTATCTAAAATGTATTATATAAATTTTAAAAATGTACGAGTATACAAGTTAAAATAAAATACTAAAAAATTTTGTTAAGCACAAAAAAAATATGATGTGACATACATACATTATGTTGTATGGTAAAGAAAACATCGCGATGTAACCGGTGTTAAAACCTTGCCTTATAATGAAGGTCATTCACCTACTTGCCTATATCATTCAAACGGACGCAGAAATGAGTCCGCCTCTTGCCTGTTACGGGTCTTAAAATATATCTGCTTTGGACATACCCAACTTTTTACAAAATTGTTTAAATTGCGTAGAAATGTTATTTTATATTCAATGGAAGTAAACGAAAAATGAATTAAATGTAAAAATTATTGGATTTAGTTTTGTTTAATTTTTAAATAAATTTTAACAAACATGCATGTCAAGTTTAAGTATTAATAAATATATATAAGAATTATTAGGTACGTAAGAAATTGGCGTTTTGTATAGAGGAAATAAAAGTATAATAAAAATATATTAAATTAAACAAAGTATATACAATTGCTATATATGCAGTATTGCCATCTTATAGGTAGGTAGGTCATGTATACCTTTATCAATAATACCATTCGGACGGGAATCAATAAAATCTTTGATTGCGGTTTCGACGTAACATAGTTAAATTTTTTACCTTGCAAGAAGTTTCGATGGAAATGGTAAGCCGTTGGAGCAAGGTTCGGGAAGTACGATGCGTGTCTTTGACATGAAGACATCAAATGAAACAAGCTTTTCGAAAAACAAATGCACGAGTAACTATAAAAAAATTTATTTGGAATTCCTAAAGAAAGGAAATAGTTGAGATCAAAATCGCCAGTGCGACAAAACGCCAATTTCGTATATAAGGATCTAATATTTGTGATTATATCTTAATTAAATCAATTTAAAATATCATAATTAATTTAATCTATAAACCATGCAATTGATAAACGATGTAAGTCATTTATTAGATTTGTTCTAGTACCTGACACTCATACATAACCACTCGATTTACGTTTTTACTTTATGAAAACAACAAAGAACGTTTCCTCAATTGTAGTTATTAAAATAATCTGTCTAAAATTGTATAATGCAATCATGTGTTATAAAAACTGGACGAAATCTCTCAATTAAACCAAAACACTACCAATTGCAATATACACCAACTCGACTCGGACTTTTTAAAAGGCCGCAACGCACTTGCGACAATGTGAGGGTATGGGCGGCGGTATTACTTAAAAAATCAGATGAGCCTTTACCACCTAATTATATTGTACGTTAACTCGATGAGAAACGTGATGATCGTTCACTACAATCTTTTTTTAGGCTTGTCATACGCGATCTTTTTCAAAATAAAAAAAAACTGTTCTGTTTCATCACGTCTCAATAAAGATTCATTCATTAGGTTTATTTCAGTAAGCTTATGGAGCATGCAAATATCGAGCATCTTTGTGCACACAGCTTTTTTTAAATGAATGAAAACTTTTATAGAATTGTTCTCTAAACTGTGACCTTGCTTTAATTTTACAAAAATTACTTCCGTTTTAATATAGCGAACAAGACGAGGTTCAACTTAAGCCTATTAATATAGTAATAATTTACATATTTAAAATAAACCGATAACAACATAACGACGACATATGAGCAGCGTTGGCCGAGTGGCTTGATCCCTAAGGTCGTGGGTTCGATCTCCGCTTGTACACCAATGGACTTTATTTTGTGTGCGAACGGTGAACGAAAACATCGTGAGTAAAATTTGCCTTAGACCCAAAAAGTCGACTGCGCACCAGGCACAGGATGATCACCTACTTGCCTATTAAGTAGATCGACAAATCATCATGAAACAGATTCATAAATCCGGAGCCCAGACCTAAAAAGGTTGTAACGTTACTGATTTATTTATATGAACAACATAAACTTGTGTATTTAAACAAAAGCGTATACAAATATAACAAAAATAAATACAAAATTTTACCTGTTTTTTAAACGGCGTTATCCATGACTTTCCCATTATGCCTCCGTCCTCACATTACGACATACTAAACGACGAATGGTAAGATTTTTATCAACATTCGATAATATGAATGACAACTCAATAGATTGTAAAATATATAATATTGTGTAACAGTGCAACATATATGGCTAAACGCCAAGTTTAAAGATAGATTTTGTAAATAAGTCGGAATATAGGAAATGTATATTACATAATTTAATGATTTAGTCTTGAAACACGGAATTGTTTATAATGAATATTTACTAGTTTATTTACGATGTAACATCTACTAAACGCAATTATTCGTTACACGCTCATTATGAACCATGTTTAAAATCATGCTGATGTGAGATTTTTAGGTTTTTGTCGCCTAAATTTAATTAATGTAATCTAAACTTATTATCAATATGAAAGTACATATTTTGAGATCGATTCGAAAGTCCTTCAACATTAAAATGCTACATTATTCTTAATATAAAGCTTTATTAATCTTCAATTAAAAAAATATCCAGCTATGTAAGTTAAACATTTAAAATGAATGTTAACAATGTTACATAAAGCTTGAAAAACGACTTTCTCTTCAAATGAATTTCTATTAGTCTATGTATGGTATGTATGGTACAGTGTCATTATTGTACTATCTAAATATAGTTGTATCAATATCCTTAAACGCTTAAGTCGTACCCTTGGCAACCAATACAAAAAAAAAACAGTCGCTATTGGGAGTTAAAGAGTATAATGACGCTTATTAAATCGTGAGTGTGTAAAATATCTATTTACGATCCAATACTACTCATGAAATTTCGTCAGGTTGAAGCTAATAATAAACAAAAGACTGACGTGGTACTGACTTATCTGGTGGAACCAAAGATTAGTATATTTAAATGTGTTTGACATAGCGTATTGCTAAATTCCTTAAATAATATAGTACAGTATGTTGACACGAACTGTCATTTTGCTCTTTTGTTAAAATATGGTGGCTAAATGTAAATAGGCTTTAAAATGTAAATAGACCTATTAATAGGTTTCTCACAAATTGGTGCAGAGGATTGGCGAATGTTGTGAACATTAAAAAAAATTGAAAACGATTTCATCAAGCAAGATGTAATATTTGAAATGCTGAAAGAGCGATTTTAAATAAACAACATTCTGGTTTAAAGATATTTGTATGATTGAAATGATATATAATAAATTAGTACCTACATAAAGTTATTTACGATTGATTTATATTTCATTTTCCTATCTTAAGAACCCATTATAACAACATTCTT
Organism: Pieris brassicae; assembly: GCF_905147105.1. Classification (NCBI taxonomy): domain Eukaryota; kingdom Metazoa; phylum Arthropoda; class Insecta; order Lepidoptera; family Pieridae; genus Pieris; species Pieris brassicae. The sequence goes on from NC_059670.1 coordinate 21,048,983, forward strand.
TATACAAATAACTGATATCCTTCATGAACCTTAATATTAAAGACAAATAAAAATTATCAAGATCAATACTATCAAGATCATTTAATCCAATTTCCTCAGTATTGCCCACAACAAATTTTTATTTCCCTATTTGCCATTAGATTACGGTAGAACTATTTGTTACTATGTAAAACTACAGATAAAATTATGTCAAATTGCAGTAACAACAATAATTGTGTTATTAATTCCAAGGTCGGAATCGGCCATTAAGGACAGAGACGCTCACGCAAAGAACTACGAATCAAAACATTATTTAATCTGTGCAAATAAGTATTATTACTTTTTCTGTATATCTAAATTTTACTTACAACAAAAATTCCAATAGTGTGTATAATTTTGTGTACGTTTTAATGAGTTAAAACATCGTCACTTAAACGCTACCTAACAGTCAACCTTTCACTTCAAGTCTAAACACTGAAATGAAACTGTTTGAACAACGTACTTTTTGCTAATATATTTAAATTTATTGACGTAGTGGCACACTCATAAAAAATGTTATTATTTTAAGAATATGATTATAGAAGAAGAAGATATTAGTATCAAATATATATATTTGATAAATATTTTATGTATTTATTTAACGAAATACGGTAAAAATTTACATATCATAAAAAAAGACAATACAACAGTAATAGTTTAAAATATTTATAAAAATACTATTTCTTCCAGTATGACATGAAGCAAACGTTTTATCAGTTCACTCGAATAACAATTAAAAACTATAAAATAAATTGGCTATTATTGAGTTCTATTGTGGCCAATCTCTCCGAGAACTTTCTATTTATATCTACCAACGTCTACCATCAGATCTGACATACTGGATTGTCAACCACTATTACCTATCCAGAATGATGACCAATAAAAGAATAGAACTAATAAAGAAAAGATTATTTGGTTCAAAATGGTGTGATTCGGTACATCTCTGTCTCTATGGATTAGATTCCAGTCGAGATTACGAGTGAACTATCTCATACGTTTTTGATATACGGAAGTAATGTCACCCTGAGTTTTGATTCTATTATATATTAGTCTCTTTGCAGAAACATCATTGAACATACTCCAACCAATTAAATGTAACCTACTTTTCAAACAAGAATAAAATCAAGATACAGTGATCAATACTTCTCTATGTAGGGAAACTTACTCTGTTCTTGTGTTCCATTGTTTCCACGTACTGGAACCTGTCCGCCTTACCACTTACCGCCATAGCAACATTTTCTTAAAAACATATTCTTATAAAAAATAATTTACATTTAAAAACTGTGTATTTTTTGTATCGAAACATCATTATAATATAATTAAAATGATCGTTGATGCGTAAATTACATTCATAGACTGCCATTTTCTATCTGCGATGTCACACATGTGCCGAATGTGAACTATCAGAAATAAAAGGCTTTTATTAATATTATTATATTAAAATACATATATGCAACAAATTATATCATATTTCAGCCATGCGCAGAAGTGGTGAGAACTTGGAGAAACTATTTGTGGTTCGTAACACAGAAGACAAAAGAACACGTGGCCATTTACCAACCAGATGGACCGATCAAGTGAAAGAGAGACCGAATAAGAGAGGCGCTGGTCAGAAACCGGTGAAAACATTGTCCTCTCCAGATGTTTCCTTGCTGACCACGACGCTGACTTGAGCTACCGACTATAAAGAGAAAGAAGGATTATTATTATTATAGAAAGAGCTTTTCTCATATTGTTGGTGTCCGTAGTGAATATTCTTATACTTACCTTAATCTTATTTTGACGTCACATCGATAAGTTACGTCGGGCGATAACACAACATGATTCGGTATCAACGAAATACCAAACATTAGACAAACAATGTTTGACATCCAAACTCAGTTAAAATATTCCAAATGAACGGACGAAACACGAAAAGTTTTATTATGCTAACAAACGTGCGTAATATGTATATGTAGCGTCAGGCCCCGACATTGTTAAGATAACAAACACAAAGTGTTCTCCCAATCACTTGATTTATTCCAATTCTAATTTCAGTCTCTTAATTCAATACGACTTTAATAAACAAATTCAATAGCTAAATATTTCAAAGGCTACTCGGTAATTACGTAACGTGTGCACAGGGCAATGGTCGATGAACGACTGCCCGAGTTTTTTTTTTTTTTTTTTGAATGGAATCTCGCTGTTGGCCTTAAGGGCCTTTACAGCTCAGCTCGGGCTGTTTTGGCGAGCGTAGCTCGGCCAGAAAGGCTTGTTTTCCCGCGGCTAGCGCAAGGGCGTCTCCTGTGAGACTCGAACCTCGGCTTGGACCGTCGCGGGGTGGTCAATCGCCTGAAGGGCAGGACGGAAGCTCACTGTAGTGAGCGAAGTGCGAAGTAAAGGTCCTCGCCTTCCCCGGTGAAGGCTATTTTTATTATTGGCCGCGCGGGCGGCATTTAATTTATTGTTTGCTACAGTAATTGGATCGGGAAGTCGGAATGTCGGGAAGGGGTAATAGTTGATGCTGTTACGCACCAGCGGATTTGGATGGTGTTTAGCCTTGTCAAAGTGGCGTGTGGACGCCAACTTCATCCATTGGGCTATGGTAGGGAGCTCCAGGTCGTGATGGAGATCGACGTTTCTCACATAGAAGGGCGCACCGGTCGCGATTCTCATGAATCGCGACTGGAGCACCTGTAGCCGGTGAATATAGGAGGGGGCACAATGTGCGTATGTCCGTGTGTAATGCGTGTATGTAATGTACGTAGTCTTTACGCTAGCGTATGTCATGCACGGTCGGATGCAGGCCTTATACAGGGTCACCTTGTGTCTGAGAGACATGTGACTCCTTTTATTTAGGAGGAAATGAAGGCGAGAGAGGACAAAATGGGCCTTCTTGCGAACGGCGGCTATGTGCTTTCGGAAAGACATGCCGCTATCGAGCGTGACTCCTAGGTACTTAACGGACTTTTGCCATGGAATGGCTTGCCCGTATAGGGTTACCTCTGTCTTGAGGTGAAATTTATCCCTAGCGTTAGCACCGGGGTTGCCCCTGGCACAGAGAACTGCTACGCTTTTCTCGGGATTTATTTGGAAGCCCCATTTCCGAAACCATTCGCCTAACGACGTGGTAGCGGTCTGGAGTCTGTCCACGATGACACCTCTATCTTTGTGGGTGGTATAGAGAGCGGTGTCATCGGCATAGAGGGCTAGCTCCACATTGGGAGCCTTAGGGATGTCGCCGGTATACAGCGTGAACAGAAGGGGCGAGAGGACCGAACCCTGAGGGACTCCGGCCATGATGGGGCGAGGAGACGATAACGTTCCTTCTACGCGATAGCGCATTGAGCGGTCGGACAAGAAGTCGTGTACGATACGCACGAGTCTTAGTGGCACATTAAGGTGGTAGAGCTTGTAAACCAAGCCGTTGTGCCAGACCTTGTCGAAAGCTTTCGCTATGTCGAAGAAGAGCGCACCCGTGGCTCTCGGTTTCAGGGAGCTATTCATCCCGGAGAGGATGTGCTCCGTGATTCGATGGACTTGATGAACGCACGAGTGGGCCGGCCTGAAGCCAAACTGCTCATCGGGAATGAGCCCCTTATCTAGGGCAAAGTCTAGGAGGCGCTTTTTAAGTACCTTCTCGTAAAGCTTGCTAAGCGTATTGAGAAGGCTGATAGGGCGGTAACTGGTGGGGTTGTTACGGGGTTTGCCTGATTTGTGAATACCAATGACAATGGCCTCTTTCCAGGAGTTTTCAAGGAGGCAATTGAAAATGGACACTAGTAGGCATATCAGATGGGGCGGGAGGCACCGGAGGACCTTGTTCGAGATGGCGTCGAGACCTGGAGATTTACGAGGCAGTGAACTCTTTATTAGAGTTTTGACCTCGGCGATCGACGTAGGAGGGAGCGGCTCGGGAGGGAGGGGCAGTGCTACGATGCGTTCGACCTCGCGGTTCACGTGTTCGACGTGCGCCGGGTCGCTATGATCGAGATACGGGGTGCACTGCTCCACTAGGTTGACGGCTAAGCACTCGGCTTTTTCGTCGTCGTCGAATGCGTCAGGCAGATTTGGACGCTTGAGAGGGGGCATGGACGCCACCGTGTCGGTTTTAAGGGAACGCGCGAGAGACCAATAGGCCGTGTGCGAAGGTGACAATTCGCTGGTAAGACGGTCCCAGCGTTCGTTTCTAATTTCCCGCATGCGCTCTTTCACTCGGCGCTGCGAGGCGCGGAGTGCTCTGCGGTTTTCGTCGGTCGGTGCTCTGGCGAAGGCGCGAGTCGCCGCGTTCTTCTCGGTCAATAGACGCCTCGCGTCCGGGGGAAGTTCCCAGCGTTGAGCGAACTCATCTGGGATCTTCCGGGACGACTCGGCGACCTTGGTCTGAATGTGATTAGTGACCGAGGAGATCGCGTCTAACGCGTGAGCGGACGAGACTAAATTGTCGGGGACATTTGGGAGGGCAGAGGTGTCGGCGGGCTTGAGGGCCTCGTCTAACTTCTGCCAGTCGACAATGGACTTGAACCTCTTCTCTCGAGTGTTAGGAGGGCCGAATTCAAAGTGAACCGGGAAGTGATCCGAGTCTAACTCGTGTAACGTCTCTACGCTTCGCGGCTGTAGTGCCACGTTACGTAAAACCGCTACGTCTATGACGTCCGTTGAGAGAAGGCCGTTGCCTGTTATGCCACGGCGAGTCGGTTGTATGGGGGCAATGACGTTGAAATTGAGCACGTCTATAAGCCTATTGAGGGCTAACCCATTAGGGTTTTGTTTTGAACTATTCCAGTCCCCGTGTTTGCTATTGAGATCCCCGACTAATAAGACCGAGGGGCCCATCGCAAACAGGGTTCTGAGATCGCTCTCTAGTATGTCCTTGGCGGGAGGGAGGTACATCGACGCGATAATAATCGGCTGATGGCCGGTCATGGCTACGCGCAACACAGAGCACTCTATGTTGGTAAGGGAGGGCGGGTCTAACGGCGAGCAGTGAAGCGCTCGTCTATAATAAATGAGCGTACCGCCTTTCGCCGTAGGTCGGTCGTTTCGCACTACGTTGTAATTCGCGAATCTGGGAGCGCGAACGCTGGGCTTGAGGAAAGATTCCTGTACTAGGAAAATATCTATTTGGTGGCGAACGAGGAAATCTCGAACCAAATCTGCCTGCAGCTTGAAACCGTTTGCATTAAAAGTCACTACGGACAGTGATCGAGCCTTGATCCTAGACGTGGTCGTAGCTATTGCGGTGTGGTGGAGTCTGCAAATTGTCGCACAGACTTAAGGAGCTGGACGTGCTCGATTACTAGTTGCTTCTTGTCTTCCGCGTTATTGGCGGATTTGAAAGCCTCGGAGAAGGCGACAAGAGCGTCTATGTCTAACGCGTCTACGATGCTAAACGCGAGATTTAAGGTGTCGCGGACCTTTTCTGATTCCGCGGCGGCCTTATGCGCCTTGGGGGCACGAGGGCACCCGCGATAGTTCGCTGGGTGGCCCTGTTGCCCGCAAAGCACGCACGCCGGCGGCTCAGCGCACGGAAGCGTTCTTTTGCAGTCCGCCGTGCCGTGGTCGCCTAGGCACTTTACGCACCGTGCCCTAGCGAAACAGTTACGGGCCGCATGCCCGTAGAGTTGACAGCGGTTGACACTGTCGTGTGAAGGAATGTTTGAGGGGGGTTTCAACCCTCAGCCCCGAGAGCTTGCAACACTCTCGTAGGCTAAAAATCTTTTTCCCTCTCGGGGTAGGATCAAGAACGGCGAGCACCATATCGTACTCTTCCTTTGTCGTTCTTTTGAGCATACGGAATACATCCCTTACGGGGTATCCCTGCTCAATGAGGTCCGATTGGACAATCCCGGAGTCTATCTCCTTGGGAATGCCCTTAATACGCCCTTAGGACGCGCTCCTCGGGTAGGGGGAAGGTGTGGCCACCGATACCTTCAGAGCGAAGGTATGAAGTTAAAAATCTATGGTGGTCGGATGAAAAGACCTGAACGCAAAGGTTATCCCTTAGCGTTCGGGCCTTGTAATTAATCGACTTTGTGTCGAGAATTTTTGATAGGGCCGGCCAGGCACCCTTGTCCCTAACGTATACGGGCGGGGGGGTTTTAATGCGGTCCGCGGGTCGGGGGGCGCAGGTTTTCCCGATAATAAGGAACTAAGATCCCTCTTCGGAGGGTTGGCGGCTTGGGTGGGCCTTTTGGCGGGGGGACCGCCGTTGGCCGAACGCTTTTTCTTCCGACCGACGGTTTGAAAGCGGTTTGAAATTAATGCGGCTTCGTCGTCTGTTACCGCCGGAGCGGATTGGGTCGACATGACCGAAGAGGGGCGTGAATTTTGTCCCGTCTCCTCATCGCTGGCGCTTCCCACTTCAGGGAGTGTAGAGCGCGAGCGCGAGCGAGAGCGGGTAACGGGTCGAGATGCCTTCCCGGAGGCATTTTTCTTCGCCTTACGCGGCGATGGCGACGGCGAACGCGGTGAATCCGCGGTTACGGACTCGTTAAAAGCCCGCAATGCGTCGGGGAAGCGCTCTTGGAGAAAGAGCAGAATTCTTCTTATGTCAGGGGGTGGATCCCCGGACGCCATTCTGAAGGCGGGAACCCAACAGGTTGACGACGGGTGTGTGTACCTAGTTTGCCTAAGTGAGGTGAGTACCTAAGCTAGTGATTTTGCCCTACAATGTGGTGTGTCTCCGCTGGTGATAGCGGAGGTGTGGTTTGTCACCGACCTAACCAGCCCGTAGGAGATTGGGTATAAGAGCCCCTACGGATGTGACAGGACCCGTCCAACAGTGGACCTGTGTTTAGCCGGTTGCTAGAGAGTAGTTGGCGTACCTACTCCCCAATACGTGCCTACTAGGAGGCCCGGCCGTGCACAGGACTTGGAGGAAGCGGAGGGGCTGTTACGCGCCTTGAAAAAGGCACGGTGTATGCACCCCGGACAAAAACACTCCCGCACAAGGCGACCGACAGATAACCGTTTGGCACCGTTAGGTGGCTATCTGAGGGCCGCAGGTAAACCCGCGTTCATAAATTGCAGCCTTCAACCCGATGTCCAAACACCGAAGACGCGAAGCGACCAATGAGAGGGCGGCAGGCAGCAAGGCGGCGATCGGACTGACCAATGAGAGGGCAGCAGGCAGCAAGGCAGCGGTCGGACAGCGCGTGCGCACTGTACAGTGGCAAGCGGCGATGAATCACACGGAGCGAGCGAGATGGCACTACAGCACTGATGACTCACACGGAGAGAGCACTGGAGCAGACGTCCGCACGGGTCGGCGGTCGGAAGCGAAGGTTGCCCGAGTTGTGCGCGCGTGCTGCTTTATATTGGTTCTGGAGTGGGGATCGAGTGACACATCGTACGATCGTTCGACTAATCGCCCGTTGCACGTTGTTTCACAAAACATTGATAGTGGCGCCGTCATATATATATATATATATATATACACACGCGATATATTTTAGACGTTGCAGAAGAGCTCCATAACAATCAAATGGGACGCGCCGTCGTGTCATCAAGAAGGTAGTGTAAGAGGACTTTAACAATATCTTTTTTAATAAAACCTATACAGGGGAGAGTTTTCCTGTTATGAATTTCATTTTCTGATCGTTACTGCTACTTCACTCACTTCGCGTGTACCATACTTGAGAAGATACTACCTATATACAAGGATCTATTGACACTGACGTAACCGAGAAAGCAATAATAATAAATGTGAAAGTAAATTGTAACGTACAAATAATGTTCTCCAAATTTGGCCATATCAGGCAGTCTCTCGGAAGTCGAGCCGACAGTGCACAAACGTATGTGTGGACTCCCTGTTCCACTTTAATACTATGCTGGAACGAAGGCCCGACAAGATCTATGCGAACCTTCAGAAGGACAGCTTAAAAAGGCAAAGGAACCTAATTGGTTTATATAGAACAGGAGGCAAGAGGCTCACCTGATAAATACACTAGTAAGAGTAATCGAGGGTACTACTACGAAAATCCACAACTGTAACAACGCAATATATACTTAATGCGATGGGATTTTTGTGATAATCTTTATACACCTACATAGGGGCAAGCTAGCGACTTATCAGTATTACCTAAATGTTACACGAAATTATTACATATATTAGTTTCTAGACTTGCGCGCGTACCCCTATGCTATGTTTATGTATTGTCTGTGTACGCAATGTTTAATTAACAATCACAATTATTTATTTACACAATTAATGTAATATTTTTCACTTCCTTCTCTTTTCTATGTCTCTATAGTATATTCTCTAGTTTCGGACCCAAGGTTCACTTTGGGTCACTGCCTCAATGGAGTAAGATTTCTTACACCGGAAGGGATAATTAAGGCTGTTTTTATTCTGAATACTGAATTCCTGAACAATAGTTTGTTGCCTGTGAAAAGTGATTGCTTAACTACGCCACGTTATTCTCTTGATATACTGATAGGCTCAGTAATATTAACGAAACTATATTTTGTATAACCATACATATTAAATACTGATATACGAATAGCATGCATGCGCAATGCATGGCTGTGGCTAACCAACGAATCGAAATCCAGCAGCAGTAAGGTCGCTCCGTTAAGCCTACAAAGTTCTCAGGAACTGCTGTACTTCTGGAAGGCTGGCTTAGTTAGACTGACTTAACGCACATCGGACCTAGTAAGAGATTTGCGAAAACTCAGTCCTTCAACCTGTAACGCATAGTATATGTACAGAACGAATGTTTTATATACAGTTCATAAAAAATGTCATACATTAACTGGCCATTATAATGTTCCAGGAATTGAGAAGCTCTTTAATTTAAGTGAAAATACACATTTGAGGGGTAGTTCTTTAAAACTGAAGAACACAAATTCCCTAAAGAACTTTCTTCGAAACCGAGTAGTTGTCGACTGGATTAGGCTTCCGGAAAGTGTAATAAGTGCAGCCTCTTTGAACTCTTTTAAAAATAGGTTGGATAGTTTCTCCAAATCTCCAAATACGCGCGCGTCAGCTTATTAAGCTGATATTGTGTTTATGTACATAATAATAATAATTGCTTGTATAACAGTTTCAGGCGTCTTTAAAGATTCCGCTATCTTGAGTGAGTTGCAAAATTGTTTTTTTAAGCGTTAATATATCTATTAAATAAACGATTATTATTATTATTTTATATATAAAAAATAATCCATTCATCTATTCCATTTCCCTTGGTCACGCGCGCGAATTCGCTAATTATTTTTTTGTTGTGTTTGTTATTGTCAGGAGAAGGTTCTTATGAAAGAAAAAAAATAAGAAAATTACGCGGAACATTAGAATATATAATATAATACTTAACCACCATATTAAGTAATATTGACTTTTGTTACGATTTCAAATTTTTCAGTGCACAGCGCTTTTACTAACATAGAGGATGTAAGAAAAATGAATATCGTTTAAAACAAATACTTTGAGTTATTATATTGGTAATCAATATTCATAGTTATAACAGGACATCTGTCGGGTCCGCGGTTAAGCTATATATTATGAAAACTATCTGCACCATAGGACGTTAGGCTACACAGAAAGTCTTAGTAGGACTTAGTAGGTCTTAGTAGGACCATTACACAAAGTAGACCGTAGGGCTCAGTTATTGAATCTCTGCACTTAATAAAATAATGTCACATATTTCATATTGCAGTGCAGTGTTGGCCTAGTTGCTTCAGCGTGGGACTCTCATCTCTGAGGCCGTAGTTTCTATCCCCGGCTGTGCACCAATGGACTTTCTTTCTATGTACGCATTAAAGATTCTCTCGAACGGTAAAGGAAAACATCGTGAGAAAAACCGGCTTGCCTTAGACTCAAAAAGTCAAGGCATGTGTCAAGCATAGAACGCTGATCACCTACTTGCCTATTAGATTAACAGATAATCATGAAATAGATACAGAACTCTGAGGCCCAGACCTAAAAAGGTCGTAGCGCCATTGATTGTTGTTACTTATATTGCAGAGGATTTATTTACATTAAGCATTTTGTCAAGAAAGGTGAAACAAAGCTACAGAATGATTTCAACTATCTCATTTTCAAAGTTCATGCCCACTTTTTGTATGTTACAGGAGGCAAACGGGCAGGATGCTCACCTGATGTAAAGTGATAACACCGCTCATGGGCACTTACACTGCCAGAAGGCTTGCAAGTGTGCTGCCTTGGATTTGCTACACTCTTTTCTTATAGGACCCTAAGTCGAATTGGTTCGGTAATACTTCAGTGGGCAGCTGGTTCCACATAGTGGTGGTGCGCTGCTTAGAAAAACTGCCTTAGAAAACGCTCAGTTGTGGAACGACGGACGTCGAGGTGATACGGATGGTATTCTGTATTCTGCCTTGACGTCCGATGACGGTATCAGTCCAAACAACTCCTCTGAACACTCTCCATGGTACATTCCGTAGAAGATGCAGAGATCCCACGTCTCTTCGCAACGCCAAAGGATCATGCCGCTTGGAAAGTGACTGGAAGTCGTAGATTCAAATCGCTCTTCGTTGAATGTGGTCAAGCGGAAGGAGCTCCCGCCTAGAGGTACTCCATGTGGGGCCGAATTTGCGCTTTATAGTGTTGAAAGCGGTGGTCCAGGGTGAAGTACCGTCTCGCCCTCGCACATCAAATTAATTAGAGGCTAACATAGCCTTTCCTTATAAATTAATGATAATGATACTTCATTATTTTAATGAATAATCAGAATGTAAACACACTAACAACATATACCTCACATACAGCAACTGGAACACTGTGTAATTAGTACCCAAATGGTATGGTCTATTTGTGTGTGTAATATATTATTTATTATTATAAGTGTCGTTTCGGGAAATAATCGTCCACTTGTAGTTGCTGTATTAATACTCAGGTCTCAGACCGATGTAGTAACAACACTGAGTAAGATGTGTATAATCTTTTGGTTTACTTTTACTACAATCTCGGCCTCTTTAGTTGCTGTAGCATATACATTGAACCGTAATATACCACGGTAAACACTAAAACTTCGTTTCATCGTGTAGTACTTTCACTGTTGCTTTCTGGTGAAAATTTTGCACGTGGCTAAGACTGATCGTACGATATTCTTTCAGCATTATTGATTTTAGAGATGATAAATTTAGATCTTAACCACTCATTTCACCTGTGTCATAATGTGATGAATAATCAATTATTGTACATAATTATGTCGTTGTAAAATTTGTTGGACGTCCTAGTGAACAGAAAACGATGTGTACTTTTTAATTAGGAGTTTATGGGAAATTATGTAACACATTATGGGGCAGAAAGTATAAAATCTAATTTAATGGCTAACTTAGGAAGCTCTTTGACATATGGAACACATGCGTCTCCACACTCGTGGTCTATAATCTCCCACGTCGTTGGCAAGTAATCGACTGTAGAGATATTTTATTTATTTGTAAGAACTGTTGAAGATATATCATGCGATATTCATACTAATCATAAATTGTCGTTATAATATTCAACACTACACAAACAATATCGCAAAAAAGTTTATAACGAAACTAGGCAAAGTAAAATGCCAGTCTTCCAGACAGCCCAGATGTAAATTATCTAAATGCTTCATGCATGGTTTTCACGTATTTTTAAACGTTTTTTAATCAAATATGTCGTATTGGTAGTGTTAGAGAAATACCTTGTACTTGGTAATAACAGATCCCAAAGCGGCGTTTGACAACGTGTGGCCCACGCCCCACAGTGGGGCCATCGAAATCGGCAGGATATGGCAATGTGGAGATTTGAGACTAATCTAACCAATTCTGTGCAGACGACAACCGCAAGGATCTCATTATATTAATATCTTTATTAAAATTATTTAGAATTTCAGTCTTTCATTTTGTTTTGAATATTTAATGAACTTTCATTAACAATTACCTATTGATATTTCCACAAAACCTATAATTGAGTTTCTTAAGTTAACCATGATCATTATAGATACCGGCAAACTTCTTCAGCATTTAACAAGGGGAAAGTCAGAGCATCGAACACAGCGCGGGACACAAACGTCAACTGATTTTCCAATCAGGCGATCGACACGTCACGGTAAGGACATATAAGGTCGGTATCTATATTAAAAATTAGGTATGTTGCCTAACAATTTTAGAAAAACTAAGCCAGGGCATGGTACAAAAAAGTTGGGTGAACAGTGTTACACATTAAAGTATGTTTACATTTTTGATTCAATAGAACAACAATATATATTTAAATTTTCTTAACTTTTTAACCCTCGAGATCTCTGTAACGCGATAATAATAAGACTGTGGCGCTATATTAAAACATATGTATGCTGTTTAGAATTATGCACAGTGCTTTATTTAATTGTCAGTCTCGTCTTCACACGCGTCTAAAATATTATTATGTCAGCGACTTACTTTAATAAAAAAAAAATTATGTAATAGGAGGCAAACGGGCAAGAGGCAATACCGCCGCCAATTTACTTGATACAGCGAACGGCGAACGGACACTCTCAATGCCAGAAGGCTCTCGAGTGCTCTGGCCTTTTAAGAATTGGTACTGTCTTTTCAGTAAGACCTCTTAGTCGAATGGGTTTGGAAATACTTCAGTGGGCAGCTTTCACAAAGTGGTGGTGCACGGCAAATATTGCATTAAGAAACGCTCAGTTGTAGAACGACGGCCGTCAAAGAGATACAGTTGGTATTTTGTATTCTGCCTTGACGTCCGATGACGAAACTCAGCTGTAGATATATTTTTTTATTTACAATATTTATGGGCGAGCCGGGGCGGATTCCTCGCGAGACCCGCTCTTTCGGTTTTGTTTGCCTCCTTTAAATATTAAATAATTTAACGCAGAACCGTTCCAGGCACGGTCTGTGCTTTATTAACATGTCCTGTAGGCCGTCACGGTCTACATTCATCTGCACTTGTTGCTCCAGGTCCTGCCTGGACGATGCGTAGATATTACATTCCGAACAATTCCTCTGAACACTCTCCATGGTAAATGCAATAATTTAAACATCAATAACCTGAGGTTCTAACCACAGTGGCCCTTAGACCCAGAGACTATGTGATAATTACTCATTCCAAAAACAAATGACATTTGAAACTGCACGAAACAACGATTTGAGAGTTTAGAAGGAGGAAATGGTGTTTCAAATTCTACTAAAACTACATCTAAAATAGAAAATAACATTGTTGAAAGTAAGTGTTTAAAATTACATAATTATTTAAATATTGATGGCGCCAGTTTAGCAACTAAGTACCTTTGAAGACGCTGGCTTTTAGAATTTCACAATACACGGGGATCTTAGTTTTTTAATCTTCCCCTAAGTTTAAGCCTACCCCTTAACTACAATTTATCTATCCATATATTGTTTAACCTAAAGTGTTTTTGCGTTTTATATTTACAATGCTGATTGCTTAACTTACTTTTAATTTTTTGTTTGTGAGGGTAGTTTTTAACGGTTAGGTTAATTGTATATGACAACTGAAGCTATTAACTTTATTGAGACAATTTACATAGATTATATCTGTTAATACAATAAATTTGTTTAAGATAGCGCTAATCTCAGTTATAAACCTATGTTGCTTGATTATGTTATAATATTATGTTTACTGTTAGACCAAGTACATGTTGTGATTGACGATGGGGCCTTTAATAAGACAGGTATTTATTAACATTTCTAAACTTGGATTTTGTACCTGAAAAATTATTAAAATAAAAACACTGCATCTAACAAATATGATTTATCACATTTAATTCGATTTAAAACTTGTAAAACAGTTTATTACTTTATTTTTTAAAAATAAATTATATTATTAGTGTTTTTCGTTTTTATGTTATATATTTGTGAGAATATATAATAACATCGTACTCGTACAAGTGTTATAGTGAATAAATAGCATTCTATTTATGTAATTAAAATAATAACTATATTATTATTTTAATTTAGTTATTACCTGTTTATTACCTATATTATATACCTTTTAAAATATTATTCGTTAACAGTTAACATATTGATGTTTAATGATCATTTGTCCTATATATCAAAATATATAATATTCACAGACATGGACAGTCCTCGGAGTCCTTCTAAATATGCTGGGACAGGGTATGGTCTTGAGTTACACTTCCTGTCTTCTACCAGCGCTGCAGGCACCAGATTCAGATATTAAGATAGACATACATACAGCTTCTTGGATTGGTAGGTAGTTTGTATTCAGTTTAACGTGTCCGACGCAAGAGGTCTCAGGTTCAAATGCCGGGTGTGGTTAAAAATATCTAAATGATAATTACCATTAAGAGCAGTTTTAGGCTACTGGGGGTGCGGCTATCAATCCTAAGTCCAAGCGTTAAAGTATAGGCTGAACATCATAAATCTAATTTGAATTTAAACAATTAATCCACATCGTAGCACTGACTTGTAAGTCCGCATTCTAAGTTGTATCTCAAGACACAATCTCGCCTTGAGCGCTGACAAATATGTCAAATATAATACGCAAAAACTGTTTGACAGCTCTCGATAATACATTTAACATTAATAGACGTTCTAGAGCTTGTCTTAGATTAAAAAAGGACGTCCTGTGGTAGACACAAAAGGCTGATTTGCCTATAATTTCTTTACTTCTCCTCTTATCGGCCTAGTAGTTATCTTTTATAACATTGCAGTTACAAATGATATGATTTCGCCAAATAGGTTATCATAACTATGAGTTTGAACAATAATAAAAGAACTCCATATATTTATAATATAAGGTTCACTTGATTATAAAGAAAATAAAGAGAAAAATTGTTGTCTGTAAAGTTGCTTTACGGACGATAGTTTAACGTGACAAAGTGATAAAACATTGATGAAATGATTGCATATTTTTATAAATAAAATTGAAACATCTTTTTTGAATTATCACTATTTGGCATGCAGACAAAAAAGTGACATAAAATCTACAATTGAATTGATAATATACTTGTGGAAGTGGAAGAGAGATAAATGCGGCGCAAGCGTACAATGAGCGAAACGGGACAATAAGACATGCGTGCGTGAAGTCGTCGTTAATCGATTTAATGTTTAAAGTACTTTATTTCTCATTACAAAAATGTATTTTATTAACTTGATACACTTAATATGTATATATTATATTAACTTGATACACTTATATGTATATTTGTATATATATATGCTCGTATACGAACGAGGCCATCAGGCGTACCAATTTTAGTCTACAAGGCTCATCCTGATATGCTTCTTTAATGCCCTTTGAATTGATATCATCGATTTATTAGACGTTAAGTTAAAGCTTTTACTTTATTATACATAGTAAAAATGACCATAAGTTACAAAGAAAGTGCCCTAGCAAACAATTTTGTAACCGGATTTAAGCTATTTGTATTAATAAGCTTTACAGCGTGCGTGGTCACGGAAAGTGCGCTGTAAAGCACTAATAATTATAAGTTTATAATAATACAAATAGCTTAAATCCGGTTAAAAAATCGTTTTCTTTCAATTTGTAAAAGCTATGTTAACCAAATACATTTACTAAGTGCACTAGCATGCCATGTGTCGTGAGCAACTAGTGTCTTTTGACTTGTTAACCGTACATGTACAATAATGTCTACGTAACACTAACATTTTATAATTAATTAACGTTTGTTTTTAATTTCAGCATAGGACAGCTTGAGAAGATGTTGATTAAGATGATTTAGATAAATAAAGTTTCTTAAATCGTTGGTGACACTTTTGTTTTTAAGAAATAGTGATGAAAAAAATGTTAGATGATGTCAACGCCGTCGTTAGCGTTCGTCGTAGTTGTTTTTGGTTTTCTGTTTCTTGGAGCAAAATATTTTCATGCAACCAACGTTTTCCAACCAGTATTTTTTTGTAGAACAAAGCCTTCTGTGATTGAGAGTGTCCATGAGCGGTATCACTTAAGAACAGATGAGCCTTCAGCCCGTTTGCACCGTTTTACAAAAAATCCTTATTAGTTTTAAAATCACGCTCATTATCTAATATGACTTCATTTATCTCATTTTGTTTGTTCATGCTCATGAATCTGCAGAGTTATCTTTCGTAATTGTTGCGACTTATGATTCATAAATCTTAAAAGGAGGCAGAAAGATAAAATACTGCTTTGGATAAATAGAATTACTTAACAAACGTTTAAAACACACATCAAGACATTTATCTAAATTAATTTATTTATAAGAGCTTTCCTAATGAGAAGAGAGAGAACACTAATGCAGAGGTACTTAAAATAAAGTAAAAGTTACATGTAATTACATGTAATTTAATGTGACATGTACTTATATATACAAACAAATACGATGTGAAAAAAAACTGCATCGATTCATAAATTGATTTCAATTTGTCTAAAATCAATTCCTTATCTCATTCAATTTCTCTTTCTCCTACTTCTTATGCAGGAAATGTTTTACCCCGTTCCCTTTTTGGGAGAGACGGGGGATTCACACAAATCCTGTCACCTCACAATATTTACTGAGAATTATTTAAATAAAATCCATTACACGAAAAAATAATCCACTTTTGTGAGTTTTCTTATTGATATTTTGACCTTATACCTCGTACGATATACTATAGACTCGTAGAAACAAACTAATATCTTTTAAATTAGATTAAGTAACTAGTTACCGTGGTCAACAGTTTTTGTCACTAACTCTGTAATATTGGCACATATTTAATAAATAAAAACTCATTTCTTCTTGTACTATAGTCATCATAAAAAATAATTGTCTTTAATCCTGATACACCGTTCGTAATCGTATCGTAATTAATTTAATGATTGATTATGTTCAATTATTCCTATATGTTTGAAATTTGCTACTGTTAGACAATTGTTTGTACATTGTAAAGAATTATTACAATTTTTTAGAATGATGACTTTTGAACAAAAGGCACTAGCACTATCTATCTCTATACTACAGATGAATCTTAAGGCGTCTTGCCTCTAATCCAAAATTGTATGAAACGCTTATAATAATTGGATAAATGCTGTTGTTGGAATTATAATCCCCTATATAACTTTTATTATTATTAACATGTCTAATTAGATCTCACTTCAATCGGTAGCTCATTACTATCTGTCTGTCTGTCTGATTACTGTCCAGCTCTTCTCTCATATCAGTGTACAATTTTATCTTTTGTGTTACCAACCACAAACAGTTTCTCCAATTTCTCATCGCCTCTGCGCAATGTCTATTGTTGTCTAATTAGATAAGTTTTTGCTAATGAAATATGTCTCAATTTCAGCATCCTGCATTGCAATATCAGGTTTCGGAGGCTTCTCCGTTTCTTCTGTGCTCATGGACGTCATAGGAAGAAAGAAAGCTCACGCTATCGTTCTCATTCCCGGTATAGTGGGCTGGGTCCTAATTTCATTGGCTCAAAATGTCTATACAATTGTTATTGGTAGGCTTCTGGGTGGCTTCGCTGCAAGTGCCACTGTATGTTTAGGCGCTGTTGTCATCGGAGAATACTCAAGCCCCACCAACCGTGGAACATTCCTTAATCTGAAGACCGCAGCTGTCTGTTTTGGTAATATGGTCATTCACGTGTTCGGGAACTTCTACCATTGGAGGACAAACGCGCTGATCGGAACTATACCTCATCTGTTATCATTTGCTATTATCATGACTTGGCCTGAAAGCCCCTCTTGGCTTGCATCCAAAAGCCAATTTGAAGAAAGCCGCAAATCGTTCGAATGGCTCCGAGGAACAGATGATGCAGCACGGCTGGAATTTGAAGAGTTAATCCGCGCGCAGAAAGAAAGACTAACTGAGAAACCTGTGAAAACCTCAATAAAAATGGAGATACGAGGTTTTTTCCAGAAGTTTACCCGTCGAGATTTCGTTAAGCCATTAGTTATAGTTACATTTAGTTCTGTTCTGCTAGAAACTTGTGGCAGACACATATTTCCAGCTTACGCCCTTCAAATCATAACAGAAGTTACTGGCACCAAATCGAACTCGTTCTATTACACTTTAGCAATTGATATTATAATCACATCCAGCGCTTTGTTCTCATCTGTACTTGTTAAATTAATGAAGCGAAGGACACTACTGTTGGGTACTGGTGCGGCTGCATACGTTGTGTTGATGATAGTATGTTCATACCTGTTTGTAGCTGATAGAGGTTGGATTACATCTCGGACTTGGATACCACTTTCCATATTCGTACTGTACTTCATCTTAGCTAATTTAGGATGCACTCCTATACCTTTGGCCTTATTGGGTGAAGTATTCCCACTACCTCACAGAGCTGCTGGATCTTTAGCTGCAGGCTTTATTATGTCCCTAATTTTACTGTTTCCATTGCAAGTGACGCCGTACTTACTTACAAGCATAAAGGTGTATGGTACCTTCTTTTTCTTTGGAACATTAATGGGCCTTGCATTACTTGTACTATATTTTATCTTACCCGAAACAAAAGATCGAACCCTACAGGAAATTGAAGATTACTTTAACAATGGACGGTTTAAAGAAAATACAGATGATGCAGCTCATACCAAAATGCTAAGCAACAAGGCGGAGATATAAAGATAGTAGAGAAGTATTTTGATAAATAACTTTTTGAATTTTTCCTTGTATTTCCATTATCATGGATTACAGTGATCATAAATTCAATGTTATTGTGATAATTTGCACCGAAATCTAAACTAATTTTTGGAGTAGGTTATCGAAGGATACCTAAAGGTTGTAAAGATATTATATTCTAAAGATTATAACGAATAGTAATATCTAGACGTAAGTGAATACTGAATGTGTGTGTGTACTAAAATAATAAAATTATTGTAAAAGTGTATTTTTATTTTCGTATTTCCCGTGAGTATGGGAGACCGAAACAGTATTTTGTTCACGGTATTAAACCCTCTATGACCATGAACCACTAAGCGGGGTTTTCCTAGTAATCTCTTTTGTTACAAATAAAATTTATGTACTATAATAAGCTTTTAAATAATTAATAACATTTAAAAACTATTTCCGATTATTTATTAGTGACGTTAGATTCTTTACAAATTGTTGTTTTTAATTATGTTTAAAAATTCAAATTAAGTATTCATAAGTTTTTTTTTTCTTCTTGTTTATGGCTTTTATTTATGCCAACTGGGCACAAAGTACTTCGCCAGTGTCGTGTAGATGGAGAAGACACGAAGGAGATTGATCGGTAAAAATTATAATTAAGTTAATTTTGAATATGCACAAAAAAATAGGTAGTTGAAATTCTATTGTTAGTTTTGAGATATCACAGACAACACAAATATGGTGGATGTAATCTAGCGATTTGCATTTCGATAATATATTCATAAGTTTCAAAAACCCGCCAAAACGCTTCTCTATTAAATATCAAATAGCGCACGTCAATGACGTATCATGTCTGTAAACACGCAATCAAACGTCAACGTCAAGTTTTTTACGTGTCAACTATCTTCCAATTACACATATATGTATATTGATCAAAATGAATCTCCGACGTAATTAAACTTATTAACTTAACTACAGTATAAGTATTAAATAAACGAAGACATTATTTACAATTTGAGTAATCTGTGACTGCTTTGTTATATGACTGACTGATTAATTGTTTGATAGATTAACGATTATTAAAAAGTTATTTTATCTTTAATGCTGCCCGCAGAGGTTAGGAGTGTCCGGGGGATTTGTTGTGTTTCCCCACGGGAGTCGATACGGAATAGGTTTAAGTAAATAATTATGACACTATTTGCTCAATATATTCTTGAAGCCAAACCACTTCTTGTATGGAAATTGTATTTGTTTTTACAACAATCTCTCAAGCGACTTAGTGAATTATCACTGAATAAATTAAAAACTCTCGTTAAGCGTAAATTAATCAATAAAGCGTTTTTATACATTCCAGTTCAAATATTAACTGCTCTAACTTTTGTATGATTAAAATCTTGGTGGATGAGAGTGGCGGAGAGTTTCCTGCCAGTTCTTTTCCCACATTCGCTAGACTTGCTTGAATATGTAGTTTAGAATCAATTTAATATCTTTCCTGTTGACTTTCATATGTGTAATGTACCTATATGAATAAAGTTATTTTGAGTTTGATTTTAAAAATGATTTTAAGGCCATGATTTTCATACGGATTACTCTTAAAAACATTCATACTAAAGTTAAATTTCAAATCAAATACATCATTGATGATTTAAATGTGTTTTTAAGAAACTAACATGACATTATTACGTATTATATATGTAAATTGTAAAAATAAGCCATTAGAGTAAACGTTTAATTAAATATTCATAACTTAAAGAAATATAATACTTTTAAGCGCCTACAAAAAGTTTGATGGCAAATACAAAATTACGGTAATTATCTATATGAATGTTGCTTTTCTTTTTATTTGAATAACACACTTCGTAACAGTAAATTAATAAGTTGTAGCACGGGCAGAAGGCTAACCTGATGTTTAATACCGCTGCCCATGTATTGCCAGAATGCTCGCAAGAGCGTTGCTGGTTCAGTCAAATTACAATTGCTTAAGCACTAAGTCTCTCTCTATATCTCTTTAATAAGCAGCTCTTGTCTACGGTCAGCAAGAAAGAGTCTGGATCGGATTATCTGTTTCCACCGGTTTCGGTCTAGCGCGTCTCTACCCTGAATCTTATAATTAGATAAGTCCTTGCCTATACTATATATAGTCAAAGTTTAATCCTTCAAAAGCCTCATGAGCTCTAAGATAATATGTCTCTTCATCTTTATTAATATATGTTGTACTGGATCTCTGGATCTACTGAACCGATTTAAAAAAAAAACTTTTGTGAATAGGAAGCCACGTTTAAGACTTAAATAAAAGCATGCTTCTTGGTACTCCGATTTGTTACAAAAAATGATTTTTTAACGATGTGATATATGTTTTAGTTCTAGCTAAAAGTCGCGAGTATCTGTCTTTCTGCGATAAAGTCAAAAACTGATCGAAATTTATTGCGGTTTTTAACAAATATCTAGAATGATTCAAGAGGAAGGTTTTAGTATACAATTTTTCAAATTTTACGGACCACAGTTGCAGCCTGTAGTAAAAAATACTTTATTGTTATATCTAAGAAGGCGTAAATAAATAAAATACAAGAGTTTTAAAAAAGTCTATCACAAGGCATTATCTTTTAAATCTTAAGTTTCCAATATTGCCCATTCTAGTTCAAAACAGTAGTACGCTGATATAAAACGCCACTTGTAGCGAGTCAGACGAGATCTCGGTAGATGGCGCCATATTAGGCGTATTTGTTACGCACAATAATTACTTTTTTCCGAGGTAAGGTTCTATAAGGATTACGGAGATTATGGTTTTAATATCATTTATATGATCAGAATTTTAGTATAGCGTATTCCTTTAAAATAATGTAGAAATACACCTAACGTAGTCTGTAATGCTTATGAGGTGTAAAATTAATAACGATTTTATTAATTTATGATGAATTCTTTAATACTTTAACACGGATAAACAATAAGTGGTTGGCAGTAAAGACAGGAAGACTTTTTCCTTTTTTAAATTAAATAAAGTTAACGTACAGACCTAATAACGAATTTGACTTCGTTTAAAATTACAGCTTTAATCCTTCTGGGCACGCTTTCTGCGACTTTTTAATAACCTCTTGAGGAATACTGTCTTCTGCAATGACTCCTTTTAGCGTCCTGGTATTTTGTGGAGCAGGTTGCACTGACTTTACTCGTCTCTTTATAACATTTCAGATATGCTCAATTGGATTGAGGTCAGGACTTCGAGCTGGACAATCTAAACGACGGATCCCAACTTCTTGCATGTACGCTCTCACCACGCCAACAAGGTGCGGTCTAGCATTGTCGTTCATAAAAATGGAATCATCCCCAAGAGTAGTCAATGTGGGCTGTGCATTCGGAAAATACAATTACTGCCAAAAACATAACGAAACCTCCGCCATAAGGAGTGATTTCGTGGAAACACAATTCCGCATAGCATACCCGTTGTCTAAGCAGCACTGCGGCGTCGATTCTCTCCACACAAAGAAATTCTAGCTTTATTAGGAAAAATACTTAATTCTGGTCCTCCAGAGTCCAAGATGCACAGTTACGAACAAACTAAAGTCAAGCCACAAGGTGCACACGGAATAATCTGATCTTTGCAGCCAAAAGTCACCTTTTGACCGAGAAGCTAACTTCTACTCCTCTTACCTCTATGAGGCTCTTCTTCAGGTCCACACATGACATCGCACGATTCCGCAACGCCTGTCTCATCAAAATTTCAGTTTTTATTCCTAAATTGAAGAAAAAAAACTACTCACGAATAAATAAAGGCTTCCAAAGCTTTTATAGTGAACTGGTCACACCATTCTGTGCCGATACCTTTTATCCCGATTTACATAAATTCCTGTGCGACACGTCCTTTATCAATTTATTTTCTTAAAGCTTTAATAAAACTGATCACTTATTTTAAAAACCTGTTCCGAACGGTTTAGGAAACGCAGTTGGGAATTGGTTATTGTAATTTAAATTTACGTAAATAACAGTATACATATTATTACTAAACTAACATTTTATACAAACTGTATGCAAACAGACAACAGGCTGCTATGATTAACATCATCGCGGTCTACCTATATTCTTGAAGGCTGTTGTGGACAATGCCCGTAATAAAAGTGATATGTTCTCTTTTATTTCAGTTTTTTTTTTACTTTTATACCTATTACTTAACTATGGAGGAGGAGGCAATCTTTGACTATGGAGTGCAAATGGAAACGAGGCTCATCTGATGTTTAGTGATATTGCCGGCGTACACTCAGAAGTCTCGCAAGTTGCTGAGATTTTATGAATTGGTACGCTACTTTATTGAATACTAAATGGGAAGGTATACAAGAATGTCACCAGCCGAACGACCACGACGAAAGCCGTTCTGATAATCGCTAATCAGGTGGTGGCCCTCTAGGTACACCTCAGGAGCTAGCCGTTAATAATTTTGGTTGGACGGATCTGAGCGATCGCCTTTTATAGGGATCGGATGTATTTCAGCGGTTCCAGCACTTAGAGACAATGCCGAGCGAGTACAGGTACCGGAAAAGCACAAGTAAGCAGCACAATTGGTGGGATTCCTTCAGGGTCACTCTACTTGTGGATGTCCAAGGAAGATAAAGCTTTGCGGATAGCGGAAGCAAACAAAAACTGCTAAGCTCGGACTTGTTAAAGCCATTGTGGACTATGCTTAAAAGGAGTATTAAGAAAATCCATCTGCATCATGAGCACATCCCACATACACACCACCACACAACCCAGCCCAATTACGTAAATTTAGTCTATGTATCTTTTTCATGTTTTGTTCTTTATTTTCTTAACTGTGCTGTGGGTTGTGGGTTAAAAGAGGACAAGAAAGAATTCTTAGGTGGTTTGGTCATGTAGAACGGATGACTGAGAAACGGTTAACGAGTAGGATATTCAAGGCTGTGAATGACAAGACTGTGGATGGTGAGGATGGGTTGGGTAAGCCTTGTCGATGGAGAGAGAGAAGTTAAAAGAACCCATTGCTGACGAGCATGGTAAATGTCTAGTATGTCAGGGCCTGCCTACCTCTTCGGAAAAAAGGCATGATTATATAAATAAATATCTGTATCTTTAGAGTAGGTTGTTCTTTTGTTATACTCGTATGTAATTAAAGTTTGCTGTGTATACAAAATAAATGAATATTTTTATGAAAATATTCTCTGCACATCACATTTAACATTACGATCTAACCTAACTTAAGACTAATTATAAAGCTTGGTGTGCTCAGCAAGGCGAGACGGTACTTCACTCCGGGCCACCACTTAAAGCGCAAATTCCGCCCCACATGGAATAATGTTGTCACCTCTGGGTGGGAGCTCCCCAGTATCAGCGCCTACTACTTGGCTGTATCCAACGAAGAGCGGTTCGAATCGTCGATGACCAATCCCCCTCCGAGCGGCTTGATCCTTTGGCGTTTCGTAGAGATGTGGGGTCACTCTGCAGCTTCTACCGCATTTACCATGGAGAGTGTTCAGAGGAGTTGCTCGAAATAATATCTACAGCTGAGTTTCATCATCTAACGTCGAGGCAGAATACAATATTCCAACCGTATCACCTCGACGTCCGCAGTTCCACAACAGAGCGGAAGGCAATTTTTGCCGCGCACCACCACTATTTGAAACCAGCTGCCCACTGAAGTATTTCCGAACCAATTTGGCTTAGGGTTATTCAAGAAAAGAACGTACCAATTCTTAAAAGGCCGGTAACGCACACGCGAGCCCACTGAGAGTGTCAATGGGCGGCGGTATCACTTAACATCAGGCGCCTTCTGCCCGTTTGCCCGTTTGTTCTATAAAAAAATGAGTATAAATTAACCTAACTTAAAAAGGTTTAACATAAGATGTTCTTATGATTTTTTTTATTTTAATTAAAAAATAAAAAGCAAGTAAATCCAGGGTCACTATTAACGTAGATCTCACGGAACACAAGGTGTCGTATTTTAATACGTAAACAAAATTGCACGTGCAACATGTCACACGAATATCACATTTTAAGATTAATTTTAATGAATTTTATTAAACAAATCCATTTTAATTTATTACTATAAAATATTCAAATCAAATCTGTGTTAGTTGGATTTGGATCTGTTTTTTGATTCCTCCATCCATTTCTCCCCAGAAACAAAAGTCAAAAATCATTTACTCATATAGGTAACACAATGAACGTCAAAAAGAAATATACATTAAATCTTCTAATTATACATTGCTAGTTCTCAATCAATCCTTTATAGTGTCATCAGCCTATTGCCTTTTCTGGTCTTCTTGCGTTTCTTTTTCCTGGAGGTCCCCTCCAGCGTATGGCTTTGGCGGTCCATCTTATATCTGTACTCCTTGCAATAAGGCCTGCCTATTTCCATGTTAGCCGTAAAGCGTGGATTACCGTAACCTCTAGGCTTTTAAATCCAAGAAGAAAAATTTTTTTGTTAGACATGGTATCGCGGACTTCGTTCTCATTGAATTCTTCTAAAATACTGTAGTATATATAGTATATACATAGTATTGTCTTTTGTTAACATAGTATATACATATATTTAGTACTATTTGGGAATCTATATTGGTCTTTTTTACACCTTGGTTATTGTACTATAATAATTTCATATAGAAAAGTAAGGTTTTGAAAATAATCTCTTAAAAATGCAAACTTTTTCTATCCATATAATTAGAATATTATCTGTGCAGTCCACACTTTCGTTTGTTATTTTTGGTTTGACACCAACACAAGCAAAAAATTGGTTATGCTGTAGGGTGCCTTTGGGTGCCTCGCCATGGCTGCAAAATAAAACCCAGTGATATCGGTAAAAAACGTTTTAAACTTTATTAATTGCAAAAAAATATATATTTCGTTTATTTAAATACATAAATGTTGGAAAACAGTGTTGGTCTTGGTGACTGTCTGTCTGAGGTTTTGGATTCGATCTCCGGCTGTGCACCAATGGAATTTCTGTCTTTAACACTCGCTCCAACGGTGAAGGAAAACATCGTGAGGAAACCAGCAGACCCAAACAGTCGACGGCGTTTGTCAGGCACAGAAGGTTAATTACCTACTTGCCTATTAAGAATTAATCAGGAAACTTAAATCTGAGGCCCATCCCTATGAGGTAGCGCCACTGGTTTTTTTAATGTTGAAAGGTTTCTACTACATACAAGGAATAAGTAACAGTTTCTTATTATTACCAATTTATCCACTTTGTTATTACGATCATGGTCGAAAATGTTAAATTCGAAATCATGAAAGATTCGAATCTTTGTATCAATATCCACGCTTATTAAATTGCAACATAAAAACCACAAACGATTTTATTCTAAGAAAATAGTAAAAAATTTAAATCCGTTTCAAATTAATTAGTTTGAGGTCAAACATCTCACGTTTAGGTGTGCGGTTGACTCATAAGTTACATCATTATAAATTCACAAATGTCTCAATTAAAGATTGGTCCGGTATAATAACTCAGAAAAAATAAGCCCGCAACCCTGCCTGGTCCACGACTTTTTGTTTCCTTCTAACAATCGAGCTCAAATAGTCTGTCTCTTTTTTGCCGCAGACGAACTTGTAAATTGTGCTTTTTACGATCTTCCCGGTTTTGAAGGACTTATCGAGGCACCCTGCGTGGGAATTGACGCTCTATGCTCATGATGGTAGAGTAAAAATTCACGTGAGATCAATTTTAACTTAGTACGATTTGTTGTTGTTGAATGTGATCAAGTTGTCTCACTCGGACAAAACAAAATACAGCACCAGTCCTTTGAGCTTTCGAGTTTAGTCTCGCGATTGCTTTTTGTAGCTCCGTCCCTTTTCTTTAAGCATTTCATTCGTAAACTAAACCTGTTATTCTGAAATCTTTTTAATGCAACCTATTTTCAGGGATTTTCGACTTTATGACTATCGCACAGAGTGGACATTCTTGACTAATAATAAAAGTGCTCAGAATGTTTACGTTAAGATGTTATTGTCACGTTCTATCGATGCAGTGGATTTTCTCTTTTTGTTAACTGCAGTAAGACATACTGACATTGCTCTGTACCTTAGTTTTCGTATCATGCATGATTCATTAGGGATCCTTTGCAAGTGACCGTTGTCACACGAAATGTTGACGGTGACAGCACGACTCGTGCATCTTTTTGCTGGTTATATCCTTTTATGGTGTCATAAGGCACACTTCCACCTTGTAGCAGGAGACCTTTTTATTACCACTACCTATTTGAGTAATCAAAATCTCAACCACCCGAAACCAGTTCTATCAAATTCCATTTTTTACTAACAAGTCTATAGAAGGATTTGCCGATCGCTTATTAACAATGATTTATATATCATTTTGGGAAGGCATGACTTTTTGTGTTGGACGTTAATTGCTGCTGTTTCGATATAGCAGCTAGTTAGCTCTGAATTACAATATAATTATTGTTATCTAAATAAGGTCATGTATTATTTTATATTTATATAATTCTACTAGGACATACATACTGCCAAAACATTATATAGAACACTAAGAACATAAGTTACCTTAGTTTAAGTTATTCACTAGTATTTTGGAAAATTAAGTCGATCTAATATTACTTATTAGCCATAATTATTCTATAGGCTAGATTGTAATTTAATTTTAGTAACAATTAGTCTTATTTTATGTTTTTTATACTTTTACACACAAATATTTACAGACTTTTTTACTTACACTTTTAATTTTGACTACTATTAGTTAACTACTATTATTACATTATCTTTTATTTTTTTGCGTCTGAGGCGCACACTAACAGTTGTGGTCTCTGGCAGAATGACCAGCACTATGGAACATTTCTCTTCCATAGCATGATGCTGAGCCAGAAGCAGTTACAACTACAACGCACACACATTACACACTTAAAATGTACCTTATTCCTTAGTTTTTCTTTCCATATTTTTTGTTATTTTTCCTTTTTGATTATTATAATTATTATTATTTTGTGTATTTCGTTAGTAATAAATGTTATGTTGCAAAGTCTTTTGTGAACTTTAGTGTAGGGGGAAAAACATCATTATAATGATGGCAACATTTAAAATTCAATTCGCATCATTTAACAACTCTTGGGTTTTTTAAAACTCGTAGACAGGAGCAATGGGAACTTGTTCATTTAAATGTATGAATAAGAAATTTTTGTAGTTTCCCAGAAAATTGGTCTTGCTTGAGTCGTCAGCAGTGTCATCGTTGAGTAAACGTTAGCATAGTAGTCACCACAACAAACACGGCCCGTGATGAGTATTTACAGACCACTTAACAAATAGATAATTATATAGTCCGTTCCTAGATTTACTTATTTTACTTGTGTGCCGCAACATTTTATTTGTATTATTTTTAAACAGGGCAACTTTGTGTGCTTATCGTTTTTATTTCAGATCGAATGTCGCCTGTTTCGTTTACCTATGCTTTTATGTCTTAATTATGATAAGTCTAAAATTGTATGCAAATTTGACATTTAAATAAATGATATATTTAATTTACAATTCCGCCCACCCATCTGGACTAGACTTATCCATCGATGTGGATTCATTAAAGCATTTTATCGCATGCAAATCCATGAATTATCATTGTTTATGTTAGTGCATCAGTCAGCATAGCGCTAAGAAATGCGATTAAGACATTATCTGGTTACTATCCGTGCGAGTGGGACGCAGCACAAATACGCCCGCATATAATTTGTACGAAAATAACTCCGCGTGTGAGTGGGATGGAGTTATTGAAATGTCATAGTCGCCGGCGCATAATGAGAAAACCTCTGTCCCTTTCCCTCTTGACGTCTTACAATCGTTTATTGTCATGTTACTGTCTCGTTTTGTCCGAGATTAAGATGAAATCGGCGAGCTGGGTCCGTGTCCTCCCGCTAGCGGCTAATAACACACGGCTTGCGGCCGGCGTAGGACGTGTGACACGCCATTTTTTCCCCGAAACTTTTTTAAAAACAAACGTTTGTTAACGTGATCTGAGTCTTTTAGATAGTGGCCAGTGATGGATGATTGAATTTTATGTGAAGTTAATTGACAAGTGTGTGTGTTGTGTTAATTGCGAATGGATTGCTAGCGCTGCATTTAGTTAGTGATATAATTAATTACAAGTAAGTCCTTATTTGAATTGCACCGTATAAATTTAGAATTTACATTTTCAGGATTCCAGGCTCTTTCATACTGATTTTTTTAGGAACGTTCCGTTTAATTTTGAATAGTATTTTTACGTATCGTAAGTTAGATTTAATTTATAATTGATTAATTCAATTTTGAATATTTTCTAACGGCTTTTTAAACCTTTTTTGACTAAAGTGTTACCGTCCAGTGACACTTTAAGTCTTTTCTTTTCTACATGTGGCCCAAAGTATTTTGTACCTGCCTCAGTCCGGAGAAGGGATTACTTTTTGTAACTTTAAAAACAAAGAGTCCCAGACGACACAGGGTGCCCCAACCGTGTTGTAGTGTAGTCACGTTTTCTGTCATTCCCAAGAAATGCCGGGTTTTTTTATTTATCACCTAACTCGACGGTTTTGCATTTTTATTAGGCGGGGTTTATTTTTAGATTTAATGCGGTCTATTCATTTTATTAACGGATGTCAAGAGGTGCATAGTGAATTATAATGTAGTAGAACTTACAAGTCAAAATCACTGAGTTCTTTAAGCGCTGGTTAGCATAGCGTAGTGCTACGGAGACGAAAACTAAATAATCAAAAACTCGTATTTTTTTTTACAATCTAAAACTACGAATGTATATAAGTCGTGGAATCGGCCGTCTAACATCTTTTATTGGTTTGTACTCATTAAAACCTATTACTTTAAGTCAAAGTCAAAAATTATTTATTCATATAGGTAACAAATAAATGCTAAATTAAATGCTTCTATACATTTACTGCCAGTTTTCAAATCATGAGCGTAGAACGGAAGCTAAGAACTGGCAATAAACGTAACCAGTAAAACAAAATCTAAATTAACCAGCCATATTATTTGACAGAATAAATACGACACAATTGGTATATTTAAATTAAGAACACAACAAAAACAAATTTAAGAATCTTTGTAGAATTCTTTTTTTGAAAGTGACCTTTGGGGAATTGTTCAGGCAACATTGTAAGTTTGACAATGAGTTCGCATATCACGACCGTAACCGTCATGATCACGAACCATCGAGAAATTATTTGTTTATGATATACACTATGACCTTTGGTTCGAAAGTCTGATACACATTTGAATCGCTTATCGCGTTTTACTACTTTTGCGTACTAAAAAGCTGAAATTTAATAAATTAGAACTCACAAAAATCTATTAGTAGTACAATATTGTATTGTAGTAGCCCCTGGCATTTCTCTATGCGCGATTACGCAAAATATACGCCACCGAGCATTCTTAATTGATAACATAGTAATAAAAACTATAGTATATAATACACACTACTCGTATATCAAAAGTACGTACGTCCGTCGGAAATATTTTATTAATTAAAGTTATTTTTGTTATTCAAATTAATCTACTAACGATTTGCAAAAAGCGAAATAATTTTTTAATTACTTTGAAATGTACAAACTCGAATTATCTTTTGTGTTTTAGTACGTGTGCCTAATTCTTCATTGCTCTATGGATAGGGCTGTCTCAATCCGTATATTAATAATATTATTATATATAGTAATAATGCTAGAAAGGATAGTGGTAAGCAAATCGCTAAAATTAACTTAAATTGTTACAAATAAACTCTAAAAGACTTGACCGATTTCATATATTCTTTCACAATTTGATGACTATATAATCTTTATAAATCTAATATTTATTAAAATATATTAGATACTCAAAATATTTTCATAAATGGATTCCAGCTGTACGAAGCCAGGCCAGGACAGCAAGGACTGTCACTAAAACAGCAAAAACCGTACAACCGTATATTTATTAGACATTTACATATACCATGGCGCTACAACATTTTAGGTCTGGGCCTCAGATTTCTGTATCTGTTCCGTGTTCGTTTCTAATAGAAAGATCAACCTTCGACTTTTTGGCATAAAGGCATAAATTCCTCACGACATTTTCCTTCACCGTACGAGTGAGGGTTTAATACACATAGAAAGTTCATTAGAACACAGCCGGCGATCGAACCTACGACCCTCGGATGAGTCGCGCGGAATATCGTGCCTTGAGTTATAAGAAACGATACCAAAAAGTATAAACAATACCTAACTACAAGACAATTTTTTCTGTTGGCAACCCTGTCCGCCGCTCGGTCGATGACTGACTCGATTGAAGATCAATCAAGTTGATTAAGCAATTATCAAAACTATACGTTTCTATCGACATGTACCCAGCAAGGGTCTTTTGATTCGAGCATTTTAATATTTTGATCCATCATTATTTCCTTTACGATCATGGTTTTGAATCTAATACAATTTTAAAGGTCTGCAAGCAAGTCGAAATAAAATAGCGGTCATCTAGAAAAAAATAATAATAAATAAGATTTCAAAATGTATTTTTTGATATATACATAACACGTTAGTACGTCACCTCACTCGGATAAGCACAAATCAGAAAATAATAAACAGCTCAAATATGTGAGTATTTCCACTAAAATTTTGTTCCCTTGGAGAAGAGACTCTTGGGCCATGGGGTTCAAGTGCACAGGCGCTAATTAATGATTTAAGTTGGCTGGTAGATAGTACTGGTGAACCCAGAGCTGGTGATTAACGAATAAGTATCGCAATATAGCAAGGAAATGCCAGCAATAAAGGTACAGGTGTTTTTAATAACTTATCAATCTTTTAATATTATTACTATGTAGTTTAAAAATATTGCAAATGCTGTGAATAAATAGTATCATTACTAATTACATTTTACAGAATAGGTTGTATTGGCAAATATAAGGTACCTATAAAACATCTCAACTTTTTGTTAAATGCTATATTTAATAAAGGAGACAACGTAATATAATATATAAATATCACGGAAAACAGTGAATACAATAACTTATACTTGGCTTGCAACTACGGGCTTTTAAAAATAAAATTACTAATCATTTAGATCTTAATTCTTTCATTGACAAACATTCTTGGTATTTTATGAAACTGTTTTTGCAATGCATTAAACCCAGTGATGCTCACACCTCAACAACTCGTACCGAATGTAATCCTCGGACCGATTGCAAATATATGTATATAGTTTTTGTTGTACAATCGGTATTATAGATTTTGTTATCACAGTTATAGCTTTGAGTTATTATTAGGTTGTGGGTTCAAGAGAAGTCGTAAATGTGTTAGTAAAAATCCCCCTGGAAAGCTTGAATTTACGGGGTAAACCTCCAAGTTGTCACTGAATATACCTTGATTGGATTATTAATTAATACATATAAATATTAATACATATATAAAGACGACACAAAAAATGTTTACAGACAAATTACGGTTTTCGGACTGTGGAGATTGGAATTGGAAAAAATAAAGTGGATTTCCACTGCTGAAAGAAGCTTTTGTTCTAGACCAGCGGTATAACTAATGATGTGGTGAAAACATTCCTGTCCGTGATAGATAGTGCTGTATGTATGATACACGATCACTACACGACGCAACTATCAATCAATATAATAAATAATGTTGTTTTCGGGACAACTATTTGTGTATTACACTTAGAAATGGTTACGAAATTATGTAAATTATAAATTTAACTTGATGGTATAGTTACCAAATTCATATAAGTAATTTTTTTAGTACGTATGTCCAACACACATATATACAGTATTATGAACCTTCTTGGATAAATAGAAAATTTAAACAAATATAAATATAAAGGTCCCTAGGGCAGTGTTTTATGTAGAACAGGGGCCAACGGGCAGGAAGCTCATCTGATGATAAGTGAAACCCCTATGGATACTCAATGTCAGAGTGCTCGCGAGTGCGTTACTTAAGAATTGGTACGCTCTTTTCTAGAAGGAGCCAGTGGGATATGTGTATTAAATACTGTGCCTGTTCCTGGTGAAACCTGTTGAAGGATCGTAAAAGGCCATTCATTTGAAAGAATCTAATAAAATTACAAAACAAAATCTGGAGACTAGGTTAATCGGTGGATTCATTATTTTTTAAAGAAATTTTAGCATTGCCGATATTTTTAATAGAAAATAGGAACTCTGCTGTATTCAAGAATGTTTTCCAAGTCAAAATCAAAAATTGTATTGCGCCATCATGCATCTTAAAGAAGTTTTTGACAGGTGCTTTATTCAAGCAAGTTGGGCGTAGTCCATGGTTAACTAAATTAACGAATTGGTGATAACTTCAAAGAATTTCATTTGACGTTTTATTGAAGGGCTAATTTAGAATGATGCCGTGAGAATGTACGTTAACGTATTTTTATTAATTGTCAAGCTGGAAATAAATATTTAGTTCAGTTCTCTAGTTTGTTTATTAATTTTTCAATATTACATTATTCTTTAAGTATACCGTACCTATTTACAATTTTTTTGACATAGTAATAATAAAAATAAAATTAAAAAGTTTGGTTACTCTGGCAGTATACCTTCATGGCTGGCAGCATTTCCACGCTATCTTGCCATACTTACTCCTTGGGGAAAGCACGAGCTCACCGGTACTATCTGCCCGCCAACTTTAATCATTACTTAGAACCGGTGCACTTGAACCCCACCGCCCAAGAGTCTACTCCAAAGAGGGAAAATGGAAGTTGGAGGAAAGGCTCCTATATTCTCTGAAAGACTGCGCCCGCATCAGCTTTTTTATGTGATGTAAAGCGGGGCAAACTTATATTATACTTAATTTTTCAAAGTTAATAATGTTGAGTGTGGCAGAGAAGGAAGAAGAGTAGAATTAATGATGTTGAAATTAAAAGAAATATGTGGTAACATTGCAAGTAATAGGGAGATACGTTGTGCGTTAAAGAGGAGTAAGAAAGGGAATGCTTAGGTGGATTGTCCATGTAGGACGGATGAATGAGAAGCGGTTAACAAGTAGGATATAGAAGGAATGCGAAGATGGTGAGGTCGGGTTGGGTTAGCCTGTCATATATATCTGGATCAAATCCAGAAGGTTCTGGAGAAGGGACGAGTTAAACTTACCCATGATAGACGAGCATGGTCATGGAAGTGGATGAAGCGAGAGAGGATTTGTCAGGATTGTAGCAAGTGCAGCTCCGTGGTATCTGCCTACCTCTTCGGGAAAAATCCGTGATAATATAAATAAGTAATACTATACTCGTAACAGACTAATCGAAAATAATTTAATCTATAAAATTTCATTAAAAGTAAAACGTGTTTAAAAAAACACGAAATCTCCATTAAATTTCAAAATTTTCAAACTCAATCGAAATTGCGTCAAACCATGACATTGCCATAAAATACGGAACAAAATATTTGTACAGTCAGCAACGCAATAAACACACAGGAGCGTGACCGATTCCTCTATAAAAAAGCAAGACAGAGTCATCCTAGGGTAGAACTAATTGACCGGTCGTATAAAAAAGTTATTCGGTTGATTGGATAGAAAAAGTCTTGAATGTATTGGTTTTTTATTGTTAACATTAAATCACTATTTATTTACAATTGTATTGAATATTTATGTATAAAGAGAGCCATTATAAAACTATGAAAAGCCTTTGTGAAGTGTAAAATTTAAAAAAATCAGTGATGCTACAACCTTAGGCATCAGATTTCTATATATTTTTCATGATCTGTCCATCCACGCCACTTTTTGGTTCTAAGGCAAACCGGGTCCTCACGATGTTTTCCTTCACCAATCGAGAGAAGGTTGAATGCGCACATAGAAAGAAAGTCACACAGAAAGGTACACAGCCGGGGTTCGAACCTACGACCTCAAGGATGATAGTCGCATGCAGATGCCAACGCTACTGCGTGAAGAAAAGCAGGAGAAATATATCAAAGTTATTGCAATTTTGTTATTTTGAATACAAAACTTTTGTAGGGAATGCATTATATATATAGAACTATATATACAATATAATTATGTTCAACCAATACGTTTTGAAGCTTTTTTTAGTAAGGGCGAACTTTTCCTATCACCATGCCAAGTACTACTCAATAAGCTTCCAATTGATACGGAATTTTGAGCCTTTTTTCACTACTATATCAATATCAGGCTTCATCTTGATTGTTAGACACCTGTATATGTTGCTATTGTCCCGAAACCTGCCGACTTACTAACAAGATAGAAAAAAGTGAAGACCAAATGTCGAACAATGGTCGGCTTCAGGTAGAATAAATTCTATTGTGCCCCGCCTTTGGATTTCCTTGTAAATTCTATGAATGCGTCGAAAAACTGTGGATTTCGTCTTTAATTGCTTGGTAGATGTCGGTTCAATAGATTGCGAATTGTATAACATTTACACTAGTTAAAGAATTTTCGGAAGTTTTTAGTTCGCCAATTATTTTAGTGGTTAATGTACACATGCTATTAACGACTATCACTATGTCTCTTTTTACCACAGTGAAAACACAATTTGGCGGAAAGTGTTAAACAGTATTTTGTCAGTGTCAGTTTTGCTTTATAAACGCACGCAACGTCAAGGCAGAATGCAGAATTCCATCATCTCCAAGGCAATTTCTGCCACGCACTACATCTTTATGAAACCAGCTGTCAGGAGTGTTTCCAAACCGATAGGACTTGGTCTTCAAGGGCATACCATTACCGGAAAGGTCGGCAACTCACCCGCTAGCCCCTGGGGTTGCAGGTGTCCAAGGGCGGCGGTTATCACATTTTTTTTATATAGAGTACACAGATACCTTACCTGATGTTAAGATGATAGATATATGATGATGATGATATGCTAGAAGGCTCGCAAGGTTGCCGGTCTTTATTAGTGACGCACTTTGCCTCCTCCAATAAAAAAAAATGTAAGACTGTCTAACGTTCATGCCTTACAGACATAAAATATCTATCTCGTACAGAGGACGGCCAAAATCTCGAATTATATTTTATAAACACTTATGAATATATTACCCAAAGCCGAATAGAAATGTCTCGTAGTCAAAGTATTCCAAGAAAGTATTAAAGCTATATATTACACCGATCGAAGTTTCGATCGGCTGATAAAATTAATGACTTGAGTGTTAGTTTTCTACCTGCTGTATTTAGACGTCAAAATATACTTTTTGTGAATAAAACTAGTTTCGGGAAACAAACCAATTTCCTTTGTGTTACACTTAATGATTTTTTCGTCACATTCAACAGTTTAGGGGCATTCTGCGAAATTTTTGTACCTGAAGGTGTATTTTAACTGTCAAGTAGTTATTTATGAGGTACGTGGTGATTCCGACATGGTTTGGTTTAATGATACATGCAATTTTAGCTCGTAAGCAAATCTTTATCGCAATAACAAGTAAATTGCTTGAAATATGTTACGTTTATAAACAATTCCAGAGAGAGGGCAGTGTTGGCCTAGTGGCTTCAGCGTTCGACTCCTGATGTCGTAGGTTCGATCGCCAACTGTACACCAATGGACTTTCTAGAAATAATTCTATGTTCACCTTTAACATTACTTGAAGGATGAAGAAAAGCCTCATAAGGAAACCGGCTTGCCTTAGACTTAAAAAGTCGACTCGAAAATGGCGTGATTTATTTGTTTTATTATAATAAACAATTCCATAACAAACTTAAACCTTTACCGATAATGCTCTTAAAAGCTTTTCCGTCTTTATTTTGGTATTATTTACAGGTTATATGTACACTGGTGGTAGCGTAGGAAACAAACTTTAGTAATATTAAAAAAATACAATAAACAATGTTTCGAGAAATATCATATAAAGGTTTTGAAGAAAACAAAATTAATACACATTAGACTAGATCTAATGGAATTTAGGATAAAACACAACAATACGTTGTTAATAATTTAAATACAATATAAAATAAGTTATGGCAAATACTTCTAAAACATTTTCATGAATCAATTTTATCCACCATGAAATAACAATGTATAAATATTCATTCTATTAATCGAAGACTAGTACGGCTTAAACCACAGAGCACAGCCAGTTAAATAAGAAAATATTTGTACTAGAAGATAAGTAAAACTCGTTTCACCATGGGATATGATATAAATTGTTGTATTAAACAATCAAGTGATGTTTGAGGACGCTATCTGACAGGAAGGGCCTGTTAGGATTCTGACAGGTTGATCTCCGAGGATTGTATAATTTGTTGGGATTGTCTTGTTGAAGCTTCTGCCCTGTTCTGCGGACCAATATAGATTTACGTACATAGATTTAATCACCTTATATTTTCCGTCTTTATCATTCGTTAATACATATAACATGAAGATATAAGGGTATATATTTGTTCACACGAACGGCTGGATTGATTAATTCTGTATAAAAGGACGCTCACAAGTTAGAACGTTTTTTTCTATATATTAAAAACTATGTATACTTTAAGTTTTAGATATAACGATTCGTTCTATAAAATACATATACAGAATAATATATTATAGGAACCGGCGTGTAGATTGAAAGTACATAGTTTAATTTATATAATTTAGTTTTATATTGTCACGGTATATGTTTATGATGTTTTAAATATATAATTTATTACTATAATAAATTTAAAATAAAACTGTGTCTAAGTAAATTGAACACGTGTTTTAGACACGCCTTAATCTAGATTAGAAAAACAGGTTAAATTCAAAAATTCTTCTTTGAGTTTAAATTGAAATTTCAGCCATGAAGGTTTTTGATTTACAATTTCTCGATTAAAACAGTTTAATATATTTTTACATATTATTAATATAAACCTACTTGCTGGTGTCAAGTCTTATGTATTGGCATTTACTAATTAACTATGTTTTTATTGATTTAGTTAGAAGACCGTTGTGCTTCCGAATGTTGATTGAGCTGGATTTTATTATATAATTATCATTGTAATCACTTTGAATCAAATAACTGAATTTAGAAAATGTACAATGTAATTTAAAAACTATTTCTTATCAAATTTGTAATAGTTTCAATAATAGGTAATACTCTGAAATAAATTAAGATTACTATTGTTATACATTATGTACATTAATTGAATGAACTATGCTTGTAATTATACAATAGCTGACGTAATGTCTGTTGTGTCAGTTGATCATTTGTACGTTACTATGTAGTTTACATTCGTATGTCATTCTTAGTATTTATTTATTTCTTAAAGTTTACTCATCATACATAGTATTTAATCTGCTTAATTTTACAAAATCTTTCATCTAAAACACAATTGAAGTAAACAAAAGTTTACGAATCAGGATTGCCAACATTAAATTTGTATACAAACCTGGACAGACTTTTGGCCATAATCCCACTTGATGTTAAATGAAATGCGGCCTATTTAAGGGCACGCCTGTCCAGGAGATTACTTATAAGCAAACAATTTTAAATTCAGGCATATAATGTTTAAAGTATATCAAATTAAAAACAAATCACGATATTGTTATGTCTAAAGTAAAGTACATAGTTAAAAGTTTTCACTGTATATAAAAATACCTATATTGGTTTTTCTTATATCCACGAAGGCAATAAACGATCCATCATATGCATACCATTAGGTCCCGAGGTGATAAAAACGGTTTGTGTCCACAATTAACACTAGTACGCGAGGCTACTGAGCTATTTGAAAAATACATAATTTTGGGGATTACAACTTCCGCTTAGGCGTTGATGGTCACGCATTACCGCGACTTTGTGTTAAAAGAATTCTTGTTCTTGACCACAGATTCAGCCTTCTTCTTCAGCCGCTTTCGGATCTCTTCCCTGTTTTCGACAAACCTCCGGTGATGATGAGACATATAAAGGCCTTTACTTGATCGGTCCAGCATGTAGCATCTGCTTGTCAGCCAGCACGTTAAGTTTAACTTAACTTTTTGAATCCTACATGTCCAAAGAACAAAGTCAGGATGTGTTGGTATCTTTGTCGAAAGATGATTTTTTGACCTGAAATTTGTCTTATATCTATATTTAAGATTATATATTTTGTGTTGCCAAACCCTTTAGGTTTCAGGCTAAGACTTCTGTATCCTGATCATTATCATTAATAGGCAAGGCCACACCCCGTCGATTTTTATGTCGTCCATCTCCATTACCGTACGAGCGTTAATTGTGCACTTACGAAGAAAAGACCATTACTGGGACAGCCTCTGGGAAGCGCACGCACTAGCCTACAACACTGCTTCAAACTCATCGTTAATTAGATCAAAATTTATACCGGTAGTAATTCCAGTGTGTTTGAATGCACTTTTTGAAGTGAAACTTCTTTATCGGCGTTGAAAAAAAAATACCGTCACATTTTTCCGTTACGCGCCATCTTTTTCTTGACCCTACCACGGTTGATTCGAAGCGATTAATAACAAAAATATATAATAACGATAACAATGATAGTAATAATTCTATTACAATTAATGAAATTCTGTTATAATCTTAGTAGTATTCATGTCTATGATAAGAAAGCCTTTTGTTAAACTTTAACTAATTAAATTTAATCAATATCTAAGTTAGTCTTATTAGTCTAGTAATAAAGAAGTTTCACTTCTTACGTGTGTACACGCACACATTTTTTTAAGAGCGCAAATCTTAAAGGGTGTGCAATAAATGTCCTCTTGCATGGTAGGTGAAAGATTTTATTGCAAATAAATCGTTGGGGCCGTAACTCAAGAGTCTATCTAGTCAGTTGGCCGACACAAAAATTTGTCGTTTTCAATTTTTTATCCCTGAGATGGAAATGACGAGCGTTTAAACTTGCATCACTGCACAGAGACTACTGTTTGAAATATTTACTGAAAGAGTTAAGTTGACGGCATCCGGTTAAGTTTAAACTGTTTGAACTTGTCACGGTTTTTACGTGATAAACCTGCTGTGAGAACAAACTTACACTTTAACAGTTATATCTATTTCAAAGATAATTTTGTATAATATACCTACTTTAACTAAGAAAGTGTGTTGGACAAACACAAAACATTTTGTATAAGAAGAATTTGCAATATAAAATTAAACACATTTCCATCGGAGATATTTCTATACAAAATGTATAACTATTTTAATAACATATATTTTAAAAAGCTGTTAATGTAGAATATATTGATCCAATTTAACAACTTAATAATGTTATCAAGACATTCAAATTCTTATCCAAATAGCCGGGAATAGAACCTACCGCCCACTCGCATTCCGTAAACTGGTTTTGAATTAACCATTATTCCCTAGGTGAAATTTCCGTTTCGATTTATAAGACAAAGAGAAGGTTCAACTTTTAACTGGGAAATTTTGAGTATTTGTTTACTAGTTGATAAATATCGGTTTATGTGAATTAAGTTGTTTAACACTTAGTCGCAGCTTATATTAACATTTAGATCTAGCTTAAGACTTTTAAGTAATATTAGTCAAACCTAATTTACTAAAAAGCTCATTTAACATAAGAATCCAATAACACTACTTGTTACGGGTAGTAACTTGTTCGCTAGTAACTCATAAAATTTATAATGAATACATTATTAAATTATAACAGTAATTTAAACACTTTGTTCTTTGAAGACTGTTGCCAATGCTGACAAGTGTCCAGTGGCGCTACAACCTTTTAGGTGTTCATCTGTTTGGTGATCACTTTTTTTCAGACAAGCCAAGACAATGATCAGCCTTCTGTGCCTGACACACGACTTTTGGGTCTAAGACCCGTTTCCTTACGATGTTTTCTTTAACCGTACGAGTAAATATGAACATAGATAATGTCTGATAAACATAGATTTTTTTTTAATGAGGTGAAGATGCGCTTGCGCACGCCCGCGCCAAGGATATCGGACTGTGGGGCTGGGTTTACACTCAAATCCCTCTGCTATTCAGAGGGTTAGCGAGACCCGACCCACTAAAAACACCTCAGCCCTTCACCACCACGCCCTTAAGATGGGCCCTCGGGGTTCGCCAGGCATTCTACCCAAGGGATAAACATAGATAAGTCAACGCAGCCCAACTTACATTGCATATTCCGAATAGTATTTAAACTTAAAAAAAAACAAATACTCGACCATGCACTTATGGTCATAATTTTCGCAAATCGCCCCTTTGTCATTCAAACTGTCACCTCTTTTGTTATCGCACAAAGCCTTAAAGCCCCTTGAGTACCTACTTTATAATTCCTCAAATATTGCTATTAGGGAATTTAAATATTTTTTACTTAAAAATCCTTTTTGTAATTTTAAGTACCATTTCTATAAGGATTTAAGGCCAATTGTGGCTTTGGCATAGATAAATAGAAGTGCAGACCTCTGGTCGGAATGTCTCTTCCTGTGTCGTATTTTTCATCGACAAAAAAATGGAAAGTGATTTCGATGAAACATTTTTGAGTGTTTAAGGTCCTTTAAGAATGTGATGGTCCTATATAATACGTTGTACTATTTCGTAATAATAATAATTTATTGCCAATACATATGGTCAAAAAATGTTATGAGGGTACAATTTAAAGTTCGCATATTCTGCTACACAATAGCGTAATATGTCTTAAAAGGAATTTTACATAGAAGTTACATATATTATAGTCAATACTTATATTATTTTATCACATACACATACTCTTTATATAATTAAAAATATATATTGCTAAACAAAGGTAACTAACCGTAGCATTGGCGTGAACACGCCACGTATCTTTAACGTTTATCTGTTAACGAAATACATATTATGTTCCGTTAATTTTTTTTTAATAGATCAGAAGACACTACCGCCTATGGACACTCAATGCTAGAAGGCTTACGAGTGAGTTGCTGGCCAGTAAGGAATTAGTACTCTCTTCTTGAAGAAAAGTCGAATTGTTTGGAAATACTTTAGCGGGCTGCCTCACACTACCTGCCTTTAAAAACGCTCAGTTGTGGAACGACGGTTGATACGGTTGGAACTTCGTATTCTGCCTACGTCCGATGATGAAACG
Organism: Pieris brassicae; assembly: GCF_905147105.1. Taxonomy (NCBI): domain Eukaryota; kingdom Metazoa; phylum Arthropoda; class Insecta; order Lepidoptera; family Pieridae; genus Pieris; species Pieris brassicae. Next base: position 21,090,369 of record NC_059670.1, read on the forward strand.
CAGCGGCTGCTTAACACAAGCATCTATTAGAATAGTATAATTAAAATTCTGTTAAAAACATGAAATTTTCAATCCTTTTGGAATTGGCTTACATTGAAACGTTCATGGTACTTAGACCATATTACCAGGAAAAGCTGTTTAGCACTTAAAGATAATATTGACTGAGTGGACCCGAGGTGGAACAGTAGTCTATTAGTATTATAGATACTGCGTAGTTTAAATATTGATTTTACGAACTAGGGATTAGTAACTCTAAATATTTTTTTGTTAGGAATGCTGTTTGTGTAGTAAATGGGTTGAATTTGGGTTTAAAATTACTTAAAATATCTAAATATCTCCTCAATTGGTAGCATATGTCTGAACTTCGTGGTCAGAAAGGAAGTTTTTACCGGTTCCCGTCCAGTACCTACTGATTAGTATAACAGTGTGCCTACAGTTCCAAAGATGATGAGTTTTTACTTAGTAAACGGCCTTCAACCAACTACGATCAGTTTCTCCAAGTTCTCATTGCCGCTGCGCATTGTGTCTGCGCATTGTGTCTGCGCACTCTAAACTTTTGATCTAAATTTGTCTAGTTTTGTGTAAGTTGTTGTTTCAAACAAAATATTACTTCCCAAAACATTCGTTGTTTATTTAAATAAAAAGTGCGAACTTTTGCCATTATTTGACGTGTATTTAACATAAGGAGTATATTACCAAACATATAGTGCAGTGTTGGCCTGGTAGCTACTCTCATCCCTGAGGTCGAAGATTCGATCTCCGGTTGTGGATCAACGGAGTTCTGTGCGCATTTAACATTCGATCCAAAAACTAGTCTGTCTTTTAGATTGACAAATGATCATGAAACAGATAGAGAAATCTGAGGTCCAGACCTAAACAATTTGTAGCGCCGCAAAGCAAACCTATACACGTTAAAACATACCTTATCAGATTACACAGTTGATTTATACACCTGATATTCTAATTCAAGTAAAATGACATTACAACTATCTTTATAAAATTTCACTACAATCCATCGATCCGCAAATATAGACACAAGTGCAGGCAGGTTGTTATAAAGTAGCAATGCAGTGTAAACTTAACAGATTTTCGTCTGGCCCGAGAAAACTTCTCGCTTTTGATGTAGGGTTGTCAAATGTGAATTTTTAAATGTTGATCTGAAAGTTTTCGGTGTATTTTGGGTATGCCAGCCACGAGCCATACTATATAAAAGTTTTAAAAATTCAAACGTAACATTTTAAAAATGCTTTCAAACAACGCTCCTCTATGCAATGTGCCGTCGAACTGATCCTGTGACGTAATAGGCCAGTAAACACCAATCAAACGTCAAGTTTTTTATGCATCATTCTTAAATTACACAAATAATTATATATTTCAATGAAAAACAGTCTCCGACGAAATTAAACTGTAAAATAGTATTAGGTTTGATGGCCGAAGACAATATTTACAAGTATGCAACGTCATTGTACTGACGTATACTAAACAATGTTTTTAAGTATGAAATATATTTTTATTATTGAACAATATTTGTCCAGATTCTAACGCCATAAAGCTTGCTACATAAAAATCAGTTCTTAACTAAACTGATTTATGACAATTATACAATGAGTTTCGAGGCGAGGTAATGCCAGCATCAAAAGTTCACTGCCACAGGGACCAAACTTTTAAAATTTGTTTTAATTTCCAATTTATTAATTATTATTATCATTAAGAAGGTTAAGAATATTGTTACTGTATTGGAATTAATTTCTGATACATTTTCACTTTACCGTAGATACAAAAACTGTGCGTATTACAGCACGTTTTGTCAAGTGTACATTGTTAACTTGGCAACCCTGCGCGGGCGCAGCGTAAATATTGACTCACTCAGTAAGCTGCAGCGAGGCGTCACGGCAAACTGCCACCAAACAAACATTTGTCAAACTGTGTTTGCTTACAGAAACCACGTTATAATGCTCCCCTATCATTCGAAATTGTTTTCAAATTAATTAATTTTATATCTCGATATAATCCTTATTCAGGGACGTGACTGTCAACTCTAAAGTCGTAGGTTTGAACCCTGCCGGTACAATTGATTTTATAAATTTTCGCAATTTATTCGCAAGCTGTGAGAAAACCATCTCATTTTAGAACCAAAAATCTGAACAATGAACAATCTACCAACTGAAATATTTCCGAACCAATTCGAATAAGGGGCGCAATCACTGCGCGCACTCGCGAGCCCTCTGGCATTGACAGTGTTCATGGGCTTATCAGATGAGCCTCCTGTCAGTTCTCTCTATAAAAAAATTAAACAGAAATATGACCTTTTAGAGATGATTTTTTAATATACTTATAACTACAGCAGATCCTGTTATAAAATGTTAAACTAAGATAGTTTGTTACAATGGTAACCAGGGAAACAAACGTTTCTTTTGGGTCCAAGACTTAGTAGCCCGTAGTTTTAACGATTTTTTGTCTCCTTAAGTTAAAACTAAATTAATAAAATCTCATTTAACATCGTTCTTTAACTGGTTAAATTAATTAATAAGATTAAATTTCTAATAAGAGACAACAACAACTTTGTTCGCAATTAGGGTAACATGTTCATTTCCTAATCAAAGAGTACATTATATCTGTTGACACACAAACATTATTCGTAATATAAGCATAGGACTGGTTCTGAATATCGCGCTTATTGCTTGTTGGTTAAAAGAAAACAGATTTGCGCTATTCCGTTAATAAATTACAACTCGACCACCCCTCTTTGGCGCAGACAAATAAATATTACGATACACTTACAAGCAATACGTAAATATGCGCCCGCGCAGAGTGCACGTTTCAATAGTCGCCGTGATAAAGTCGTGGAGCTGGAGGCTGCTAGTGACGTGCTTATATCGATAAAGTGTTTAAGTCGATACTTTCGTCTTAAGAACATAAAACGGATAATGAACAATTTTATTTTGAAATTGACCTAATTATAATAAACTATAAAGACAACTATTTGGAAAGGACGAATTGAAGATAGATATTGGATAAAAGGAAGATATTGAAGCGTTAGCAGGATGCGAATGGAGAAACAAAGCCATGGAGAGATATTTGGAATAATCTGGAGCAGGTCTTTACCCGTGAGGGGTTCCGATTGTTGCTACAACAGAAGAAAAAATATAAAACAAATCTAAGCTGTATTCAATATTTGTTAATATTGGAAATAAACGAGCGTCATTATTATTATTTAAAAGTTTCGAATAAATTAAAAGCTAAACGTACGTGTATACACAACATTATGATCTTGATATATAAAATACCATAAAATAATAATGAAACTTACCAGAAATAAACATATGAACATTAGAATTGTGCCCAACGAAATTACAAAGTTAACAATGAATCAAATCCAAATCCGAGATAACTCGAGACACTATTGAATACAAGAAAACTTCATTACAAAACAAAGGTACACGTTTACCAATATAATCGATAAACCCTCTACGCTCATAATAGCCGGGGCGTGGTACAAAACGAAGAGCGGAACAGGTATTGTACGTGACGAATATGTGGGACGTACGCGCAATTCGTGTGCACAAATTAATAGGCGCATGATGTCTTCATTTTCTTGACGAAACATATTTACTCTTAATAAATTCTTTTACACTGTTTAGAAAATGATGATAAGAGATACATATAAATTTAACGAATATTTTTTCTGAAATATAAACTATAAAGTTAGGGATTGTACAGTTGAGGTGAAGGCTGTGTCAAACACTCAAAGTCCTCTATTCAGAGCGGCAGCAAGACCCTACCCTTAAGATAGACCCACGGGGTTCACCAAGGCATTCAACCCAAGGGCATCCAACATAACACACAATCAAGACCTGCGGACCTGCATTCTACATTGCTTAGCTATCTCTCGGTTAGGTCATTTCTTAATATTAGTGCTATCACCGCTAAAATGTCAAAATCTGAGTTGTCTATACCAAATTTGTTCAGAGTTAGAACTCTTAAATTTAGTGTTTATGTTTAATTCAAACGTTAACACTTAACTCTTTACACGGACGGCCACAGGGGTTAAACTTTTAAAATTTGTTTTAATTATGATTCCTATGTAGGTTAAGTATATTGTGAACGCTGTATATTTATAAAGTTTTATGTTACATTATGGACATCACAATCAATTTAAAGACGCACTGCTTCAATTCGAGCGTACTTTAACGCTTGGCTCGCTCTATAATTGACCAAGGATTGAGTTATTAGAAGTAAAATACAAGTTTAATGCGGTAAGTTTTCGGTTGTCTTAATGTCTTGAATATTTTTAGATTACGTTTATAAAGATGTCGGTGACGAAACCGAGGAACTAAAGCACGAACACATTTTCGTTGATACATTTACATTTTGAATACATTATCAGGTCATCAACGTAGTTAATTAAGTTATTAAGCTGAGTATTTATTATACCGTGTTGGTTATGATAAACTGTTTTGTTATTGTTATGCTCGTGGGCAGTGTAGAAATAATCTTAATCTGTCAAAAGTCCAATGTTATCCAAAAAACTCCCCTCACAAGCCGGTAATGCACCCTAAAATGGATGTCCATAGCTAGGATAACTGCCCTTTGACTGCGGTGTGACGCCCAAAAAGGTCAGTCCATGAAATAAAATATATATAAAAGTCATCAAAGAAAACATATATATATAATAACATGCTCAGAATTAACTGAAATCTTCAGTCAAATTACTCATTACGGTGTCAATATTTTCTTATGTATATCTAGACTAACTATATTAGTAGTCTACACTCGCTACACGTATCCATATATTTAAAAAAAAGCCTTCTTCAGTTCAATATCCTTAAGATTTATAATTCATTCAACCCTTAGGATGACCAATCAACCCTTTTCAGATCTTTCTTTGCTGTCTGCCAATCTTATCTGCTATTTCAACCCACCTTCTTTTTGGCCTCCTCACTCTTCTTTTGGTGGTTCCTTTTATTGTGTGTCTTTAATGTCCCGTATAACGCGGAGATTTCTCAAGTCATATTTCTGTATAGAATTTATAATGATTTGTCAAGTCCATAATTAGTTTTGCGTTTGCATGTTTCAATTGTGTTGTAAAAAAATTTGACTAAATAACTTTCTTAATTTCGTTTTCCAAGTTTTTGAAGAGTTTTAAGTGAATACTCCTATAACGCGGTCTGGGTCAACCGCGTTATAAAGAGGATTACTGTATGTCTTTATAATAAACCAGTTCAATGCACCAGGCAATAATAGACTGACATATATTAAAATCACTTCTCCCAAAGCTTCATAATTTTCGAGTGTCGTTTTTGAAACGTTATATTTTTTCTCACAAATTATCTCATTATTCGAGTCCTTTCGTGGGACGTGGGCGTAAGTTTGTCGCTTTCTTATGACCCTCTCTGAATTGATTACAGTTTTTTTCGTCCATTGTAGGGTAATCACCGCATGTCTGTATCTCTCTTAATGATCTAAGATTAACATGTTTCTAGGATGACGGCGCTCTTTTGGTGGTGTTTTAGAATTTGGTTTCGGTAATTAATGCCGGAGTTGATTGTGCATTGATAGAGCTGAATTAATAATTTGGGATGACTTTGTGGTTTTAAGTCTGTTATGACTCGTTTTTGATGGCTCTAGTTTGTATTTTAGTAAGGAAGTTTAAAAAATAAATAAATCAGTGGCGCCATAACTCTTTTTGGGTCTGGGCCTCAGATTTATGTATCTGTTTCATGATATGTGAATCTAATAGCCAAGTAGGTGATCAGCCTTCTGCGCCGGACACTCGCCGTCGACTTTGGGTCTATGGCTAGACGGTTTCCTCATGATGTTTTCCTTCACCGTTCGAGCTATTGTTAAATGCGGACACATAAAGAAAGTCCTTTGGTAAACGGACGGAAGTCACTGGGCCAACACTTTAGCGTGCGTCTCTCACTACTGAGGTTGTACCTAGCATAACATGTAGTAACATTGTACATTGTACACATATAACCTTGTAGCTATCATAGTGATTAAACCTGAAGCTAAAAAGGTGATGTTATGTAGGCAATTAATGCTTGAATATATATTACATCGCCCAAAAGAAATTATGATCCTTCGATTCATTAAACAGTTAATAATTCCAAAACTGTGCAACAATTAAGTTAAAAAAATATTCAATCTACATATCGCGTTGATACACTGATATTAATTAAATTGGATTTAAAATCTACGGTTGCATCACCTATAAAGCTTAAATAAACAGCGATGTTAAATGTAAATTTATTCAACAAATTAATTGTACCTCTGACAATATGAAATGTAACGGGACTGATTTCATTGCAAGGTCTAGATACGCCTTGTCATCATGTGTTTATTCTTTGAGCGTACTAACGATGTCGGAATTGCTTTTGAAAAGCAATTAATTATTAATCTGTGGTTCGATTTCCATCCATGTAACAAAACAAAAGTTTCGAAAGCGAGTCGAGCCGGATCCTAACTAAGTCTTTTTTCTACGCCGTGAAGACAGCATGTCGGCGCACGAGACCCTTCAGGCAATTTGGATATTTTTTCCTCCCATACCGTTGCCCTCGCCCGAGCTTGTTCTTGCTGTAATGGCTTCATTAAACCAATCGGAATCTCGAAGCGCGGCAAAAACTGGATATAACCCGACCAGATTGAGATGGGGAAAGCTTTTAATAGAATGTGTTCATAATTTAGTAAGGTTATAAGTGGTCGCATGTTAATTTTTCATATATTTTATTATCAATGCAATTTATTCCAATAAAAAATTTATCGTCTACTCTTTTACACGATATAGCATATTTAGACATATATTACAATATGCATATAGCTAATTTAGACTATATACCTTACCAATCGAAATTGTTACCGGTCAATCAAAACCGATTAACTATCGATACGCGTGTCACATCACTAGCGTGGTGCCAAATTGTCCGTCATGGCGGTCCCGAATGAGGTAACATAATGACAGGGCTTGTAAATTCGTTGAACCATCGAATTTACTTTACAATCAAGTTTGAAGTGACTTCATTTCACTTCGCAATTAGCGAACCCGGTTATTACGCTTTCGTGGAAGCGGGATTTTTAACACAGATTCCAACTTTTCGCTTCTTTTCATTGTCAAATAGCTTAGCTTAATGCTTTTTGAAAATTAACAATTGCTGTAAAACAATTTCTTAAATCATTAACTTTTAATTAAAATAAAAGATTTACAAATGTTACATCAAAGACAATAAGATACTTATAAATAAATATATAATGAGAACTTAGAAGACGTGAAGTCAACATCTCATGCAACTTCCTCACAACTCTACTTGAGGAGTTGTTCGGATTAATACCTGCAGCTGAGTTTCAGCATCGGACGTCGAGGCAAAATACAAAATTCCACCCGTATCACCTCGACGTCCGACGTTCCACGACTGAGCGTTTCTCAAGGCAATTTTTGCCGCGCACCACCGCTATGTGGAACCAGCTGCCCACTGAAGTATTTCCGAACCAATTCGACTTAGGGTCCTTCAAGAAAAGAGCGTACAAATTCTTAAAAGGCCGGCAACGCACTCGCGAGCCCTCTGGCATTGAGAGTGTCCATGGGCGGCGGTATCACTTAACATCAGGTGAGCCTCCTATTTGCCCGTTTGCCCCCTATTTTATATAAAAAAAAAAACTCCCAACTTCTTCTATTGAAAGAGTAACATGAGTCCAGACAAACCTCTGTAATAGACTATCACCTTTGGAGTACACTCGTATAACAATTATATGTTATGGTTTATTACATTCTCTCTCCTGTCATCAATTTTGAACCACCATGCTACAAGAGATTCACAATTTGCGTAATTCGCCAATGTATTGGGTTTTAGCTAACTATTATACTGATGTAGATATTTTAGGAATCGGGAACACTTTGAATTTATTTAGTAGTCATAACAATTCATTTTTATTAAAAATATTAGGTTGTTTTGTTAAATTTTAGTTTTCTTTTAGACTTATGTTTTCTGTTCAAATTTCGTTTATCAATGTAATCTGTTTTGGCTTTGTGTATTGTCTATTTTCTTTTTAATGCGTATCTGTAAGATTACTTATAAATGAATAAACACTTAGCCTATTAAGGTGCCATCTATTAAGAGACTTAACACAAGCCTTCAAAATGAAAATAGGCACTTCTGTAATGAGTATGCATTACTAACTCGTATCAGATCTCGGCGATTATTAAGTGGCGTACATTTCAATTCACGGGACCACCGTATTTATTGCACCTTCATTGCTTGAATAGAGATAAACACATGTTGCGCGCAGATTAATGCGTCTTTTGTGTACAGGAAAGCTCGGGCTGTTGCACTTCTCAATTCTTACAATGCTTTATAAATTGAATTAATAGATTGAGATTTTATAGTAATTTAATAATCGAAAATATCTTTTTGAGATTATTGAAAATGACCAAACCATGAATTAGTGTCAGTGCACGTTAGTAGTGCTAAATAGTCGTAAACAAGACCAGATTGTCCTGTCCGAAATAGAGACTGTAAGTGTGTTGGACATTTTATGTTAAATATCCTTTTTTAGTAAATTAGGTTAGACTTACATTACTTATTCGTCTTAAGTTGGTTCATAATATTCTACGATGTCTCAGTGTGGACACTTGTATTAAAAAAAATGGTTTCCGAAGTAAAGGTCTTTGCTTCACTTAAAATTATTAATTTAGTGTTATGACTTATTGATATAACTCCTAATCCTTAATTTTAACACGTATAGTTAGTATATTTATTCATTTTACACCAAGTGTCATCTACTCGAGGCTGCAATTAAACTAGTGACTAAGCAAAGAAAGTTGTCTTTAAAATGAGTAATTGAGTGGAAGTTTTTGTGTAAACGTTCTCAAAAAGTAAATTTTTGTAGTGTAAAAAGTGTTTACAATTTGATTTGTATGCGCATGCGCCGTGAATGTGTCAAAGAACTGAAACAAAACAAAAACATGAACGAATAAAGCATTATGTCTTAAAATAGCATCACGCCTCACAACTCAATACACTATCACTTAAGTAATCGATCAATTTGTACAAAACAATCGATTTTTATTCGAGTCACGTGTGGTCGCATTTTGAGATAATATCGATATCGCGATTACCGCACTGGTTGAATTCACGCTTAGGTTTGTTATAAGCTTAATAGCTGAATATATTTTTTGAATGTATGGCCGAGAAGCTAGGAAGCAGGGGAGAGTTGAATCCCCCCTTTAAGGGGGGCTACTTAGGTCTGGTAGGCTTGTCGTCTCCCACCAGGCCTGGGCGACTACTAACTACTCCGGAAATATCCTCAAGATTTATTTATCTATTCATGTAGGAAAAAAAACAGATACATATATTTAAAAGTAAAAAATAAAACATACAATTAACACATTGGCTATATGCACAAATAGTTTCACTGATAAAATATATTTAGTTCACTAATTAATTAATGTAAAAAAATATATATATCTCAAAGCCTGCAACGCATACGCAGCCTTCTGGCAATGTAAGCTCCCATCAATTAATATCAGGGGGCCTCGTTATTTGTTATAAAAAAAATCACTATGAGCCTGCGACCCAAAGAGTACCTAAGAGAATGTTCTGCCAAAATATTGATACATTCAACGAGAATGTTCTGACACAGAACACAGATATAGACAAAGTAATAATAAGCAAAAACAGAGGTGAACTTAAAAACTCACAATAAATGCCAAAAATTTCGACAACCAAAAGTATTTTTGAAACACTGTGGAAGGCATCCACTTGAATCGCGTACAAATTTTTTATACTGCTATTAAACGCCGGGTCAGTAAACAACCTATGGCAGCCGATCGTGTAGAATTATGCGTTAAATTGCTGTACAATGTTGTGTGTTTGTGCTATGACATTATCCATAAAGAATTCCAGTTATTTTTGCATTGAGTATGTGTTAGGACTTTTGAATACAGTAGCTTTTATACTTCTGATTTTTGTTAATTACATTTTAATATCAGTGAGATTCGGCATATACATAATGTTTGTGTTGGTCCTTACATACCTGGACCAATTCCAGGAGGTACTAGATATACAAGTTAAAAGTATACATAACATATATAGACATCACGCCTAGGCAATATAAATTAAAATACAAATCTTTTTCACATTAATCAAAATAATTAAAATATATTATATAATACACAGCAATCAATGATACGTTTAGTGCCAGTACGAGATAGTTGGTACTACGCGTACAAGTGCCAAATAAGTTTTAGTGTTTAAAATCAGTTCCCTAATGGTAGACACATCTGTGTCTGTTATAATCATTATTTATAACTTCACTTCAGGTCTCTCTGTGTCTACCAATCATAAAGTATACCATATGCAGTACGCCTCATGAAAAGATTTTATTTTATGAATTGCGGCACGCTGCGCCCGTGACACATCTATTTTTGTTATCTTTGACACTGAGGTAATTTCTTTGTTTTTGCGAGTGTGTCGTCCAGGCGCGATCTCACCAGATTGAAACAGATAATGTAACTAGTATCAGGTTCTAAGATGTTAATCGTGAGCTGTATTAGCCAAGGTAGGGGTTTCAAGTGACTGACTTTTATCGATATTGTCACAACACTATTGATAAATTTACGTCACAAACTTGGTATTTTTGTGTGCACTTAGGTGCTTCAGGTTTTTTTAAGTATCTACTATAGAATTAGAATTTTAGTAATATTTAGAATTAGGACGACTTAATTTTTCGTAGATGAAGGCGCAAATAGACTGGACGTACACATGTGCGTTAGACAAAGGACAGTTTTAGACACAGCACAAAATATAAAATGCATACAAAAAAGCGTTTTAACTCTTTCATGCTTTAATCCGCTTATACTTATGCCATAGATCATGTATTATAAACACATATAAAGCATTGCTGGCAGTTAATTAACCCGCTCAGATTTATAGCGATGCGCTTGCGCCGATACAGCGATACATTTCGAGCTTCGAAAAACTTAAAATTGTTTTTCAAAGCAGGAAGTATTCAATATCGGACTTTAGAAAATGGTTGATATAACTTGTATTTCTTTTTTTGACAACAGCCTGTTTTCCGGTTCCTATATCTTACCAATGTGGTCTTAAGCGTTATTTTAAATGTCTATCTTTACACAATACTATATGGCACGAGACACAAATTGTAGTTTTTTTTTTTAATTCTATTGGTGCTGGTCTCCTCTTTCAAACATCAGAGTTTCTTTTTACAATGCTTTTCTCTTACTCTAGCCACTGACATACGCTCAATTAAAAAACCAAACAAACTGGGGAAAGTTCGGCTCGCGCTATCATTCTACGAAGAGTCCACGTGACTAGTTGCCATGGCAACCGATTAAACATAGAAGGCTTCTCAAAGAAACTTCTTCTAGATTCAGTGCCCGCTCGTTAGCCAACACCTCGGTTTTCCAGGATAACATCAGTCACAATGTCTTCAGCTGATTTAGTTACCAAGTTGTGTAGTCATTATGAAGTTCAAAAACGGGGAAGTACAAAGGAAATGTCACGAGTTAAGGCGGCATCACACGAGCATTAAGGCGGGGCGCACACAGACTTGTTCGATAATTAAAGAGGCCAACGGATGATAAATAATCGACCGTCGCGTTTTTACAGCACATGTCATTATCGCGACCGACTCTATCAGCCGTCACTCGATTAGGCGCAGGAACTATATAGAGTTGCTACGTTTAAGTAAGAAATAATAAAAAAAAAACTAGACAGATAATTTGATTTCTAATTCCGTTGCTCCCTTTCAATCACCGCTCATCTAGCAAGCCAGATGCAGCCAGATGAGCCTTTCACTCCATCATTGTTGACACCCCCAGGTGCCGCACTACACTATTTGCATCATCGTTTCTCGTTCACAGAATAATAGGCTAAGAATATTTTTAAATACTGTATAATTGTATTGGAAATAAAATTAGTTCGTTGAAAGTTAAATTAACTGCTTTGTAAATGCGCCGATAAATCAAAAGCTCTATATAATTCCCGAAGCAGAGACGACAGCGTAGCGCATGAATAATCAAAAACATCAACCTGATGAGACAGTGTAAGTGCTTTTTTGTATAGTCGATGAGAAGGTACGCAAACTATGAAAAAGTATATGGAGCCTATAATATTGCTTGCCGTTTAAGTGTTAGCTACTGTAGTGCGTGTAGGTCGAATCGATTAATCGATTTATTGACTCGATTATCAATCGACGCTTAAATAGACGTTTTAATTATGTCTAGCCAGCTCTGATGAATATAAACTTGTATCGTTTAACTTAAGACTAATTGTATGTGGGGTAAAGAGTACTGTATTGATATTTTTAAGAATAGGACTGTCTTTTATATTCTGACTAAGCATCTCATATTTCCGTCACACAAAGAGGCTATGGGAGCTTGGAGAAACTAATCGATGTGAATCACACAGAATCATGTGGCCGTTCACCAATCAGCTGTGCCAATCAAGTGAAAGACTTATCGTCCTCAAAACTGAAAGATGTAATAAGAGCTGGACTGAAACCGGCCGAAACACAGTCCGTTCCAGATGTTTCCACGACGCTCAGATACGAGCTACAGATTAAACAGCTCTGATCCTCTACTAACCTTTGTTGTGCCTGACAATCCCAAATGCATTGTTTGTCAAGAATCAAACCACAATTATGTTTTAATTTCATTATATTTTTATTAACTATAACAGTCAAACGCCACAAAAACAGTTACTTCAAGATGAGTGATTCTTAATAAAATTTACGTCTTGTCCTCGCAATATGGCAATACTTTTATCATAACTTATATGGTATCATTAAATCATCACGATTAACCAACTTAGCAAAAACGTATTAAGCAATAAACAAAGTGAAATCCAAACGCATAAATAAATATTGTAATCAACGCGCAAAAACAATAAATTGCATAGCGGTACCGCAATAAATAACAGACGCTCAGAAATTCAAATGACATTTATTAAAAAGCGCCATCTATGGAGCGTTTTCGGCAGATGTAAATATTAAGAGCTGTTGAAACATTTCTCGATAATTATAAAGACATTACTAGTTAATTGCTTGTGGGTAAACATAACGTTATGTTTTTATTATTAGTGTTATGACTTACCTGGACTTATCGAAATATAAAGAAATATTAAACTGAATTCAGTTTAAGAAATTTAAACAAAATTTTTGCGTCTCATCTGTTGCGTTTGCGCTTGCGTTTTTAAGGTGCACCAGCCTTCCATTTCTGTAAGAAATTTTCAGGAATTGAACCTATAAGCTTAGTATGTACTTAGTACTTAGTATATACTTACCCATCGAAGCGTCTTGCTCTGAGTTAACATTGCTAACAAAATATAATAATAAGAAAAATTACTATTTAACGAATAAATAATCCTATTTTTATTTATTGTATATATAATCAGAGAAAACGAAGTTAGTGTAGTGGAAACGTTATCTGGACACAGGTTTTTGGTCCACCAAAAAATCGATTTAAATGATGTAAAAAATAAATTATAACTATTATATTGCGCGTATCAAACAGCACAAACATTTACACATCGTCACTCAATTGAAAGCTGGTGCTAATTCTATTATTTTAAAGATAATTAAACGGCTCAAATATAAGAGTCATTTCTCCAACTTTAATTTTGTTCCCTCTGGTGAAGCGACTCTTGATCCGTAGGGTTCAATTGCACAGGCGCTAATTATAAGGTTTTAGTTGGTGCCTGGTAAATAATAGGTATCGCTGATCTAGTGCTTATCTCGTTCAACGAATACAGTGAGGAATGTTGCTAGCGGGAATCAAACTTTTGAAATATGTTATAATTTACTTTTTATTCATATTTATGATGGTTATACCATACTATGTAGGTTAAGAAAATTGTAAATTTGATTGCTATGTTTAGTTACATAAACAAAATAATTTTTATTAATATTAAATGACATAGTTTCAATTGTCAATCCCGAGGATCAGACACTCATTTTTCACTACAACGAAAACAGTAATTATACAATAAATACTTATTTTGTAACGTCCGAATTTTTTCAATGAGTTACGAGCAAGTCACGGCAAGTGTTGCCAGTGTTTAAAGGTCAAAATTTCCCATTTAAAATAATTACTTGAAAGTATTTCAAGCATAAATCAACCATTAGGCCACATCGCGTTGTCTTCAATTATGTCATTAATTTAAAAATTATTCTCGGTCGTCCAGTGTAATGAAACGCAATAAATAAAACATAATAAGGTAACACCTGCCAATCAAGTTCGGTGTTGCCATTTCGAGTTTTTAGAACATTTAATTACTAATTACGTGCAAATAATTGTGCTTTTTAATTGTTTATCGAGATAATTGATTAGATTGGTGGGAATATACTTAGGTTTTTTGTGAAAATTTTAATTACAATTGGTTTTGGCAAGGGCTGATCAACTTGTTTTTACATTGGAATTCTTATTATTAAGGGCAAACCTTATCTCCTTTTTTAAGTTATGGTAATACAATTGATCTCCTCCCAAAAGTAATTCCCACTAGGCCGTGTTGGGAAGTATTCGTAGACGACGCTCTATCATAACCTTGTGTGTTCGTACTCCAAATTGTTGTCCTTTTTGATGTCTCGTACGTTAAACCAACTTAACGGACTACTGAAAGTCTTGAGATAGGTAGTGTGTAACCCAAGTGTGCTCCAAGAACTGTAGAACTGTGGTTTCTTTGTACCTATGGAATATGTGCGACTGCGAAGGTCTAAATTATTTGCAAAACCCCTTGGTTTTGGTCACACTGACTCTGTGCAACAGACTGGTCCTTACCAGAACCAGTCTGTTGCACAGATCACCGTTATTAAAGACGTTGCGCCTACTGAATGCTGTCTACGACACTATCGACATATTTATATGTTCGCAGAGTAAATTCACAGTAGCAATGTTGTGTATATTATATGTTTAATATTATATACTTTAATATATTTTGTTTTATTTTTCTCGATATTATCGTATGGGCATCGTCTTCGTCCATCGTCCGTCGTAAGGATAATTTAGGTATTTCTGTAATAAATAAATAAAAATTATCAATAAAACATACAGGAATTTCGGCGCCATAAGATCCTTACGGGGTTTGTTAAAGATAAGTCTAATTATTTATAATATTTAATAAAAATAATGAACGCTTAATAAAGCTTTATGTTCTAATTATCTTTGGTTTTAGTACGGAAAATTTGCATTAACATAATTTTGCTATTAGTAGATTAAAATGTAGTAAAAGAACAGTAATTTAACTTAACGCTCTAGTCGACAATGTGTGTTCAACAATTTTTATGAGCTGTGCTTAGCGGGTTGACTCAAATGAGTCTTCTAAAATAAAATAAAAATGTGTTTATTCAATTCAATCTGTTGGATTTTGGGAATCTTTTTAAGTAGTACCTGTCTCAGGGTTCCCAGCTCTTCAATAACAAAGTTAAGTTCTCTAGTTTTTTACAATTACAATTTTGAAATTTTTACTCTTTGAAAAACTGTTAACTAACTATTTTTTAACATAAAGTATTACCTGACGCGTAACACGCGTGTGTGCATGAGTGGGTGTGTGGGTGATTGTGGTAATTCTTTGGTAAACATATGTATAATATAGTCATAATCTACATATAGTTTTACAAATATTTATTAGAAATATTTTCAAGATTAAAATGAAAAAAAAATTACATAATTTTAGTCTACGACTATAATACAGTCCACTCGGGCACACACTCTTTAAAGCTATCAAATCGTGGGGAAAATATTTGTTTTACTTTTTTTTTGAAGTGAAACTTCTTTATGCGCATGAGGGTAAAATTTTTACGGATCCAAAAGCCACGAAGATGTGCAGCGTTTGTCGAAGATAAGGACGAGAGCGATTGAGACCGATTAAGAGAGAGTGAGAAAGGGAGATCGAGAAAGAATACACGCTATTGGTTGATGTATTCGTTGAGTAGGTACATATTAGAACTTTAGATTTTTTATTTATTCATATTATCATTAGCACATATACAGTGCGTAAACAGTGTGAATATAGACATACAAATGCATGGAGTGATTATACACTGGTACATGATCTATTAGGGCTTTTACCTTAGTAATAATTAATTAACAAAGAAGTTTCACTACTTTGTAGGCACGCATTTTTTTTAATAGAACTGGGGGCAAACGGGCAGGATTCCCACCTGATGTTTACCTTATGACAAGAATTAGTAATAAATCAAATTATATGAAAATAAACATAACATATACTGGACAGTTACTGCGCTTTTAAACTTAAGCGCAAAACGTTTTACAAGGTCTAACACGCATTAAATAATCAAAGTTACCGTGCTGCGTCAAACAATTAAGATCTATAAAATACTCGGCCATATTAAAGCAGCCCTATATTAAGAATTGTAAAGTTACAATGTATTTGAGATATTTTTAAATGGCAACATTGTATATGTTTGAACTTGGTCACGCGCAGTGCAGCTTATTGCCATATTTTGTAAAACGAAACCTATAATACGCCATTGAATTGTTCGCAATTAGACTTTGTTTAACTTTTTAAGTCTAAACCGATAAACTTATGCTCACAGCCTAGCACGGGCTTCGCGATAGGTACATCTCGTCAACACAATGTCAGATTAGCTGGAAATGTCCTGCATCCAGGTACGAGACAATAAACGTTGCTCTGACAAAAGCTTCATTGCCCCAGTTGACAACCCTAACACAGAAAGTCGAACGGATTGTTCAACATCTACAAGTAAGAAATAAATATGAAAAAGTTTTACAGTCAGTGACACCAAGTGGTTCAACATGGAATATAGTCCCAGAAAATAAAAGTGAGAACTTGTGTATAAGTTTCTTTTGTGTTAGGTTAGGAAATTAAGGTATATTGGTAAAAAAAAAATCAGCATGAACTTTTTCTTCTACATAAATTATTTCCTAATCTCGTTACATCTATTACGAAAGCTTTTCGATTAAAGCTATAGTTCGTGGTGTAATGCAATTCGAAATCAAATTTTGGATTCCAAATAAAACAAAACACGGTAGCAATTGCGATTGGTCAATGGCGTTTCTGGACCAATCACAGACAGGCGACACTATCCGTTTGACGTCTTCGTTTCATCTTTCGACGGTCCAAACGGCTTCTGTCATATGATTTGGTAATTTATAATGCATTCCTGAGGTCCCAAATTCAATAAAAATATTGTACAAGCTTACACCGTTGAGCAATAAAATCAAAAGATATATGTCGATTTCGTAAAATATTTAAAAGGTCCGCAGGGTGCATCCGTAGGGCACAATAAGTGAGACCCGTTTGTCCCTGTTCCTATAATATTTCCTAGAACTGCGCCCGCGCATAATGCTACCTGATTAAGGCGAAGCGATACGCCAGTTCTGTTTTATACGATTTTGTATAGTACAGAAATCTTTGTGATTAGCAGTTCTCAATTTTTGTTATCAAACGCTGAATCATTAATCCTGATTCATAAGTTATTACATTTATTTACACAATTATAAATTTATTTAAATTAATGAATTTAAATAAAAAAATATTTATCAGATGATAGTAGTTAACTGGCGGCCATCGTACAATAAACGCAAAAAAAAGACTACTTGAAGATGGATAGACCAGATTAAGAAAACAACAGGTTGTACATGGTGAGTGGCACAGTGCAGACAGGAATGGCGGGATTTGAAGGAGGCGTTTCTCAAAAAACCCAGATAAAAAGAATAAGACGACATAAACAATGTGTTTAATTGTAAAAGTCATTGCAATTAAAGGCTATTATTATTATTTATCAGATTATTAAAATCGATTAATTTAATAAACCATTCCAGTTTTTCGAATAACCACCTCCTTAACCAAAGCGAGCCTACTTAAGTGGGCAGTGTTAGAATATAAAGTCTGACCCTGGAGCGTACTAATATGAATGGAAAACATATGTTTCCTTATAAGTAATTTAGAGTTATCAAGGGCTCATACCTCATCACGAGGTATGGTGGTGGGGTTGTTTAGGTCCTATATTTATCCCAGAATTATTTTCACGTTTCCAAAACTGTATATTAAAACCACTTCCGTCTTCTTTTAATAGAGGAAGGGAAACGCGTATCACAAGTATTTATTTTGAATTTAGAATTATAAAACTAACTTCATTTTAAGTTTATAGTTACTACGTAGATATTTTCTATATAATAACAATTGTGATTATCTGTCATACAAATTTCTATCGATCTTGGATTTTCTATAGAGATAATACGTTATTATAAATTATCATTGTAGGCCTCAAGCTTACATCTAGCGCAAACTTCTCTTCCCCGCGGCTTTGAACGCGTTTTCTCGTCGTTAAAAATCGTTGCACTATTACTTAACTTGCCAAGATTAGAGGAAGGTTTGAGTTTAGTTTTAGTATAAATCTTTAAAAACGACCATCTAAGCGCTTATGCCGGGAACTAAATCTCGCAGCAAAAACGGCAATTTGATCATATATTTTACTACACCAATCCTGTAAAGTGTCGTAGTTATTCGATAAGTGTCTAGATTTTAACATGCATATGTTCAACCGACTCATATATTAAGTATCAATATGATACTCTTATAGGCAAGTACTTTGATACTTTTATAGTAAAGTATGATATTTATACTCTTATAGATAAGTTGGTGCCAGTGACTGTAAATTTTTCGGACTAAGACTTACAATGTTAATAAATACAAAACCAATATTCTTAATCGAAAATGGGTCTGTTTTAAGTTGTCACCAGCAACACTGTTTTTCAGTTGACCCATACTTTCGTGTAGTAACACTGAATACACTGAATAGAACAATTCCAAAATCAAATAACAACATACAAATATGTATGAACAACAATAACACAATATAAAAACATTGGTTGCTACCTAACAATATAACGACATTGGTTGCTACCTAACAACCTAATCCAGGTTCGTCAACCCAGGGTGAGTTAATATCAACACGCCGTTTTAAAACCAAATGCTTTATTTATTCTTATACAGAACCTGCTGGCAAACCGAAGTAGTGGAGGCCTGATTACCTGTAACAAGGGTACTCTTACCTTTAACAGGCATCAGTCTCACACAAACAAGTATTTCCCTCAATAGAAGAAAGAAAATCATTCATTTATAACTATAAATCAGTGTTGATTTATTTTGTAATCGAAGTAGGAAGATTTTGTGAGAAAAAAATGAAGATTATTTTTATTATTTATATTAGTGGAAATTTACCTAATAAACATATTTGTGAACTAAGTTAAAAGGTACCAAGGCTTGAAACTATGTTTAGTCCAAGTAAAATTTCATTGTTCAGGCTAAAACTATTCATCTTGCGGTCACCATTTTCACGGTCAGTTGGTGCCAACGAGTAATCTTTGTAAGTGACCACAAACTCGAGAATTGCATTCAGTGGTTAGCTGCGTTTAACTGTACTTAAGTTTAATACGATAAACGATGTTCGAAAATTGAAACAAACACATTTCTTCTTAAACAAGTAAAGTATATTAATAAGAAAAATGTGTTTCTAATATGTAATGCCCAGTTAACCCAAGTTTATGGCGTGTGGCATAGAAGGTTGATCACCTGCCTACAAAAAAAAAAACCAAAATAATTATGAAACATATACAGAAATCGGTGGGTTGTAACACTATTGTTTTTTTCATAATGAGGCACAAGAAAAAAAAATCTTGTTCTGGGGCCGCACGGCCTTTAGCTCATTACAAAAACACTGTTAAATCGAAAGCTTACGAAAGCTTTTTTGTATTCACCTACGACAATATAATTTAACACGGCAAATGTGAACACCGTGTACATTTTAATTAGTTTGTCAGAAATCATTCGAACTGATCGATTTATTTCCAACGGATGCGTCGAATTTTAATTGAATCACGAAATAACTATTCAAATATAATCAAAGTAGCCAGCGAAAGTTTTGAGAAAGAGCTTTATTGACCTAATTAAGAAGCTTAATTGGCCTGGGACTCGATGTACTTTAACTACAAACTGATATTTCTTAGATAAAGAAAATGACTGGTTTTAGATCTGGTCTAACTAGAACATTTTTACTTTAGGAGGATGCTTGCACTTCCGGTGCTAGAGAATCCGTCCCTGGGTGTGTCCGCGTATTTTAAGGGACAAATTACTCCTCATCAAAAGCCGGCAACGCATCCACTAAAATGGGTGTCTATGGGTTGCAATGACTGTCCTGTTTGGGCATCTTGTAGGCTCGTTTGCAATAAAAAACTAATCTGTGTTAAATAAGGCTTTAAAACTCTAAATAATGAAACACTTCAACATATGACTCTTATCGCGGAGGTTGTTGGTTCGATCTCCGGCTGTGCAATAATGGACTTCCTGTCTGAGCCCAGCTAACACTCGTATGATGAAGTAAAACATCGTTAGGAAATCGGTGTTTCAAATACAAAAATCCACGACATATGCTAGACATTAGGCTGATCACCTGTTTGTCTATGAAATAATAATGATCAACAAAACGGCTTCAATCCTCAGAAAGGGGCCAAGCCAAGCGTAAGCCTAGACCCATAAAGTGTTGTACCGGCAATTAATTATTATTATTAGCAGCAAGACATATTTTTCTTAAGAAAATTAGTATTAACTTTCGGGATCTATGGCTCAATTATTTTTTTAAGAAAGACGATCCTGTTTAAAATTTATACGTAGATAACGAATTTAAACTATTAAAATGTTCAACAAAACTATTTTGTTTTCAAGACTCTTAATAAAAATATTTTCGTTTTAAAATTATTACATTTGAAATGGATCGACGCCAAATTTCTTCAATCAATTGAACTAGAAGCTGAGTGCTGACGTTTTTATATCACTTGTAAAATTATCAGTTGAAATGTATTTATTTTGAAAAAATAATTTTCTTAGAAGAAGCGGGCGAGTGGCTCACCTGATGATGTCTTTTAAGAATTGATATAGATCACAGCAAACTTCTTGACCATTAAACTAGGGAGTGGGGAAAATTTGCGCATCGTACACAGTGTGGGACACAAACGTCAATTGATTTACCAATCAGGCGATCGAAACGCCCCCCCCCCCCCGCCCTCAGAAAAATCGCTTCCGCGCAGGCAAGGACATTTGTTCAAGATGTTTGCCAGTATCTATACTAGGGCTCTACGTCAAATTGGTGCGGGCCTCAGGGCAGCTGGTTCCTCATCTTGGTGGTGCGTGGCCAAAACTGCCTTAAAACCACTTACTTGTGGCAATTCGTATTTTACATCGACGTCCGAAAATGTTCATGTACCTTAATAGTGGAGGTCTGATCATCAAAAACATGTTTCCCGTATGTCAAAATCTAATTCAGTTGGGCGACTTCAACAATACAAATTAAAACAATTTTAAAGTACTTTCTACGAACATTATTCAGTTCGTTCTCACTTCTACGAACAAATAAATTAACAAATAAAACTGACAACAATCTATTTCTTATAAAACAAATAAAACACTCGTAAAATATATGGGAACTGAATAAATCTGTGAAAATTAACACTTGTATTGTTTTCTAACTTCCTACATTCGTGTGTTGAATAAAGTTATTCGTTAGAATGCCGCTTAATACCCTCTAAACATTAATAGATTATTTAAAAAAAACTGTCTCTTTAAAATGTGCTTTAATGCTTAGAACTTAAAGGCTATTTTGTAACAAAGTTGTGTTCGCTACTAGTGATATATTATGTAGTCGATATGGAATAATAAAAATGAAGACCATCAAATTTACAGTGAGTTGCATTTCAATGTAACATCTAGATTCTAGTTTCGATCCAGACAGACTCAAACTCAAAATAACTTTATTCATATACGTAAACAACTACACTTATGAATGTTAGAAAAGAAGTTAAATTAATTGTAAATTTACATTTACTACCAGTTAACAAGTCAAGGGTGTAGAACGGGCAAGAAAAACTGGCAAGAAACTTTCCGCCACTCTTTGTAATCGCTAAGTTTTGAGTCATACAAATTGTTTGAACTGGAGTATATCAATCCCAAGGATTAGGACCATTTAAATATTCGCCAAAAAGTTTTATTAATTATTTTACGTTAATACGTTACGAGTTACGACTAACTTCACTTATTTATAGAACAATTCTAATTGTTTTCTATCGGTACCTACATAGTTTTGTTTGTTTTTTCTCACACCTACCAATTTCTCTCCTTCTCAGTCATTAACTACAAGATATACAACTACATACAATTGTAGACAATGATTTTATTGATTGTAAATACGGCTCTTAACTTTATTAATAATCTATAATAATAATATTTGAGCGTAGATAATGTATTTATCTTCCTCTGTGAATATGTGTTTAAAAGTCTTACATTTGCTAGTAGCATTAATTTTAAAGTTCAACCACTTAGGATTAAACCTACTCAAGAATACATAGCAAACAAACAATTATTGCTTCCGTCAAGACATTTAAAATACGCATCTGATAATCGCTAAATGAAAAGCTATAAAAACATACGAATTAATTTTTTATTGATTCCGAATTAATTCACGATCAAACTTACCGCAAACAGCTGTATTTTTTGCTTTACGCACCTGCGTGTAACTTAGTGTTAATGAAGAAAAGTGTCTTTTTAAATGCAAAAGTGTATTTGATAATAAAAATAATCTTGTACCCCGTATGTCTTGGCTTGGCATTCGTGTCTTCTTTCTTGGTTGTATTCTTTTATAGTGTAGGTGATTCTGTCTGATTAACTCGAAAAAGTGTTTTTGCGTTTATCTTGGTTAGGAAATAAATAAGATTCTCCTCATGTGCTTTAAAACAAAATTCGAGTAATATAAATGTAAACATTTGAAACATCAGCGCTGAATATTACTCCTGGCAATCGACCAGTGGACAATCGTTGAATGGATCTATTAGCTTAACAAATGCTACACAATGGTTAAGATTGTTATCCAGCTGCTAATGCTATATATGATTTATTTTGAAGTCTAATACAAAATTTATTAATTATAAATGTAATGTCGTCTATATATTTGTTCATTACGTGAGGCGTGTAATGGCCAATTTTGTTTTATAAAAGAAAATATACAAAAAGCCAAAACAGATTATATTGATAAACAAAATATGCGAAACAAAAAAAAAAAAATAGATAGAAAAAAGGAAACTAAAATTAAACATTAAACAAACGACAGTGGATTTTATAGAAGAAACTAAATTGTTACTACTGCTGAATAAAGTCTACCTCGCTTATTAAAACATTACGCTCTTTGGTAAGGTGTAAAATATAAACATTTTAATAAATGCTATCTAAAAACTATTTAAATCGGCCGTGGGGGGCCGAGAATGTAATGTACTAGTATTCAGTATAATTCTACCAACTAAGCCATATTATTAGTAGATTTTTTCATCCGTATAGTTTAGCTTTTACTGTACCACAGGTGTCATCCGGACGCACGTACGAATCGCTTTTGGCCCTGCCGCTCAAAGGGCCTTATACGCGGAGTTAGGCTCAACTCATTGTAATTTATGGATGTCCACAGAACTGTGTATGGAATTCTAAACCTCGCGATAAAAGGATCAGCCGATACGGGTCGAAATGACCCCGTGACGGCGGTTTAAGTTGGTTTAGTAACAGTAGTACACTTGAATGTTAAGTGTATGTGACGTTTAAAAATGCGGTCCAGTGTAATTTACGTTTTAAACATGCTTACAAGTACTGTTCTAGTGTTTAGTATAATTCTAAGATTTAAATGAAAACAGGTCTTTGTCTCTAAACAATTTTGCTACCAAAATTATTTTAAGATTGATAGCATTGTAGATGAATACATACCTACCATAATCGTCAATACAAATATATCAATACAGCCACGAAATTTAGCGGAGTTCATGTCTAGATTAAGGGAGCATTTCAAACTATTCAGCTTATTTAAATATTTTATATCCAAATATAATTAAACAAATAATAGACGACACTTTGGTCAGGAGTCGGTCGAAAGGAGGTCGCCGCTTTAAAGTTTCTATATCCTCCACAGAGTAATATAAACGTGAATTATTGATAGGTTTTCTTTTTGTAACCATTCTTGGCCTTCCGAACTTTTTGTATTTATTAAATAATAGACAATACCTTCAAACGAGTTTGCCGCTTAAAACTTTCTATATCGTCCTCAGAGTAATATGAACGTGGAATTTTGACATGTTGTGTTTTAAATTTAATTCCATTTTCAAAATTGAATTTATACCAACGCAAGAGGCCGTATATAAATTACCTCGCCAATCCGAAGTAACGTTAATAAGTTAATTCGTGTTCAAATCGCGCGCGTGTTAGTTGAGGCCATATCTAATGAGCGACTATTGTGAATTGTCCGTGAGTTATGGTCCGAGGTAAAAAATCCGTGATGTGGTGTATTAATGGGGTATTAGCGATCTACGGTAGTGTTTAGCATACTCGTGTAAGGGTTGGAACTTTCGAAATGTGAAACTATGATAAATATTGCCTGCACATTGGAATAGTGATTAGTAGAAAATATTTTATTAAAAATGATTAAAAAAAACATGTGGCATATACGTACAATGTTTCGAGATACGTAAAATAAAAATGTGCTTTAATAAATTAAATAAGGTAAGACATAAATCAGGACTATATTAAAAAGGAAAAATTCACATAATTTACGATAATTTTAGATCAGTTGGTACGAATGTTGGGGATACTACGTGGATAGGTAATGTTTGTACAGTAGAGATTTAAAGAAAGATAGAGAAGGAGCCAAGCAAATAGAGACGGAAAGTGAACATTTTTCGCTTTTGCGCATTTGTTTCTTACTTCACAATTCAATAGCTAAATAGATTTTAAATAAGAAACATAGATCATAGCCATTAGACATGACTAGATTACAAAGACAGTTGTGAAACCAAAGCGAGTTAAATTCATTTTTGTTGGAAAAAAAAAATTGTTTATTTCCTAAGGCAGGATTTCTTGAGTACATTTTGAAATGTGACCCAAAACGTTTAATAAAATATTACTTAATTATCACTGTAATTATTTACAGTTAAACTGAGTTTATTGACCCCTATTCGATGACCAATGATGAAATATAGTTTAAGTGTACACACATCTCGACACCATAAAGACAAAATATTTCTCGGAATTTTCGAGACAATCGCCTAAAAAACAATTAAATCGTAATTAAGGCCCGTATTAAGACGGTTGGCATGCGTCTGCGCATTACACTGTTTTTGGTTATAGGGAAGTTGAGCAATATCGATATTTTATACCTTTCATAACGTTTGACAAAATTTCTTAAAGTCGTTTTTTTTTTGTTAATTATTGGTTTTTTTAAACCAATTGCTTACGCCAAGTACAGCGTATAAAATATGCGAAACAATTATTGTAATATATACTAACTTAAATACTCCTTTAAGCAACTAACACATTACTACATAAAAAAACGTCTTACATTCGTCAATGTCTTCCCAAAGTGTCGCAAATTTCTCATACATATTTCATATACATATTCTTAACCTACTATAATAATTAATAAATAGAAAATTAAAATATATTCTAAAAGTTTGCTCCCTTGCACTGTACCTTTAAAGATAGCCTTCCAATTTATTATCATATTACTTATAAAGTAATGTTGTACATCTTAATAAATATTTAACATATTTGAGTCGGTTGATAATTTTAAAACGATAGGTGACTCTGACTCGGCCCTTCGTATAATATTGAGATTACTATGAAAATTTCCTCAGTTTAGAGGTTTCTCAGCTATGTGTGAAACTAACATTTAGCCAGCAACATGCTATTTAGCTAATACATGCAAATTATAATCTGATTATCGTTTCTTATATATTTTACGATTCGCGTATGGTTGTGTAAATGTTTTTGTTCGTTGGTCGTGTTTTACAAATTAATACAATTTCCTCTCTTCACTGGTAAAAAATGTTGGTTTTAGGGTGTCATTTCTAGAAATACTGTAATGATTTCAGTATGTTTTCTTTTCTGAGTGATTTGAGTAGTACTAACAAGGGGTAAAGGAATCAGTCACCCACGTAGTCCTGGAATGCGTTGCTGAGGTTAAACAACGTGCAGAAATCCTCGGAGCAGTGAGATCGCTCCTTAAAGCCAGATTACCCATGAGACTTCTGTGCTTCTGGAAGGAGCTAAGCTGGCGTAGTTAACCAAGACTTTACAACGGACCTAGTGAGAGTCTAATTGCGGAAATGGAAGTGGTTCTTCTGTTTTAACTGATTTTCTAACTGAATGTTACACATGTGTTATGTTATTTATAATGCTGCCACAGAATTATCAAATATGTAGGTAAGATGAATATCACGGTGACGCGCGGGTCTCGCCCATAAATATCATGAGGCCATTCCCGTTGCCCGGACCTGATTAGGTCATTGGACTTAAGGACCTATTTAGGAAAGGAAGATACTCCCCTTCTGTGTAGTCACGGCCACAGATCTGCCTGATCGTATGGTAGGCTATTAGGGGTTATATCTAATTAAAAAAAAATCGCCTATAAAATAAATTGCAATGTCTCACAAAACTATCGATACATACGAACATCACTGTTCTTACCATTTAAGGGACAATGCGGCTTCAAAACAATCACATCTTCATTAATTACAAGTGGAATTTTTACTGAGGGTACCTTAATAAGACAGGATAAAAACCTGTTGAATCCCAATGCTGTCCTTTACAGGAGAAAACACGTCGTTATGATTTCATAAATCACTGCGTTTTTATATCTATGTCTAGAAGCTTCGGATTTTACAATACGCCGTTTTTGACAATTGTATGTCGTATATAATAATAAAGCATACATTGTCTTTTCTTGTTAACCTAATGTCCTAACTTCCTTCAGTACCATTCTACTATTAATTTATAATTATACACCTTCCATATAAACAAGTGTTTGTTGCTCGCTTATCTAAAATCATCAAAACCTTGATTCAAATTTATTTTGCCAACAATTTATAACACAATAATGTTATTTACATTCACTTAAAAGCGGCAACACAGTTATAAGCTTCTGCAAAGTGCTAATTAACTCTTCATTTATGTAATTAAAGTGTGTGAATGAATCTGGCGCTTTTACCAGTTGCAATTGTACAGTTTTGATGAAACCAACGTTTTGATTAACGTTTAACCAGTTCGAGGAAGAGCGATTCGAATCGCTGACGACCAATCACATTCCGAGCGGCATGATCGGCTTGGTTGATAAAGAAAGTGAGGGCTCACAGTATCTTCTTTCGAATTTATGATGGAGAGTGTTCAGAGAGTTGTTCATCATCATCATCGGACGTCGAGGGAGAATACGAAATTCCACCCGTATCACCTCGTTCCATACTAAGTGTTTTTTAATGGAGGTTTTTCCCAGCACTACCACTATGTGGAGCCAGGTGCCTACTGAAGTATTTTTGAACCCCTTCGACTTAGGGTCCTCAAAAATTATTATTCGGCACGGGCATTAAGAGTATCTATGGGTCCACCACCCATATCACTTAACATCAGATGAGATTCCTGTCCATTAGCCGCCTGTTATATATAAAATAGCTATGTAGTATAATTAAATATAAGTAAACAAGAATTTACTATGAGCTTAGCTAGCTATAATGTTATCGATATATGTAACCAAAATAACACAATCCATTTATCTTTGTTCCAGTTACAATGACATCAAAGAAACGGTACCGCGCAGCGAGATAGTGAAGAAATGACGCAGAGAACAGGGAAAGGGGTGGAGATGACTTGATTGTGCGAGTGTTTTAAATGATGATAGGACTTTATAATGCCTGATCGGGAAGTGCCTGGAAGCGGTTTCTTGCCTCTGCAGTTTCCTTCGGCTTTCGCTGCGTTCCACGCGACAGCTGCGCAGGCGCCGCCGGGCACGATGCACCACGCGACGCATTACCATCATCATGCTCAGTAAGTTAATTATATGTATTTTAAGCTATAACACAATTCTACTAAAGTATGAGTGTGCTGGGTGTTTGCGAGATAATACCCGTACAGAGAGTCCTCGATTTATCTATTTAAATATGTATGTGTGTGTGTTGTTGCGGGAACAAATGTTTTTTGTAACATAATTAATTAAAATTACATTTTATACACGTTGGTGTATAAAACCTTTGAAAGAAGGCTGTAATTAAGGCTTGTTTATCATGTAAAGTTATAATAATAATGTATTTACATCACAATAACACAAAAAAGGAAAAATAATATAAGGATGCAATTGGGCGGTCCTACTAAAGCAATTACCTCAAGATAAATCATCTTTTAGTAGTATTACGCTGGTTGACTTGACAAATGAAATAGTTTCCACAGTAATCAGTGTCCAGGTAAATTAATATCGTACAAATTGCGATAATATATCAACTGACATTTTGCTCATAATTACTTCCATCAAGAATGCTTTGCATTTTTGCATCTCAATTTATAAACAGCTGCCTTTGCATGTAACACAAAATAGAAGCATCTCCTTAACGTTACGACATTTTTGTATACCACGTTGGACAAAGAATCTGACAAAGAATTCCTGTGCAGTGTTTCCCAGTCGTGTCTGTGCCATGCCATTAGTATTTCTAAAATGCTTGTCCCTATGTAATACACATTTTTAATAACAAAAATTAAATTGTTCAGTAAAAAAGAAATGATAGGTTTTAGTAAGAAATCGCTAGGAAACGAAACACTGTAAGGAAATTTAAAAACATAATGAATAACGTCCAGTATATTTTTTAATTGCCCCCCCCCCCCCAGGCAGGCACTGCTTGCACTGCAAAAAAATTATATATTAGTTTTTATTTACCAATGTATCAGCTTTGACAAGCTTTTAAAAATAATAGTAATTTAAAAAATGTGTGTGTGTGTCAGCTACGACGCACGATTGGAGTTTACTCCTTACGAATGATAATTATGATATATATCGAATAGAAAAAAAGGGTATCTGCTAAAATGATAAGAGAAACAAACATATATCTGTAATTATTCGGATTATTTATATTACTTCAATAAAGCGTATTACAAAACAATATAAAGATTAATAATAATAATAATAATTGTGTTCAATTTATACAAATCCAATTTTAGAGAGAGAATGATATGGAATTATTCTTTTACACGTTCAATCCTACAGATATATATGTTTGTCTCTTTCTACGTAACGCCTCAACTTTTCGTGTTACACTTGATTTTACTCCTCATAAAATTTCCGTACCGGGCCTTATAACTCAAATCGTTTCTTAAGGAGTAAACTCCAAAAATTGTACCGATTAATCCATAGGTAATCGTACAAAACAGTTTTAAACTTCCGGATAAAAGGCTAAACTCCCTTAGGCTAAAACTTCGTAGTTATGACATCGTCAACGCCATTTTGGTATCCTGCTGATCTTTGTGGTCACAACAAATAAGGGGCGGTTCATAATAATTTTATAAATAAGGAAGATCTTCTTATGTTTATAACGAATATATTCAAAATTACTGGACCGATTTTAAAAATTATTTTACCAATAATATGCTACATTATCCCTGCGTAACATAGGCATTTTTTTTTAAATGACCAACCGCGTGGATCCAGGACAGGTCATAAGGAGCTGTCCGCCTACAGACGGCGTTATTGTTACATGTTTTAACAACCTTGACATGACAGCGCAACCATCTTGATGCTATAAGCCTGGACAGCTACCACGATCGCTACCGCATAACCATGGAAAGTGTTCAGAGGAGTCGTTTGGACTAATACCAGTACCTGCAGCTGAGTTTCATCATACGACGTTAACGCTTAATACAAAATGTATCACCGCGATGTCCGTCGTTCCCCAACTGAGCGGTTCACCACCACTATGTGGAACCAGCTGCCCACTGTAGAATTTCCGAACCAATTCGACTCAGGGTCCTTCATTAAAAGAGTATAATTTTTTTTAAAGGCTGGCCACGCACTTGTATTATCCATGGCGGCAGTATCACTTAACGGTGAGCATCCTGCCCGTTTGCTTCGTGTTACATAAAAAAATTGGGCGTGTTTTGTGCTATAAAACAATTTTCACTTAAAATAAATTTACTCCTTTTATGAAGACACCTTGCTAATTGCAATCTTCGCTTAGCCAATGGAATAATCGATACTTAACTACAATGTTATGTTTTAATAAAAGTTTAATTTACGGCTATTAAATAATCCACTTTATCTTTGAGACTAAATTAATTTTAGTGCCTTTTGCATTAAAACATGTTTGTTTTAATTTAGTCTTTGTAGGTATCCACTTAAAATAACTAGAGTAAGAGAAAAAGAATTACGAGAAAAAATATCCATCGTAAGAATTTCAGTCACAGTGAAAATGTCTGTATTTTTTTTTAATAACTCCGTGTATAAAACAGGACAAGAAAAACAATTAACAACGTATGTACTGTGCATTCATTAATTGCTTTATTTTTCACATGACATTCAAGTTAATAATTCTGCATTTAGTTTATTACATTTTAATTGCATTCACTTATCGTATTATATTCGAATGGGTTAAGCGTATCGGATGTATTCATCTACATAAGTAATTTTATAATTCGCGAGGCAAGTGTCCTTTCATATCGTTTCATGTCCTCGACTCATTCCGAAACGCCATCTCCGTTTATTGGACTAGACTATAAAATTGAGTGGTTCATTAAGCATTTGTATTCATACACGCCGCAAGTTCATTGCGTAAGTGCTACCTCATAACGTGATAGTCCCTCACAATCTGCTAGTTTCGCTGTCATTAGGAAATCCATTTATTGAGCCGGGAGCAGGTAAAAATTTAGATTACAGTCGCCATATTAAAGTTTACGGTCGCATAAAACTCGCTTCGGTGAGACAAGGTGTTACTTAATAATAATTTATTGCAACACACGAGACCCTGACGATAACATTAATCTCCTCTAACCGGACAATGAAAAAAGGATCCATCGGAGGTATAGACAGGAAGTCATCAAAGGAATTGAGACATTTATGTTAGAACGGACGTAAATAAAAGCAAGCGTTTCAACAAATGATTCGGTCGCAGTTTTCAAAGGATAGGTGATGTATGTAGGCGCACGGCTCGCTCGACTGCAATGATTAATGTTCTGGCCGCAGCATCCCAGGATATTAAAATTTTAAAACGTTAATTTACTAAACAGTTCACTTTTAAAACGTTGAGTGATGTGACGGCCCGCGGGCCCGGTACAGTTGCAATATTTTAAACGTTATTGTTCTCAGTCTTAGCATCAATGGGGGCTTTGTGATGAGAACTGGTGTAAATCAGGGCTGGGAAGTCTACTAAATCATTCGCGAGAGATGGAGTCGATTCAATAATTAGTTCTTCGTATTTATAAATTTTACTACTAGGAGCTTTTCATACAGTATTCTCATGATTAGACTGCAGTACTTCACCAGTGTTTTCTTTCATCTTTTTGGTATAACAGGGGCATGCAGAACACTCGTCTCATATTAAGTCATACCGTCGCCCATGGACGGTTCGGGAATACTTCATTGGGCAGCTGGTTCCACATAGTGGTAGTAGTAGTCGCCGAAACTGCCTTAGAAAACAGACTGGAACGACGTCAATGTGAAGTTTTTGTTCGCTATGATAGGCACTCTCCTATCATCCATTGCAATAAAATATACTCGAGCGGAAGTCCCGATCGGGTGTACCCATTAACGGTTCCACGGTGCCTCATTTAACCCAACCTCGATAATTGCCACCACGTGTTTATTTCTAAGCATTCTAATTATATCACGCACAATGGCTTGGACACGTATTTTCGTCTTCGCTCCGTCAAATCGGTTCTGTACTCGGTCGATGTTCGTTTGATTCATTAATGTTTTGTCTAATGAATTAGTGTTACGTGTTAATATGAACTTTACGTCTTGTATATAGTATTTAAGTGTTTAATTATTTTTAGGTAATGTATTATGAATACCTATGAAACAGGACTTATAGACACATTTTTGAGACATGTCAGTTCTCAAATAGACTGAGATTAATGATATAAGTTAGCTTGTTTTTTACAAACTTGGTATTTTGACAGTACCAAGTTTATATATTCTTAATGCAGTTATGACTGTAAAAAACATACAAAATATCTTATTATACAGAGGGATCCAACACGGCTGTGTGTACCTGCATGCTCCAACACGATGTATGCAAAATTTTTTTACTAATATTAATAAAACTATCTAATCCTAGAAGTTATAGATCACTGCCATGTAATTGTTTGAAGGGGACGGTGATTAAATTTTTAAAGGCAAAATGGCGTAGGCTAGTATTTTGACCATAGATTTGACACCGATTTTAAATAACTTAACTTAGACATTTTATGTTCTTAATAAGACATTGTAAAAAATTATATGACATTTGTATGTCTAGTATATTATATATGGCTGATTGTGCGGATATTTGTAGTGGATCGATCTAATTGTACCACTATCTTGGCAAATAAATAATTTTTCATTATAATAACCATACATAAAGGTTGTTTTGAGTTTCAATATCAAAAACAACTGCAGGCTGAGGGTTTTGGCAAGTTTTTCAAGGCTTTTAATTACACGATTTGAGTTACGATCAAACATTATACTTACATTTTCAAATAAGAGATTTTGAATTAAACTTTGCTATTATTAGATCGTGTCAATACGTTGTTTTCATGCTTTAAAAATATTTTATTCTTAGGCTTTCCTTGGCTTAGGCTTGCATCGTAAGAATGTTAGTATCAAAACCCATCCAAATTATTTTTACTATGACATAAATACAATTTGAATATAATTCGTATCTAAATTCTTATGTCATTTTAAGCCTGAATTTATTATGTGGCATTGAATAAGTTGTTTACATAAATAATAGATGTGGTAATATTTTTATCAAAATCCCCGTGGGTAACATGAACCGGTTGGGTTCGAATCGATAAAAGTGATATTGTAGATACGAAGCTCAAAATAACTTTTCTTACGGCTTTATTCGTTTTGACCCCAGTATTTATACGAATGAGATGAAACTTTTAAGTCCTGTAATGTAGGTTTTTTAATAGCTAATAAATGTAAAATGATATTTTTTGTTTATTTATTGCAAATTTTATTTTTATATGTTATATGGTATGATTATATGACTATTTGGTACAATTATCTTCCAGGTTGCGTCCTGTATTATTATTCTTTTTGTAGTGTTATACATATATTAAATATTTTTAGGAAAATAAGTGTCTGATGAAGCTTATCCTCTTAGCTTTTAGATGATTGAACTATGGGCCCTATTTGAGAGTAAGCCCCGAGGAGGTACCTTTTGAGTCACTTTTTAAATGAGCCCATGAATTTACTCGCCGGGCAAGTGAGCAAGACAAGGATTGTTAATTTATAGGATCAGTAGAGACTTCAATGACTACAAACCACGAATATCACTGTTTCGCAAAAACACCGGCATCTCCAGCCAATTAGCAAACGGCAACGATAAAACTATAAATACATAGTACATCAAGATAAAAGGTATACTAATTTAAAATAAACTTTATTGGGTAGCCATAAAGAGTAGTGTAAAATCTTTTTTGAAGACCTTCATGCTACATAATATACTATAGTTTATCAATTAAAAAAAGAGTTAGTTATTATAATCATTTGCCATTGTAAGCCAAATAACAACTTAAATAAATAATTACTTTTATTATTAAACATAGGCTGCAAATAAAAGCTTGCTTAAGATATGAACTGTCAAATGACAGTTTGAAAATTCGAAGTTATGTAAGCGCCAGATTTACTTATCTTTTGTCCTAAACGTTTAGCTTAACAAACTATAGACATTTTTCTTAAACCTTTATTAAAAGTTTTGAATAGAAGGGTTTGATTTTGAGCTTTAGGAAGAGCTTAACATGTAACCCAACGCGTCTGATAGGGATCTAATTGTCAATGAACCACACACGGAGCTTTTGTTTTAGTTTGTGGATGCGGGTTGAAGAATGGGTTGTGGGAACATGTGTTTACTGCTTTTTTTACACTCAGTTTTTAAAAATCTCTTGACACCTTACATTGCAAGATGCCAAAGGCTTCATCACAATTAACAGTTTTTTTAAACTACAATTTTTGCTATCCGTAACCATTCGTAGCAATAATGTATTATTATAAATACTCAAGTATTTTAACTTGTCTGATTTTATGTGATGTTATGTGCTCACAATTCCAGAGGGCTAGCAAGTGCGTTGCCGGCCTAATTGGTAAGTTTTATATGTTGACTTTCTGTAGAAGGGAAGAAGTCATTTTGACTTTAGGGACTTTAAGACTTTTTGATCAATTCGCCTTGGGGTCCATCAAGAGAATAGTTCCAATTCTTAAAAGACCGGCTACGCACTTTCGATCCTTCTCACAATGGACGGCAGAATCCCTTATCATCAGATGAGCCCGGCCAAGTTGCCTCCTATTACATTAAAAAAAAAAAAAAAATATATATATATATATATATATATATAAAGCATATACATAATAGTCTTATATTAAGCCTATTGGGAAAGCTTTTATACTCGAACTTTCAAGTCAATAAATAAATTCCTTCCGCGCGTTTTTGTATTTCCAAGAATAATTTGTTAGCACAAGAAAACCCATAAATGTCCTATTCATATTTCATAGACTTGCTTCTAAACACGTCGCGACTAAACGTTATTATATATTACTAACGGATGTTGACGTTTAAACCTCGTTTAAATATATTTTTATATGCCAATATAAAGCCTTGCAATCTTTTATAAGCGGACTAATCAAATTCGTTATTTGACCAAACAAACTACTCCTATATTTCTAAAACACACATATACATTAGTTATAATATTCTTAACCGTCATAGTAATAATAATAGTAATTAAACAATTTTTTAAATTTTTTAAAAATTTCTTTGAATCTTCTATTGTAATATATCATTCTAAAACAATTAATCTAACTACTACCGAATCATTTCCTAATAAGGAGTTTACGCCAAATAAAAAAAAAACATAAACTGTGGCGCTACAACCATTTTAGGTATGGGCCTAAGGTTACACACACGATTTTTTAGATAGGCAAGACGGTCTCTTCACTATGTTTTCCTTCACCGTTCGAGCGAATGTTAAATACGCACAGAAATTCCATTGGTACACAGCCGGAGATCGGCTTCAGGGATGAGAGTCGCACGCTGAAGCTGATAGGCCGACATTGCTTCTAAATAAAAAGAACCGTTTCGTCGTCGAACCGTCGTTAACATGGCTAAATAGTACTTGTAGCATCATGATAACGTGGAGTTGAAAGACAACAATGTAATATTAAAATCTATTGAAATTCTATATAACGCCCTCTATTGGTGCGATGTGATATTCAAAATGCCGCTGAATTAATTTTCTTCTCTTATTTTCGCGTAGACAATATTACGATATATAAAGCATAAAATACGAAGTTCCCGATTTATTAATAGTCCGTTATTACAATAGACCTCTGTGAAGACCGGAAATACCAATTTATGACCGGAACTCGTTTAACGAGTGGCCGTCATAGATTTTTTGTTCAAGGGCCAATGCAATGATTGTTTAAATAGAAGACTGCCCTATACTTAGTATAGTACTAATATATTTAGGGAACTAGCTAGATGAGCTTTTGTCTTTTACTATTAAAAAAATAAACCATTCCAATGTTATTTTATACTATTCATGTCTTAAATAAAGTTAAAGGTCAAATATACAAAATATAGTCGCGATACAATTTACGTAATTATTTATTTATTTGACACTCCTGTCCTAACAATGATTAAATTTTACAGACGAAACAAAAAAAAACCAAGAAAGTAATCAGGAAAAACACAATAACATAATAAAAAATTAATGAAATTAACTATTACAGGCACTAACGAATAACGGAACTTTTGACAGTTCACTCAACGGACAATGATAAAGGTCCGTTAACTAAATTTATACTTCGAATCTTGTGTAAGTAGATAATATTAGTGTACAAACGCACGCTGTTACAAATGGAAGAGAATCCATAGTTTATACTCAGATAGCCATTGAGTTTAGACTCCATCAACTTCCTTACTGTGGATTCCGATGAATGATTTCTACTAAAACCACGTATTTGAACCGCAGCACAGATCTGCTCAAAAGCAGATGTCACTATTTAAAAAAAACTATATGTGAAGATTTTTATTTGCCCCACATTGTTATACAAAATACCCTCCGTATCACCTCGACGTCCGTCGTTCCACAACTGAGCGTTTTCTAAGGCAGTTTTTCTAAGCCGCGCACCACCACTATGTGGAACCAGCTGCCCACTGAAGTATTTCCGAACCATTTCGACTTAGGGTCCTTCAAGAAAAGAGCGTACCAATTCTTGAGTGGCCGGCAACGCACTTGCGAGCCCTCTGGCAATGTGAGTGTCCATGGGCGGCGGTATCGCTTCATATCAGGTGAGCCTCTTGCCCGTTTGCCTGCTATTACATTAAAAAAAAAAATATATATATATATATACATCTATTTCTGTATTGTGCTGTAAATCTTCTAAATAAATAAAATAAATTATAGGCTGTTACAAAATTTTGTGTTTAAAGCCTTTTTTTTTGCCCTTTTACATACTATATAACTAATACATACATTCAGTACACACGTATATACAAAACGAACACCTAAAACAATTGTGTAAGTCAGTGAACACAATATAAAATGTTACTGTAAAGAAAACGAGGAATTTCTGACAAAGTTTACATTGTACCAAAAAACGTATTTCTCTTAAAACGAACCAACCATATCCATTTGCTCTTGTCAAAGTACAAAAGTTAATCTCGTAAGTCCAAGGATTGTATTAATCGAGCTACAATAAATCGCTTGAACTTTTTACGTTCGATTGTTCCCGCGCAGGCCGCGTGTCGTATAAAAATCTTTAATAAAATAGGTCTGATTAAGCGCGAAACTGGAATCGAGAAATGGGTTCTGTTTTTAAAATTAAAAAATATATCAATGGCGACAACCTTATTAGGTCTTGCACTCAGATCAGCATCTGTTTCATGTTCGTTTGTCAATCTAAAGGCAAGTAGGCAATCAGCCTACTGTGTTTGACACACGCCGTCGTCTTTTTTGGGTCTAAGGCAAGCTTCCTTCACCGAAGGTTAAACTCGCACTTAGATAGTTCATTGGTGCAGCCGAGGTTCGAACTAACGACATCAGGGATGAGACTCGAACGCTGATGCTACTAGGCCAACACTGCTCTGGGTTCTGTTATTAGTCTTGTAACCAGACATGATTCTTTAATTTATCCTTCACCCTATAAGCAAGTGTTCCCATCCTTCATTGGTGCACAGGAATTTCTCGAGTCCAGAGTTGAGAGTCGGTCAGAGTATTTAAAAGGATTAACGACTCTTTCAGAGAACTCTAAACCCATTCATTGTCATATGGCGTGTTAAAGCTGTTTTATTTACAGCAAATACGAGAGCAATAAAATATTGAGTACAATGGTATTATATCGTTTAATAATTATATCGATAATTTATATTTATTGACTAACAGGTATATAACCTATTGATACACCCATACATACAGCTTTCATGACTAGTTAACATGACTGACATGATGATTTATAAATTCTATTTATGAAATTATTTAAAAAATTCTATTATTTAAAAACTATTACATACTGTATCTATTATCAACTCACCCGGGTTCATAACAGAACATAAATGTTTTGTCTGGTACGCAAGGCTATACCGTCAATAAAACTTATGCAGAAATGGGACACTTTGTTTTTTTTTATATGACACTATTTATATTATTTATTTGTTGGTTATTGGATTGACTTATAAAACGTTAAAGTATGAAAAGTAATCTTGATTAGTTACGACAAAATAATATAAATAGATTTAAAAAGTTTTGTTAAGTTTTTAATGAATTAAGCAACCAGTTGCGGTACAAACTTTAAGGTCTGGTCCGCAGCTTTGTGTATCTCTTTCATGCTTAGTTGTTTTTCTATAGGCAAGTAGATGATAAGCCTCTTGTGCCTGACACACGCCGACGACTTTCTTGGTCGAGTTTCCTCAAGATGTTTTCTCTCACCGTCAGTGCAAATGTTAATTGCACATATAGACAAATATCAAATTAGCCCAGTACGACCTCAGAGATGAGACTCGATGAAGCCATTAGGCCAGCACTACTTTTGTATAAAGTAATGTGAAGATTTCACTGTAAAAATTAAGTGGACATTCCAAAGAGCGATACCTTCCTATGGTAGCGTCATATTAAAAATATTTTCAACAGTTATTGAATAATGATTAAAAGATTTCAAAGTTCTTTAATAGTCATGTGTCCCAGTGGTCAGAAATAACAGGTAAGTACCGCTCACGAACAACAATTGTATAAAAAATGCGTTGCCGGTTTTAAGGTAATACAAACTGTTTTGATTATTTGAAGCTCATATCTCCTTGAGAAGTCTCATATGTAGACGTTGTTTTATAAATAAAAAGTTTATGCACAGTAGTCGAACCCATTATCCGTTTTAATGCGTTGAAATCGAATCCCATAATGCTTGGTTAAAAAATACAAAAGTGCGCATGCGATGTCGCGTGACGGAGCCAGTTGCGGTGCGTGTGGATTTAATTGGTCCCATAAATGCTTTGATCGCGCAAATATTTGCGAATTATGACTATTAAGCGTAGCCGTTATTTAATTTACAGTTGTTGATATAATAATAATCCAGGGGCGTTTTATTAGTCTTCGCCTCTGTGAGGATCTGTTGCTTTGAATATGTAATCAGTTTGTGCATGACACAGGTCATTGGCTAAGGTTCAGAAACGATAGCAAAGTCGGACTTCCGTACGGCAAAGTGTTGTTTTATCTTTGCTATTAAACATTACACATGTCACAAAGAGGATAACCAAATAGTTATGAATATATATTATAGAAACCAGATCCACGCAACTTCCTTACAATAGAGTAACCCACAATATATCAGCACACAAGAGGACTCTTTGTATTGAAGTCATGGGTCCGCCGAGCATCTGCGAATATACGGGAATTCATGTCTTGATTTAGAATCTCAGACATAGTTCGCTTCTCTCTGACTCTGAATTAGGGTTCATATCTTACCCCATTTTAAAATATAGTACGACTGAGTTTTACTGCATCTAGAAAAAACTACTTCCAGCTGGACGTCGTCGTTAAGAGATGCAGGCCTTAACACTAGGACATTAGTGCTTTTGAATTTTTTTTGTAAACAGCTTAACATTGACTCTAAACAGTATTTCGCCACTCGACAAGTTTAACTAAATTTAGATATGAACCTCGTTGTAATTCTACACTGACTTCAAAGTCGCGAACTTGATTTTTGGCACCTGGACACGCTCAATGTTAAATTATAAAACCTTCCGTACAGCCATTCACAATTTTTTTACAAAACGACAAGTTCTAGGTCCGGGATAATCACCCAATAATAAATTTTAACTCTCATGAAGTTTATCTTCCTTCATAAGACCTCTAATAGCCTTTCTAGCGTGCGATCAAGCAGATCTAAGGCTGGGAAGCTAAGCAGCAGGAGAGTGTCTTCTGCCAGCTACCGCGGGATAGCTCATCATCAATGCCAGCACAATCTATCCAGTGCTTCCCGCTTCTAATTGCGCACCCCTATTGTTTCAAGGTCCTTGACAACTCCATCTCACCAACGCAGCCTCGGTTTAAAGGGTTTTCTTTTGGGGGTTGTGAGTTTAGTAAGGATCTTGACCGCGAAATAACTACTGAAGAATATAATTAGTTGTAATGAGTAGTTATGATATTTATGGATGAGTCGGAGCCCACTGGCCAGCTGGATCTGCATCATCTTTTGTGCTTCATCTTTCTGATATATTTGATAATTCTTTAGCGGAATATTTCCAGCTATTATTATACCTCCTCGCCTCTCCACACCCGGGGTATATGCCTGCTCCTTTGTCGTCCTGAATCAACAGGACGCGGAGAGGGAAGCGGATCTTAAAACTCTTAACAAATATTATTCACAGTAATATCCAATTAACACACAAAAATCCATAAATATTCGTTATAATGAGAAAATTTTACCAAATCATAAAATTTTTACAATTTCATCTTGCGTGACATTTTATTGTGCTATAAAAAGGGCGTAATTTTTTATTATCTTCATACCGGTATTGAGATCGCAGTGAAATTTTATAATTATATTATTAAATGCTAATGATTTATAAAATTGTACTGATTACGAAAAACTACATTTTCAAAAGCAGAAAATAAAATAAAATAAAATCAATCAATCAAATTACACTATAGGCATTGAAATATCGATATGTCTCTCTGAAATTGTGACATAAAGTGTTACACCATAACATTGTTGGAAAAGGCTTCTTTTTGGAATTTAGTGCGTCGCCGACCTCTAAGAGAAAAGTGTGCTCTTTTTAATTTGGAGGTCGAATCTCCCAGAGAAGACCTGCACTGGAAACCGATTCTACCAAGCCAGTTCGCTATGCATAGTGATGATGAATGTGGAAGGTCCAAATCTAAAATATATCACACTAAAAGGTCGAATACCAAGGTCATTAAACCTTCATAAAAACCCCTAGGCAACTTTACGACTCATTCAAAGTTTTATAACATGTACGTATAAACATACAGTAAACTGAACACCTAAATGGGAAATTTAAAACTCGGTCTGTTTACAGAGTCTAATTGGGATTTTATTGGTTGTAAAATAGTTTCATGTGGGCATGGTGTCTCTGGTTTGTTTACTCATCCCGTCATTGTAATGTAAAATTGTATGGACGATCCCAAATTCGATTGGCGTTAGTCAGTTTCGCCTTTTGCAAGTTATTGGACCTTGTATTATTATTTTGGGATTTTGACTCGCTTGATAGGTCTGAGAGTATGCTTTTGATTTAGATGACAATATTGCATAATAGCTTTCATTCAATATTCTGGTCAAAAAACAAATTCAAATTAAACAACTTTAATTGTAGAATACTTATTGTATAAACCAGTATTCAAGAAAAGAGCGTCAAAGTTTTTAAAAGGACCGCAACGCACTCGTGAGCCCTCCGAAATTGAGAGTCTCCATGGGTACATCAGGTGAGCGGGATCCCGTTTGGCCCCTGTTCTCTTCTTTAAGTACTCTAAATCAAATTGGTTTGGAAACACTTCAGTGGGCAACTGGTACCACATAGTGGTGCGTGGCAAAACATGCCTTAAAAAACGCTCAATTGTGGAACGACGGACGTCGCGGTGTTATGGGTGGAATGTACGTCGTATTATACCTGGATGTCCGATGTTGAAACGTCAGCTTAAGGTACGAACGAACAACTCCTCTGAAGACTCTCCATGGTAAATGCGGTAGAAGCTGCAGATCTCTTCGCAACGCCAAAGGGTCAAAATTCAATATGTGTCTGATATGCGAGAGTCACACGTCAGCAAATACCTATCGTGTTTGGACGAAACTGATAAAAAGGCGTTAAGAAATGTTACCAACTCTGCATTTATCTCGGGTCACACGCCGATAGCCCCGTATTAATTACTAAATACTTGCATACTTATATAAAACATGACTGGTCGGAATTTTTAGTATTCATTAGACATTTTTACAATTTAATATTATATACTTTGTTTAAAATATCATTAATCCAAGTAACCCAAAAGAGTAATGAAAATCAATAAATTGTCTATTATAATAAGACCTAGCATAGATCATGTTTCATCCTTGGGTAGAATGCCTGGCGAACCCATCTTTAAGGCGTGTGAAGGGCTGAAGTGTTTTTAGTGGGTGGGGTCTCGCTACCCCTCTGAAGCATAGGGATTTAAGTGTAGACTCAGCCGCACAGGCCCCGCGTCAAACTCGACATCATCAGCGCGGGCCTGCGTAAGCGCATTTTCACCTCATTAAAAAGTGGGATAATTTTCATCATCGGACGTGAGGGCAGAATACGAAAATCCACTTGTATCACTTCGATGTCGACGTTCCACAACTGAGCGTTTTTAAGTGTTTCTGCCGCGCACCACCACTATGTGGAACCAGCTGCCCACTGAAGTATGTCCGAACCCTTATCACTTAACATAAGCCTCCTGCCCGTTAGTCTCCTGTTCTATTAAACAAAAAAGTAAACCAGGCTCGTTACTCTGTAAATCCACGACACATTGCAATGATTGTGTCAACACTACAGTGTCAATGACAAGACAATTTCCATGTTATTCTCCTAATAACTAATATCCTTAATAACCTTGGAATTACGTGATACGATAACACATCATTGAAAATAACAATATCGCTTTTGAAGGTTGCGTGGTATAATTACTGTTCTTTATTGGCAAAAAATGTCAACGCACTTCAATAGAACAGCAATAAGCGCAAATAGACAGGTCGTTGGCTGTCAATTTCAGCCTTGTCCAGTCAATGCCCGTATTAACCCTATCTCTAAGTGCTCTGTATGCAGATGCGCCTGCGCATGACGTCATTTCGAAGAGATGCCCTTTGTTTGTATCCAATGTGTTTAAATATAACGACAGAATATTTACATTGACAGGTTTAAGCGAAATCTCAATCAGTCCTTTTGAGTCTACATCATTGATCTGCATAGTTACTCCGCTGGCACTGCGACCAAAAAGTGTCTTGGTCTCCAATATGTGAGACTTCCAGCGCACACTGTCCTGTGCTTCTTACCGCAAATTTCTGGCTTTCAGCTGCAGCGGGTCCTACCCACATTGAGGAGACCCTGGTGAACCATTTTCTGAATACACTTATCTTATTGATCAAAGGGACAAAAGTCCAAATGATGGCACGTATATTTAAATTCTATTTTGTCTTCATCTCTTTAGAACACGCGTAGATACGCAACATTATATTATGTCCGCTTTTCCAATCACAATAAATCGCAAAACAATCGTATAAAATAAAGAAAATATAACTTATTCATATATATAACTAGTACACTTATGAACGACTATAAAAAAGACATATACTGCCAGTACCCATAGAGCGTAGACGAGAGGAACTGGCATTAAACTCTGCGTAACTATTTTAATCGCTAAGATTTTTTACATTTACATTTTTTTAGGTACTTAATACTAAACAATTATTAGTTCATGATATTTTGCAACAATTATGTCAATATTGCATTATAAAGCAATAAAAAGTGGAGAAATAATTGAATAAGCATTGCTTTGATAGTATAATATACTAGCTAATATTATAGCTAGCTGTGAAATTAATTTCGCCTGACCCATTGGCCAATGGACTTATTGAGTGAGGGATGAAGATCCCTACCCTACTAGATTTTATATAAATTTTGTCACACTTAACGCTTCTGACAAGAAAAAAATGAACTGCTTTCAAATTCATTAATAATAATAACTGCGTTCCCTTGGCTTATGCTTGTGTAACAGTGTAACATGAATCGTCCAGAGTAAACAGTTACCAAACATAATAATAATAATTCACTACCCAAATACAAACATTAACCTAAGCGATAAAATAATTTTCTTTTTCATAACGAAACAGGTTATCTTCCGACCTAGGCTTCCACTCACACGTTCACTAATCCTCCATAAAAAAACTGCAAATCTGCGCTGAAAAAAAATCCTACAAGAAAACAGCGTACCAATTCTTGAAATGCCGGCAACACATTCGAGAGCCCTCTGGCATTCAGAGTATCCATGGGCGGAGATATCACTTAACATCAGGTCAGCCTCCTGCTGTCCTATTAAAAAAAACTTAAAGTTATGAATACTGAAATATAATAATAATGTAACTTACGTAACAGGTC
Source organism: Pieris brassicae (assembly GCF_905147105.1). Taxonomy (NCBI): domain Eukaryota; kingdom Metazoa; phylum Arthropoda; class Insecta; order Lepidoptera; family Pieridae; genus Pieris; species Pieris brassicae. The sequence continues at coordinate 21,134,077 of NC_059670.1, forward strand.
TTCGATGATACGCGGTGTTTATTAACAGTATAATCTCCGGCCTTAAAGCCTCAGTCACAAATTTCAGGTCACCGACCCCACCGGAAGTACAGGGCTCGCCAGAGATTTATTTGTAAACACATGCGTCAACGCTCTCGCCCAATACACTGATTGTTTGGTTACATCTATATTGAACTTTATTACCTATATACAAGACATAGCGTCTTGTCTAAACTCATATTATGGGAGGATTATAATTATGGAAACGACCTTATATTTTTTATGGCGAAACTCCCAAGTTTATTACTACTAAATAATGTTGTCAAATAAGTGCTCTCAGTATTTTAAACCGAGTCTGGCGCAGGCTTGGAAACTTCCGGTGAACATGAAAATTCTTTAGTGCTACATATATATATTTTTCTAATTGAAATGACTTTTTTAATACACAACAACCCCTCGGGGTTTGAAATTCATTCATATTTATTAATGGACATTAGTAGACGTAAATCAAAATCAGAGGAACGAATATATAATATAAGGTGCTTTCAGGACCCGGAAAATGTATTCTTCTTGATTTTTCTTTTTTTTAATCACCTTGGATGTCAAAAAAGAGCCAGTAAATATATAATTATATATCGTTTACAAATCTGACTTGGTCAGTCGCGCTCTTCTTTTCTGCCCCTGTCTTCGGCAAGCATCTGCGCCTGGGTGATGGTAAGACCTGTATGGGCCTTTACTTGATCGGTCACGATAAGTTACTGGTTTTCGGCTAGTTACATGTCCAAAATAAGTCAGAATGCGCAGGTAACAACGTGTCGAAAGACGTAAAATGTTACGGTCTTAGTATTTACACGTTTGCTTAGCTGTCCAGAGGGACAAGCAACCCCCTCCAACACCACATTTCCAGAGCATCTATTTTTTCTCTCATCTTGACTAGACACCAAAAAATATTTATTACGATGTATATTTACATTGAATTTATTACCGTATTTTGTCGGTAATTGTTTAGTTTAGACGTCCGTGTTTATTTTTTCTTCATATGGATTAAAAGGGAACATTAATGTACTGTTTTGTAATGTTATAGTCAATAATGGAATCTTGTTCCTAAATTGGAATTGCCTTTGGTTAAATTTTAAACTAAAGGCAGAGTTTAACTTGAAGTACGGTACATTCCCAGGTTAAATTGTCTCAGATTCTCATAACTAAAACTATAAAGTATACTAGCGGACCCGACAGACACTGTCCTGCATGATATTTCAAGCGATTTTTAACAGAGTATGAAAGTACCGAATGCAGCGCATCTGCCGGGCCGATTTGTGAATCTAAACCATCCAGGGCGCCACCCAAACGCATACAAAAAAATTCATTCAAATCGGTCCATCCGTTTAAGAGTTCAGTGACCATAGTACATTAGAATTATATACGTATATATAAAGAGAAAACCTTATTGTAACGTGTACTAACTTAAACTATGTTTTTGTTAGGAATGATAAAATACCAAACTTAATAAGAAATGAGAACTGATAAAAATTAATGTCCTGAAACTGACTACCATCCAAAAGCAAGCGTTTACTTACCACGGTCCTGACTCACTCTCTGACTGCCGCTTGTATCCCATGGTCGTCAGTTATGACTTGTAACTCGTCCTTCTCTAGTACCTCCTGGATTTGGTCCATGTTACAACAGGACCTACTCAACCCGATTCCGCCAACCACGGTCATTATGTATGTCCTACTTACCGCTACTTATTTATTCTTGGCCAAACCACCTAAGCATTCTCTTTCATATCCTTGTCATTGCCTTATTTAAAACCTCACATACGGTTTCTCATTCATTCTTGGCCAAACCACCTAAGCATTCTCTTTCAAATCCTTGTCATTACGTTCTTTAAACCCACACTGCTCACAAAAAATAGAATAATAAAAAACACCTCGCACCTAAATTGCCGCATTAAACTTATTTAATATTACCATATAAAATGCGTCATAAAAAAATGAAACCGATTTCGTAACTGATAAAACCAACATATTGTGTCAACGATCATAATAAATTAAGCTGCAACGTAAAAATTATTTCGACACATACGCTATAAATCCATTATGTTTAGTACCACAGTTTATAGGTCTGCGCGAGAGTATTGTCTTAACAGAAATGTAAAGATATTTTTATTGCGTACTCATAATTAAAAAGATCTACGTAAGTCTGCAGCTAAATGAAGACGTTAAAGAAGAAATGAGTTAGAAAATATACCTACCGTTAACATCGTTAATGTAATATACCTATTTTAATAATTTAACTAGACATCTTTCATACATAAAACAAATTTAGCATGGCTTTACGTACAAAATTATACGCCAATCATTTCTTACATATGTATCACGTGGTTATTATATATTTTAATAGAGAACTAACGATCATATATTTTCTTGATGTAAATATAAACATACACGGTTTCGCTGTGTTTAGTATGTGTTCAATTTGATTTGTGTGCTTCCCGAAATCTTGCTACATTTATAATGAAATTAACACTTGATTTCCTACAGTTTTCTAAATTATTTTATTACATACAATTCGATATATTTACTTAATTACAAGTCATATATTATAAATAGATCGTTACTTAACGAAATGCCATCTAAAGTTCTCTTTACAAAGGGCGCTGTGTCCTCCGCTACACAAATAACTACAAAATAGTTTTAATTGGTACATCAATCGTTAGTATTCACGATGTTAACTCATAAATATGATAAGTTATCACTTTCATTGACTCGGTTGAAATGGGTATGATTTCGTCATCAATATTAATAAATAATCCCTTGTATATTTATTCCTCAGTATCCTTTGTATGTATTTTGAATACTGTTTAACGTTATGTATAAATTAATGGGTTTAGATTCGAAAACATGACCACTATGTTGAGTAGTGAATTATCATTTGCTAAGTCCGCACCTATTTACATACACACTTACGGCCTTAGATGCATTTTGTTTTTTTAGATGTAACACTGAGACTACTTTTTCTTTTAAATAAAATGTTCTTACCATGCAGCATGTACCACAAAAAGTTACCCACAACACAGGGGCTCCCTAGTGTGGAGACTAATGTTAGATTTTGTCACAACTATATTTCCGTTATTAATAAAGTTTATTATTATTTATTTAATATTTAATTAAGTATTTTGAGGTACCTAAACTGACTGAGATCGTCCATCAAACATTTATGAAATATCGGGTCAAAATTACGTTATAAGAAAATAATGGAAAACTGTGTGTAAAATTTAGTTTCCTAAATACATTCACTTTGTTAATTCAAATTATGAATTAATCGTAATTATAGCGGACATTTGTCGCGGTCTTTGGTCTATAAACATTATCTTAATGATATTGTTAACATTTAGAACGAAACATTAATTATTACATTTTGATTAAGTTGTTTTGGTAGTATGAATAAATGAAAAGGGGTATTATTTAAATGTATATTATAAATGTGTATATATATTACACAATATATTTTTACTATACTACTTAGTTCTACTTATTTATATGCTAATTTAATGGTCATAGTAGTTATTGTTTATTAATTATTTTGGTACCGTAGTCTATTGGAATAAGTTTGTGGTCTCTTGGTGGTACAGCAATTCCAGTGGAATCTTATACACAAAAGGCTGATCGCCTACTTGCCTATTTAAAAAAAAGTCACAAAGCAAGTTCAAAGCTGGTTTCTTTAACTCTCATGTTCTTAAAGAAATAGAGTCTTTCTTTTACCCTGCTTTGGACATCATAATCAGCAATAAATCACAATTATTTTCATCATTCTAAACCTCATAGTCTCCTTTTAACGGTATGATGCCCTTGGCATGTCTTAGAAAATCGACCTTGCCTGCTATGTACGGTTTAAGCACTCCACGGCCTGTACCGGACAACCCTCCCAATGGCAAATTTAATTTTTTAAACAAACTTGCGCTTCGACCGGGAATCGAATCCGATCACCTAGCCTAAAATTATAAAAGAAAAGCTTACCAGTTTATTTACCAGCTATGTATATTATTTTTATAGTTATTTACAATAAATAGCAATAAATCTATATAAAACAAAACCTGTATCCCAAAGCTTTCACAAATTAAGGTTATTCGGTGTCAATAATTCACCAATTGTCATACACAATAGTCGGTCACCCGCTGTCTTCTTCGAATATCGATACACCACAGGCAACACTTTTCATTTATTTTAATTGAGCTGTCATTTTGGCGCATTGAAAAATAAAATGTCAAAATTTTCCGTAAACTCGGCGGGGGTCTTTTAAAATAAAAACAATGTTCACTGTGTTAGCTTTGGAGACTGAATGTTAGACTACGAATATTTTTACCGAATCGTTGGTATAGGTAATAACAAATCATTCGAAGTTCACTTCGATATCTGGTACAACTGTTTTAAATTGGAAAATATGCTCGAATGTAACAAAAGTTATGAATACTTCAGCCGTAGAAATAGGTATATATTTTCTCCCCCTTAACACACATACATTTAAGTCAAATATATCATTAATTTGCCATTTAAACTATTAAATAACCTGTAATTATTATGGCACTGTAAAAATTACCTATAATTATTCTTCATTTCAATGACCATCGAAGCAAAGAGAAGGGAGATCCCGCCCAATAGGAAGGTTCTGTTTTAATAAGGAAAATATTTCATACAATAATGACTCAATTAACTATGTGGCTACAAGGTCAAAGGGGCGTTTTGTCTTGTATATTAATGTTGTTTATGTATTATACTGGTTTTATTATAAAAAAATGTATTTTTAACGATGTTTTCATTGTATAACAATTATAACCAAACCGCTAAAAAGTCTATATGTACTTAATATCAGAGATAATCTGTTGTAATTAAATAAACGTAGTAACGGTAAGATATTATGGGCGAAACATTGGACGTCCCACTAGGTGGAGGGAATGCGGTAGATGCAGAGCCCTGGGAACCAATCTTACTGGACATTTCGGGACATTTTCGGGACGTCAATAGGCTGAAACAATAAAAGAATATTGTTTAATTATATGAAAATGTAATGTCAAGGCAAAGAAAAATCAGTCTTTTTGATAAAAAAAAAACCGGAGCTTTTAATATTTTTATAATGTGTCCTATACTCAAATAATCTATGTAATTAATTCCAAAGAGTACATTGTAAATTAACGACTGTTTATTACGTGCACCCGTAATTTTATTTGATTAAGTTTTTATTAGTATATTTTTTTAAAGAACAAAATATGCCATATAAATCACGCTTAAACCACGGTTTAATAAAAATGTTAACACTAAGTTTTATGTCGCTTTAATAAGTTCGCAGTTCGTTTACCCGTATATAAATTAAGATTAGATAAAAAATAACAATGAATAAGACAGATTTATCGTTTTGGGATTCTGCGGAAAATATCGGAATATCTTTGATATAAATATTTTATTAAATGCTATACTTTAACGCGTTGAACTTGGCGGTCTTGGGTTCTATTTTCATGGAAACAGGTTCGCTTGCCTATTTTCTATTGGACAGAATGGTCACAAATAAGTTGTTCGACCCCTGAAACGCCGGGACGCAAGTGCGTTTTCGGCTTTTAAAAATAGTTATTAATTGGATTACTTTGATTGATCTATCACCATAACCACTGTAGTGCCTTTCAGGTACAAAGTTATATTGTTGGTGTTTTACTTCCCTCAGTATATATAATGTTTAATATATAGACAAATGTTGCATACGTTGTTTTTTTTCATGATTAATTTAGTATTTTTTTGATAAGAGTTCCATAACATTATTTTATATTACAATAATATTACGATCCACTGTCGTTAATGTGTTTCAATCCAAAATGCCAGGCTGTACACCTCATTTGACTTATTTAAGGTCGGCTAAAATCGTGCCATTTTCGCAGCTACGAAAACATACCTGTTGCGCAGTTACGACAAACAAGCTACTTATAAATTGCTTTAGATTTGTAAGTTGACCAAGGATAAAAAAGTTAATATTACATTACAAACTGGTTACATGAAAATACGTCTGTATTAACGATAATAATCTATGTTGATTGGCGTGTATGGACACGGTACATTAGGTAATAATATTACCACCTAAGAAGTTTTTGGAACCTAAAATGAGCTTTTTGAAACTGGTATTTTAATACGGCTGGTCATTTTTATATAATTGAAATGTATATAATAATTTATGTGTTTAATGAAACGGACTGTAACACGGCAACTGTAAGGGGGCGTATAAGTCTTTTGGAGACTCTTGGGTCGTGGTGTTTAAGTGCACAGGCGCTAATTAAAGATTTAAGTTGGCACCTGGTAGTACCGGTGACCACTAGAGCTGGTTCTTTCCTCACACAACGAGGAAATGCTGCCATTAGAAGTACACTGCCACAGGGACAAAACTTTATACTTCTATAAATTGTATATTTATTAATTTTAATTATTTTTATTATTATGTTTTGGCGTGGTTGGTGAGCAGTGTTCGCCTAGTGGCTTCAGCGTGCGACTTTCATCCCTGAGGTCGTAGGTTTGATGCCCGGCTGTGCACCAATGGACTTTCTTTCTATGTGCGCATTAAACATTCGAACGGTGAAGGAAAACATTGTAAGGAAACGGGCTTGCCGTAGACCCAAAAAAGTTTGCCGGTGTGCGTCAGGCACAGAAGGCTGGTCACCTACTTGCCTATTCGATTGACAAATGATCATGAAATCTGAGGCCCAGACCTAAAAAGGTTGTAGCGCTACTGAGCTTTTTATTTTAATTTTATGTAATTTAAAAATATTGTTTATTTGTGTGTTGTATATAAACAAGTAGTTATTTATAATAAATATCTACAAGATGCTTAATTTAATTTTATATTCAGTAACGAGACAACGCAAACTGCAACTTTATTATATCAAATTTGCATAGCATGCATTTATCGAAAGATACACGTCCAAAGCCAACGCCATGGTTTTAGTGATGGAATTCGGCGACTTGGGCGAAACTATGCAACTTTTTTATGTAAACATACTCGTATGTATCGGCAAACGAATACTCACACTGTCAAGGCTCGCAAGTGCTGGTTCCACATAGTGATGGTGCGCGGTAAAAACTGCCAGTTGTGGCTTATTAACTTTGGCACCGCCGCCTAAAATCTTGTTCCCCATAAATGACTACGTATGAGCTTTCGAGCTTTTCGGCCTTGTTTACTTAAGTTCGATATTATAATTCAACTCATATCAACAATTTTATTATTAAAATACGTGCGCAAGATTCCAGACAGTCATAAAACGTTCCAATGTTAATTAAACACAATAAATAATTAAGTTTCGCAATAAAATTATGAATAATTACCTCTGTAAAGTTTCTGTAATTATAACAATTGTAGATAATAACGTCGATTATATTTTATAGTCTCCAATATGGCGTTGTTTGTTTATGGCTAGAATTAAGCAGTATATTTTTATTTCTTGGGTCTAGCAACACTTTTATACGATTTGTTAGTGCATTGGCTACTTAAATATAGTTTGATGCTCTAAATTTAAACTAAATAATGTTCAAAGCAGCTTACTGCTGTGACCCAATCGTCTCAATACCTAATGAGCTATATTTATAGCAATGTCATACATTTTTAAATGAAATACTTTAGAAATTTTCTAGATGTCAGGAGAAATCGTTTTGATGATTCTTTTTTAAATATAACAGGCGGGATACTAGTCTGATGTTAAGTACTACCGACACTCGCATTGCCACAAGGTTTGCAAGTGCGTTGCCAGCCTTTGTATACATGATGAATGTTTAGTGAAGCTTGTAAGTCCACAGAAGTGTGTCGCTTTCATGTCCTTATTACCCACAAAAAGACGTATACCCAACAGTACGAGCTGTCATCGCATAATACTGAATGACTAAATAATTCTCACACAATGACCCTTAAAAACACAGACTGCGAAATCTGTAAAACTTGTTTCTACTTTCTTCCTGTTAGGCATTAGTCTGTCCTCCTCACACCCGGGATTCTAGTATGGACCGTGACGTGTCAGACAGAGATAGATGTCATGAAGACGTCACGCTGTGCAATGGCGCGCGAGTTGCACTTTTTATTTTGTTGCCAGACATATTTTTGTTTTTTTTTCGATCCCAACGTCTTTGTTCGTCTGGAGTTGGATAATTTCTTTATTCTGGGCAGACAATTTTCTGAGCTGCATTATTATGTTATGATTCGCGTAATAATTTTATTACCGGCAATGGAATGCTTTTAGCTTTTATTCTTATGCGTCGATGTATAACTGTTTTAACGGATTCAAATAAATGTTAAAATGTAGATATGTTAAGTGGATAATACTATGAATATATTGACGCTTCTAAAAGTGTTTTATTTTTACTTTGTATACGTACAAAGATATATCATAAAATAATCAATGGCGCTACAACCTTTTTAAGTCTGGGCCTCAGATTTCTGTATCTGTTTCATGATCATTTGTTAATAGAATAGGCAAGTAGCTGATCAGCCTTCTATGCCTAACACACCCCGTCGACTTTTTGGGTCTAAGGCAAGCCGGTTTCCTCACGATGTTTTCCTTCAGCGTTCGAGCTAATATTACATGCGCACATAAAAAGAAATTTCATTGGTGCACAGCCGTGGATCGAACTTACGACCACTACTGCTCTAGATGAGAAGAATCACAGTACGAGTCAAGAGTTGCCTTTTAAGAATTATGTTAATAAAGATATCTTCTTCTCCAGGTTAGCAGCAGCAGCAGCAGCGGCAGCAGGCGCTACCAGTGAGCTCAGTTATCTCGCAGCACTCCACCCGGCCTACCGTCCAGTACCGTACGACCATCCGTTGTATGGCGCTAACACATTACGAGGTAAGTTGTGCTAAATTTACTTAACTAAATTCAGAATTATTTAAAATCTTATAATAAACATTATCCTTCCGTTAGCATGTGTAGCAGTTATTTAAACCGTATGTAGAGAACTGTGGATAAGAATCTCTCTGTAATATCTATATAAAAATGCGTTTCTGTAAGCTCGTTGAACCTGTACTATAAAAAAAAATACATATTAAAATATATATTGATAGTTGATTTACTAAACTCACATAATACGAATAAGAGGTATCTCTACCATGGGCCTGACTCTACACTTTTTGTAAAACATGTGTATGGGCTGGACTTTTAATAGCTTGTATTGTTTAAATAAATTGTCTTTCAAAGAAACATTTAACATTACGATCTAGCCTAACTAATAATTAGTAATTGAACTAACCTAATTTACTAATAAGGATTTTTAGCTTAAGTAAGTTTCTAATAACTTACAGTCTCTATTAAGATCAAGACTCTCTGTTCGTGTACAATTTTCCTCTTACCACTGTCACTTATACTCACACTGAGTCACTTATTCAAATGGTTTTATCCTTTTCAATCTTCTCACTAGGTTCACGGTGGGTGTGAATGTCGAGTCACACGTTGGTGAAGCCTTTCGTGGGCTTCAGCAATATTTTTAATTATTATCTCTACATTAAGGTCCCGATGGAGAAAGATATAAAGCACAATGGATGTAACTATACCCCTGAGCAATTTGTTTTGGAATCGTTGTATTGGATGTATCTCTTATGGGTTATATATGATACCGATTTTTATTGCTAGGAAATATATAATAATTCACATTCAACACCAGCGCAGTTGATACTCCTATAAGTCTCGTATCGCTTTATATGCACCTACGTGTAGTATTACTAAGTAGTCAGAACTGAGAACTGCATTTGATAAGACTCATGTTTTATTGGTTATGCATTATTACATAGACTTCAGTTCTTAGTATGCTGATATACGGATATATAAGGAATTCATACTTTATACGTATAGTGTTTAAAATAAGCTTAAATAGTGCATAATGGTACTTCTACAGCTACTTATTATACAATATCTAATATTAAATTATACACCAAAGCCAAAAACGGAATACCCATTCAAAAATAAACATAAAAGATAATTAACAATTATTGCCTATGTAAAATAAAAGGTAAATCAATGGCGCTACAACCTTTTTTTAGGTTTGGGCCTCAGATTTCTGTATATGTTTCATGATGATTTGTAATAGGCAAGAATGTATCGAGCCTTCTGTGACAACCGCCAAGATTTTGGATCTGAAGCATGCCGCTTTTCTCACGATAGTTTTCTTCACCGTTTGAGCAAATGTTAAATTGTTAGATACGTACAAAAAAATAAAAAATATGAATCTCTATTTATCGGTAATTTGTTATCTGAAGTTAAGCGATATATGACTGGATTCGGAAAAGTTTAATTAGTACATACATAATAGATGTAACGTTTACTGACATTATTAATCGCCATGACCTGTCCTAGCTTGAAATACACTCATGTAAAATTCCGTTGTTTGATGTCAAAAGAAGGACACTTTTAATTAATAAAAAAATAACACATTACTTAATTTATTCCTGAGGCGCAAACTACTGTGTGGTCTCTGGCAGAATGACCAGCGCTGTGGAACAACTCTGCTCCTCAGCCGGCTGATACAGGGCCAATCACAACCACAGCACACACACAATTAAACATTTTTTTTTTAAATAAATGTTATTGCTCTAGTATTTTTTATTATTATTGTTATTTTATGTGTTTTGTTAGTAATAAATGTTTTGTCTATATCTATTCCCATTGTAAGGATATTTTATTCTGGTTCTAAATGTCATATATAATATACATTTTGATACAATTAAACTGAAAAATAGATACAACTAACGTCTTAATTGCAATGAAATCGCAACTTTTCCATGCCAATATTAAACCACGCTGGCTCCCTTAATAGTCAGTACATTTGCGTATCTCACATCTAACTATTTTATATTCAATTTTGTACTCTACCACATTGAATTAAAGTTTATTTTTATTTAAATTATATGTCGCAGTCGTGAGCTCAAATCCTAATTAACACCTTCGTGTTTAGATAAATTGAGATGATAGTGAGAACTCTACGGTTGCACAGTTTTGGGTCTTTCGGCATACAATTTTACATACATACTATGCGAGTAGCTTTATTTAGTATTATAATTATTTATTACTGACTTCATTCAATGTACGCTTTCATGAAACATCAGACTCACCAAATTGTATGGAAGCCAATACACAACTATATACGCGTTGTAATATGAAAAATCCCGATCCGATAATTGTATAACTTGTGAAGAATAATAGAAAATCAGTGGCACTATATCCTTTTTAGGCGTTGGCCTCAGATTTCTGGAGGGATAAGAGTCGCACGGTGAAGCCACTAGGCCAACACTGCTCTTGTGAAGGGCATTATTACACGTAAATAACCTTTGTAAATCGGTTCAAATGTCTTCCAAAGTATAATAATTCAACGGTAAATTAAGTAATTTTAATTAATAAAATCATCCCAAGTTTTTAAAGCCTGTCAAGTTTGGATGGAAGCGCATGAATACTGCGCACATGTATGTTTGTCCACTTATTTGTATTTTATTTAAATATTTAGAGGCCGTGTTTTGTTTATTTAAATTTTTACAAAAAATATCAATAGTAATTTAAAACATATACAGGTGGTTTATAGTAATAATAGTTTGGAATATAGATAGACAAATCTAATGTTTAATAAATTTATTATCTGAAGAATGAGTCAGGTATGAGACATAGAGGGTTTACTAACTACTTACAAACTTAAAGTTTAAAGAGATTGCGGCTTTTCATGAATAACAATCCGTCTTTACAATAACGACAATATTGACTTCTGCAATACTATTGAATAGCTTAAACTAAGGTAATAATACTCATTAACAGTCATTGTGTTCTATAATGTGTTGACACTTATATTAACTACACTAGGTTTGTTAACTCAGTTAGTTAAAGTAAGTTCTCTTTAGGCGTCTTATTCCTGTATTAAGAAGTTCGATTGTCTCAGTATTCACAGAGATTTTTGGCATGTTTAAGTGAGCTAAGGTAAATTTGTCCGTATTTAGGACTGTGCCTACATTAAGATCCTTGTGGATTCTTTCATTTTTAATATACCATGGTGTATTGACAATGTCCCGAAGAACACACAAAAATATATTTTTTGTATATATTATTAATAATGTATTGATTGAACTTATAACATCGAACTTATGTTCGCAGAGTGAATTCACAGTAGCGATATTGTTTATAGTACGTGATTAATATCATATATATACTTGGTTATATTTTATTTAATTTTAAGACATTATCGTATTGGTATAATCTACATTTAATGACGTTTTTATAACCTAGAAGAATATAGGTCTGTAGTGAACGCTCCTTCCGGCCACTGGTTTGTAATTCGATAGGGCTCCGGTCTCAAGTATAAACATAGCACCCGACGGGATGGTGTCATGCCACCTTCGTTGACTTTGCTTTTTGACCTATAAACTAAATATGTACTAGAATTTAAAAAAATATATTTTCAATTGTAGAGGTGTGGTACTAGAAGTTATTTATTAATTATTTATAAATAGTTGATCATGATGAACAGAATTAATAGCAAAAGTTTATTTTGAAACGTTATTAATTGTATTTTCTAAATTATTTGGTTTTTAATGTTTGAATAAAACCATCCAAGTTTGAAAAAATCGCAGCTAATTGAGCGTTATCTAAGGTTGTAAGGCGAGTCGGTTGCGGTAAGTCGACACTCCAGGTCTCTGGACGATTTCGGTCAGCCGCCGAAGGTTGCCAACAGACGGGTCGGCCTTTTTTTAAAAACGTTTTTCCACGAAAGCGTAACTTAAGAAACAAAGATTTGGTTATTTTTTAACCATTTTTTATTCCTCCTGCTTTTACATATACCTATATTAATATGTATAATTAAATTGCGATATCCATTTATCACTTCCTGCAACGAGCATTCGTTAAAAACCTGATTAAACGCTCTATCAAGCATGAAATATGATATTTAAATCACGGACTAAGTATTCAATTAATATAAAAAGGCATCGAGCAAAAAACGTTCGCAAAAAATCCCTATAATTTATTATAAAATACCTTAATATCATATAACATTTTAACAATATAATTAAAGCGGCTAGCTCACTCGACTGTTATGCTAAATATAGACCGCGGTCGACTGCAAAATTTCGCAAGCAAAGTGACATGCCGAAACTTAATAACTTACTCAGAAATGCACCAACAAATTGGGAGCCGGTCTTCCAACCGGCTCTGTAACTCTACACTGCCTTACCGAACTCTCCGACACATATAAATCGTATTTTTATTCAAATCGAGCTTGCGTGCCGCGATAAAGCCTTCTTAAAAACAAATACGAACTCTTTTAACAGATGACAGCCGAAAATCAACCTTACGTTAATGGAATAGAACATATAATTGCGGTGGAGATACTGAAGTTTTAAACGAGGCACACGAGAAGCTTTAAAATTGCAACGGGGTTTTTCTTTCCGAAATAACAATTAAATTAAGCGGAACACGATAATTCGAACAAACGTACCAAACTACATATGTACTATATGTTTAACTGTCACTTAGACAAAGTAATTACTGATTGAAAATAGGTCACCTGACAACAAACAGGAAGAATTTATTTGGGTGTTGAAAGCCTAATTTTCAGACGAGATTTCTACTCAATTTTTATTGGTTAGGGCTCAGCCTTGGCTAGAGTTAAAACAACTGAGTAAAGGCACAGGTGATATAGTATATGCCCGTAAATGGACGCGTGAAAATAATTTACTGACGTCATTTTAACACCAATTAAATCACGACTAGAGTCATAAACGAATCCCCAATCAAGAATTCCAATTTTCGATATATCGTTAAACGTCTTTAAAATCGATACGCCGAATTATTATTAATGTATTCGTATTGAATCGGGGTATACGTCTTCGTTCGATAATCGTAAATTAAACTCCAACTGGCAACTGAGCGTAAAAACTGAACCAAAGATTGAGAGTTCATGTTACTTCGAAGTTACAAAAGGAACGAGACTCGAGCGCTGTGAAAAAGTGAGAATGATAGCAGATGTCAAGTGAGTGGATGGCCATTGGTACATTGTTTTAGTGATAAAGAAAGGTATTATGATGAATCCTTGCTGGTTAACAATAGTCTGCGTTCATAGCCGATATAGTTGGTAATGTAACTGTCTACTGTGACATCAGTTATTGTATTTAGGATTGGGATTTTAATAGCTAATTATTAGCTTCTTATTAGCAAGCTTCAGCGTGCGACTGTCATCCTTGAGGTCGTAGGTTCGATCCCCGGCGGACTTTCTGTCTATGTGCGCATTTAACATTAGCTCGAACATTGAAGAAAAACATCGTGAAGAAGCTAGCCTTAGACCCAAAAAGTTGACACAGATGGCTTATCACCTACTTGCCTATTAGATTGACAAATTATCATGGAACAGTTACAGAAATCTGAGACCCAGACCTTAAAAAGGTTTTAACCCAAAACATAATCGAATAAACACATTACTGAGTATCTTTGTCAAATGATTATTTTTCATATACATATATTTATAAACAAAAAATCTTAAATTAATGTAAGTCAATTATCAATTTTACAATACGAATTTTACCGAGAACAAAACGCATTATGATTATTTAATCAACCCTTTATGTATTTAAAGGCACTTAAAAACGTTCCGTTTATCAAATGAACCGAATCCCAGACCCTAATCATTGTCATGGTGAAAGAGAAACCGGAACGAGTTTTAGAGCGAGATAGAACGAACATGACAAGTCGTCGGATTAAAGAAAACGAGATTAAATACGATGCAATGTTTAGCTTAGCCATACATTGCTGAGTTTGTTTCGATAGTGTTTCTCAAAATCTAAGAAATTTTCTTTATGGAACGTGAAGAACTCTACTGATGTTAAGTGATACCGCCATGGACACTCTCCATGCCACAGGGCTCGCGAGTGTCTTGAAGGACTCTAAGTCGAATTGGTTCGGAAATACGTGGGCCTACTACTACCTTAAAGGCGCTCAATTGTGGAATGACGTACGGGTAGAATTTCGTGGTGATGAATGTATGTTATAATATACCATTGATACTTAAGAATTGCAATGTTTAGATTATCGTAATTACTTGGTCATTTCTTTTTAATCTATCATTCAATGAATCTCTTTTTATAATTTTTCAATAGGGATTCCAAAAATGGCATCTCGTGTACGCCCAAAAATCGCCATTTGACAACTTTGTTAATTAACATTTATTTATTTGTAAAAGCTTGCCAACTGATACTTAAGAAAAATAATGGGATTTAATTTTACAAATACTTGAAGACAAACGCTAATAGAATAAAATGAAAATTGATTTCAAAGTGTGAGAAATGCAACTATAGATATCCAGGTTTATCAGAATGGTCTATCGAATCATTGAGTTTTGGCCAAAGCGTTCTGAAAGGAGGGACAAATAGGATGCCTTAATATGAATGAAATAGTGAAAAGCCATACACGTACATACGCAGTACATATTGATGTTGTGTACCGTTTTTTTTATATACGGTCATAGCTAATATAATTAAAACCACAGATATTTTAAATGAAATCACGGAGCAATGTATTACGTGTGGATAAAAATTACCTATTGCTTAATGATAACCATTATTCAATATACCATCATAGCCATTATAATTAAAACCACAGATATTTTAAATATAATCACGGAGCAATGTATTACGTGTTGATAAAAATTGTCACCAGCGTACGGGATATTTTAAAAATCAGAAGGCTTAATTTTGATTTCGGCTTTAATTGAGCCACTTTTTATTAGAAATGTCTCTGGAATTTCATGTTATAAAATTGGGATACATTTGTATATATTTTTTCTCGGTCGAGCAATGCGATTTTATGTCTTGTTGCGAATTTTAAGTGCATCAGATTTGCATAATGGTTTTAGCATAATGTGATTTACAAATTACCTTCTTAAGTTTGGTTATTACGTTAAATTATATACGGCTAAGACTCTAAGCTTTTAAATTGAATAACTGTTAAAAGCCCAAAGCTTTTTCGAAATAATTTATTATTAATTACCCAACTTAAATTTAATAATGTTGAACAAGAGCATTAATACAAAAAGTTGTTAACAGTAAATAGGACTAATCATGCTGGTAACAAATGTTATTTTGCTAATAGAAACGACAATATAGGCAAGGACTTAGCTAAAGAAAATATATATTTAAAAAAAAAACAATATGCCACTAAAGCTCCTAATAGATCAGGATTCTTAGTAGCCTGGTATTGGCATTATTACTTAACAGGTCAACTTCCTGCCCATTTGATATCTCTTCAAAAAACAATTTAAAATCGAAACAGAACTGGAGAAATATATTTTCTTGTCAACTCTGTTTTGACTAAATGCAATTATGCTTGATTAGTTAACGACTGATTTTAGTATATGACAAAGACGATATTTTTAACTTTCTATTGAATCTAAAATTATAAGAAAATTCGACGTACGACTTCAAGAAAAGACTGTTCCAAATCTTAAAAGGCCGGCCACGCAACTGCCTTCAAGCAATGTCCATGAGCGGTTATGACTTAACATCAGGTGCACGTTTGCTTGTTACAAAACATAATATTTTATAGTATAGCTTTAACTCACAGTTGCAATGCATTTAATCACATTAATGTTTGATTAATTAAACACTTTAATAACTCTTAATCGTCTCTAGATACTATAAATTGCAAAAACTCCATATTAACTTATAAGCTATCTATCAATGCCAATGTAACAAGGCCGTCTTTGTATGATTGACGATATACACCCCATAACCTGCTGTGTTCGTAAAGTAAAATACGTCTTCAGTTATAGTTACAACCTTTGCGTTAATGTTATTATCATTTATTACAGCTTTATTAAAGTTAACTTGTTTTGATATTAACAGTTTTAACTATAATTGAATAATTTGTATTCTGGCGGCTTTTCTACGCTCTATGACCAACATTGGTCAGTTATTAATCGCCTTCAAAAAAAGAGCAAATTCTTAAAAATTCCTTTTGACAATGTCCATGAGTGGCGTATCATATCAGCTTTTTAAAGGCCTTTATGGCTCTGGGCTAAGGCTTATATATATACTCACTATATACTAAGGCTATATCATAGTTGCGTAACTAAACTCTAAGGTCTTACGTGAGGACGTGACGATTTCTTCCTGATGTTTATACTCATACGATTAAGTGTACATTATACACTTAGATAGATCAAGAACTAGTCTTTAGACTTTAGACTTTTTATTAAAAGTAATTAAAAACTCAAAACTAAATTACTGAAAAACACTCATAAACAGAAAGAGACTCAAAAATAATAGTTTAATAATATTATCGACAAACGTCTTGCATATAAAAATATTAAGTGTAAAATTAGATTTACAATAATTTCACAATAATATAAATTTATGTAAGTTATATAATCCAGGTATATATTTTTTATGTAATTGTAAAATAATCGGTGTAAGTATTGTGTAGTGCAATCGTGTTAATAGTTACTGTTAAGATATAATAATTATGTGGGAAAAAATATAGTCTTTGCCACATTATTATTAATTATTATTAAAGCTTTATTAATTAATCCATACAACAAGTGGTTAGTTTACATTCCTTAATATTAGTATTAGTTGTGTTAGTATAAGTTTTTAAGAAAATTTAAGTTAATGGGCTTTTTAGTTTAGTTAGTCTTTGCCACATAAAAAGCGTTAAATAGTAAACCTTTCCCGATGGTCCCGAATACTTGATATCTAGAGATTTAACTAATAGATAAGTTCATAATAAATGTTTTGAACGTTTCTCTACACACCGAGAACCAAACCCGTTTGATTACGATGAAAAAACCGTGAGTCGGAACGATTGATCAGCTTCGTATCGAGATTGAGACATCTTAAAACGAGTTCCAGTATCGGCTTGGCGTTTGGCGCAAGTTGCTGATGGCGGCGTTCTGTTTTAAAAACATTATTCCAACGTAATCATGCATTAAATAAAATGTATACATGCTTCATACTTTAAATTAATAATATATTTTCTGAATTGTCGTTAGAACGTCAAGAATCTAGATATCTATAGCTATTCCAGATCTAACGTTTTTTATTTTCAAACGTGAAATTTATTCTTAAATCAATACCAATTCGCAATTATAGAAGCAATGAAACAAACATGTAATGATTCGAAAATCAGCCTTTACCTAAGCAGTTTCTCTATTCAACTCAATCAGACGTTAGGTAATCATACAAATAATATAAAACTTAGGCGTATCATACCTATATATATTTAAAGATTTAAGTTGGAGCCAAGTAGATTGTACCGGTGACACCAGAGCTGGTGTTTTTCTCGCTCAACGAATAAGTATCGCAATACAACGAGAAAATGCGAGTTAAAGGTATACTGCCACAAGATTACACTTTTAAAATTTGTTTGGATTTTCCTTTAATCATTTTTTTTATTATGATTATTGGATGTTTAATTATATGTATGCCATATTTTGAATGTTACGTTAAGTGAATATTTGTTTCAAATGCCACGCTTTCCGGCACAATTTGACATGTTCTGGTAAACCACTATTCCAAACTGATTAACATAATCTATTTGACAGTCAAATTAAAAGAAATCCCGTCATCGCATGACTAAGACCAAACAGTTCCGCCCACGACACACGCTTAATAATCGTTCTCAGAAAGTTTTCCAGTTTTTTAACCACACCGATAGAAACGTATAATAATTACTTCATGCGTTCGATACTAGTTTTATCCGATTGTTTTATTCAATTCCTCTTTGTTAATCGATTTCACAGGTTGTATTTCAATTAGCAGTATGACTCAAATTTGCGTGTATATAGGAAAATAAAGGTTTTTATGTGAATTCCGTGGTAATAAGGCAAAACTAAAATCAATCGAAATCTTGTCTATACAAGGTATAGCTCTTAAAATTAGATTTAAGTTTTGGTTGTATGGAAAGAAGTTTATATAGGAAATACTTGTTAATTTATGTATATGTTATTCGACTCGAAGATTATATAGTACTAGAAACTAAACATAAAACGGGCCGTATCGCTACTAAGCGAAGAAAGAGATAGATAATAAATTTAAGGAGAATGTGAAGAAGAACAAGAGTTCCACAATTAATAAAGCCTTCTACTTAATATTAATAATGCCAAGACCAAACAAAAAACATATCATGCAACAGCATTGTTATCAAGATGAGTATTAGACTCATCTCGGAAGATATGTTTGTGACGAATAAATGCAAAAAACTACTTGAATAAATTCAGCCATTGTTTCACCATTGAAATGCTGCATTATGAGTGACAGGCTAAAAATATTCAAAGAATTTAAATGACTGCCAGATTAAATTATATCCAAAAAGTACACAAATATACAATATTAACCTAAATAGTAATAATAATTAAAAATTCATTAAAAAAAATTGAAAATTCAGTCCCTGTGTACCTTAAATGCTGGATATTCCTCGCTGTATTACGATTCCTATTCGATGAGCGATGCACCAGCCCTGAGGACACCGGTACCATCTACCAGGCGCCAACTTAAATCTTTAAGTCCCTACTCCAAAGGAGCAAAATCGAATCAACTTATTATTACGAAATTAAAAATGTTAAAAAATTAAACGTTTTAGAATACGAGAAAAGTTTTCACTGCCACATACGTTTTTTTTTTATAATTTATCTCATATATAAAATAACTCAATGGCGCTACAACCTTTTTAGGTCTGGGCCTCACATTTCTCTATCTGTTACATGATAATTTGTTAATGTAATAGGCAAGTAGGAGATCAGCCTTCTGTGCCTAACACACGCCGTCGACTTTGTAGTTCTAAGACAAGCCGGATTCCTCATGATGTTTTCCTTCGTTCAAACGAATGTTAAATGCGCACATAGAAAGAAAGACATTGGTGCACAGCCGGGAATCGAACATACGACCTCAGGGACACTCGCACACTGAAGCCACTAAGCCTAACAATGCTTCTGTTATTCGACTTATAACTTAAACTTTGTAACGATTTGAAGTTTGAACTTATCTCATACATATAATATATAAATATATTTAATCAATTAAGAAAGCATAATCTGTCTTTAGCTTTATTTGTTTAACAGAATATGTGTTGAGGGAAACATATATCATTCAAAGTGCATCAAGCGGTACGGTTGTTTCCGAGAAGGTTAATTAACAAGTTAACACGTGTTTTTGCAATTTCGCCCATGTGGTGACGATATGCGGCATAAAATTAGATATTTTGTTAACTGTTTTTTTTAAATAATTGTTTAACAGGAATTGTGTAGGGATAGATAGTAGGAGGTGAAGTTCAAGTAGAGGGTAGTCTGGTCCCGTAAAATGTTACGATGCGTTACGAAAAATTGTTTTTAAGCAACTTTCCGGTAGTTTACGCCACATAATTGTGACGGGACACGTTACACGAGAGAGGCGTATCCAATTTTTTCGTTTTAACTTATAAAATTTGACTAGAAGTCTTCCTCAGGCCACTTCACGCTTTGTTTTGCGAAACAGCGAACTGTGGAGTCGACAACCGGTGGAGGGTTTCCCTGGGAGATACGATCTCCAATTGTTTAAATAAAGAGTATACTCCTCCCTCAAAGACCGGCAATGAACCCACTAAAATGTGTGTCCATGGGCCGCTAAAAAGCTAGCTGTTGTAACCTGAAAAATTCTCTCACCGTTACTTAATCCAGTATTAGTAAACATATGCGCTATTCATTCCAAGTATATAACAACAATTAAGGCAGGTCGTGTCTATACATGACATCCCCATTACATAGGTACATAGTTATGAATGAATTATCATAATTAGTAAAACCGTATTCATTGGTAATACTTAAATATTTACCTTATAGTTGATTGGTTAGAGCTGGCAAACATTGATTTAGTTAAGCCGTTCTATGTATTGAGGTTATGGCCAATTACTAGGGTCACATCCCAAGGTTATTAAGTTCGTATCAAATATAATGAGTTTCAGTCAAAATTTGCATACATAAATTTGTCACATACGTCTATTGTTATATATATATTCCATGTATAACTATGTACATAGCAAAAAGTTTCTGGTAATTGTATAAACATCACCTTTAATTGTATATTAGTTATTTTACTCGCAAATATACAGTATTTACAATTTTCTTAACCTACATACAATAATAAAAACAAATAAAAAAAGTTTGGCACCTGTGGCACCTGTGTATACAAAATCAAAGTTGGAAACTATTATATACTGTATATAATAGTTTTATCATATTTTAAGTAATTAGGGGGCAAACGGAAAGGAGGCTCGTCTGATGTTAAGTGATACCACTGGACAATATCATTGTTACAGTCCTTGCGTGCGTTGCCAGCCTTTATAGATTAGAAAGTAGATTACAAAGTACATAAAAAACACATATTTTCACAGATTGCCGATTGTTTCTTGGATTAGTCTATTTCATAAGCAGGTGATCAGCAATCGATAGGAGAATTTCACACACATCATCAGCATGGTACACATCGGTTTCCTCAAGATGTGTACGGTCACTGGAATAATCCTTTATAAAATTCTTGTAAGCTAATATTTCTTGGTCAGCATTTATTATCAAAGATACATTTCTACATTACACAATGTTAGAGAAGCTCGTCCAAAGACGAGTCGAGTCCCAAACAGATGCGGTTTTGGTTGCGTTGGATTGAGAGGCCACATACGGAAGATATGTAAAGGCACAAAAAAGTTACGGAAGCTCACTAGTTAACAAGTTCGAAATAAACCCCTAAATCTATTTCGGAACGTAATTAAATCACCCTTCGGATAATTGGTTCAGAATTCCGGAAGAGCATGTGCACACAGCTTGAGGTATCAGTTTCAATAATTAGTGTTTACCCCACACCAATTATCACTTTAATTTAAACGAAAAATGCTATTTTCAAATTGTGATTACCCAACCACTAACCAGCCATAATTGTTTAATTTGCAGTCTACAGGTTGTAAATATAATTTAAATCGATATATAATAATAAAAGCCAAAATTGAAGTAACTACTTATACTAAGTACATAAAAATGTGAAATACTAAAAAAAACACACTAATAATAAAAACTTACTTACTAAAAATAATTAATCGGCAAGCAGTGTTGGCCTAGTGGCTTCAGAGTGCGACGCTCATCCCTGAGGTCGTAGGTTCGAGCCCCAGCTGTGCACCAATGGATTTTCTTTCTATGTGCGCATTTAACATTCGCTTGAATGGTGAAGGAAAACATCGTAAGGAAACTGACCCAAAAAGTCGACGGCGTGCGTCAGGCAAAGAAGGCTGATCACCTACTTGCCTATTCAATTTATAAATGATCATGAAACAGATACAGAAATCTGAGGCCCAGACCTAAAAAGGTTGTAGCGCCATTGGTTTTTTAATTAATCGGCAAGCCGGTTGATTTCTGTTTTACAGCTTGTCCTTGGACATAGGCCTCCTCTAAGGGCTTCCACTCTTCTCTGTTTCAAGCTTTACGCATTCCCATATTTTTATTTGTCTTCCTCGTTTTCTTTTGTCATACCGAGAAAGCGATTCCGTCACTTTCCTCGTTAATTTATCGTTATCTTCTCTCATAATGTGTCCAGTCCATTTCTATTTCAATCTTTTACTAGAAGTTTCTTCTAGTTTTACTCTATCTCTTTTTTACACTCCTCTCGATACAATTCTGACATACTCTTAGTTTATTTTCTTGTTTATCAGTGAGTGAGTGGGTATATATCGGAGACATATGTATGTTTTTACAAGTTTAATGTCTTATTTACTATATACTATATTTCAAGTGTGTCGTATATAAACTTTGTTTCGTCAAGAGTTTAGATAGTTTTTATTGTGCTCTATTTGAAATTAAATTCTTGAATATCGTAATCATATTTAGGTATTTTGCGAAATTAAAACGAAGGCTGTAAATATTTCTATACTAACGTCAATGAGACGTAGCAATTACGAGTCGTATTGTACCCACGGGTGTGTATTTAAATGATGAACTAATAACATTATGATGAATTAAGCGGGCGACGTGTAAAATAAATTGTTTGGTTAACGAAAAGCCACTGGTCATATCAATCAAAGCCTCAAATTATAATTTTTTACCTTTTTGGTTCTGAGAAGGTCTACCTGCTATCAAGTATCACCTTTGATTATAACATAAAAACCTCGTTATAAGAGGGTTGTCTAAACACTTTTTATTAGTTCTCGCTAATAATATGGTTAGGAAACGACCAATTCTGACATTCGTGTTTCATATTTATTGTCTATGATGAGCTCTCAAGTATTCTCTCTATATGAAAATTATTAGTGAATGTGTTGAGAATGTGGTTTTTAAAATAAAACAATGTATGACTTAGCAGGAATTACGCTGGAACTGGTGATGATTTATTCTATTTATATTAAAAATATCGCTGAGTATCACCGTTGTTAATTTGTTTTTAATTTATAAAATTACAAACAGCTGATTGACATAATTTGTTGTGATTTTAATTTGACTTTCTATGTTTATGTTTGAACGACATCATATTATATAATATTTTTTTCTATAGTATAAGTAAAAATTTATTGTTTTATAATATATAACAATTACAGTAAACATAATTTTTTGTCAGAATATAAACTTTTCCAAAAAAAAGAGACAAATGTTTAATTATCAATTTAACTTGATCTTGATGAAGTAATTCTAAAAATAATAAATATCTTAAACATAATATGTGTCGCCCACACTGACACACTGTAACAGTTTGAGTTAAAACCAAGGAGTACCAAAATATAATCTGTGTTAAACTGCGGCAACCCTGAATGTGGCTAAAACAACGCAGACTAATCAGTTTTATGACATTTGATGTTTTAATACTATTTGGTAGCAATTTAATTTTACGCCAACATTTTGGAAAACTTAAATTAACTGGCAATATCATTTTACGAGTCGTAATTGCGGGTTTTCGCGATTTTTAACTCTGGACGGATTAAGTTAGTGCTTACTAAGAAAAACAAAAAATGTAAAAAGGAAAGAATTCACAATTTTTGGGTTTTCTTAGTAACGCCATTTTGTGGCAATTATACCAACTAAAAGTGATGAATAAATTATTTGCACTACAACCTTCTTAGGTGTGGGCCTCAGATTACTGTATCTGTTTCATGAACATTTGTCAATCTAATAGGCAAGTAGAAGATCCTTCCGTTCCTGATACACGCCGCCAACTTTTTGGCTCAGGATGTTTTGCTCTGTTCGAACGAATGTTAAATGCGCACATTCGGTCCATTGACGCACAGCCGGGGATTGAACCTACGACTTCAGGAATAAGAGTCGCACGCAGAAGCCGCTAAGCTAAAACTGCAATAAAATTTATTAACTATGTAAAATATAATTTAGTCCGTCCATTTATTTCCACAGATGTTTAAACGTTTCAAATAATATTATTCTTTGAATCATATTGATCATGCCGCCTTACCTAATTAAAATATCAGGTCGCCATAGACAATTTTACGCCCGATCGGAGACGATAACACATTCGAATAAAAAGCGGCTCAATCGAATTAATATTCGACTATTCGTAAAAAGAATTCCCTAAGACGGCATTCGTAACTTTTTATCGATTCTCACGGAATGAAGACGTACGCGGCACTACAAAAGGGACCACACTATACGCGATTTTCGGAATCGCGATTTCTTGAGTGTCCCCTAAATTGGTGGTCTCTCACGCCTACACGCCATTATTTGGAAACTTAATCAAGTCGTTTAAATCTTTCGGTGTATGGTATAACGTAATAGGGTTATAATACTGGACTTTAAACTCATGCAAACATTTATATATTGACAGTATTGCGAGTGAAACTGACTCAGAATAAAATTATTAAGCTTTCGAGAGACATAAAAACTATATTTCGATTATATTTCTTTGTCAGAGGAATTATCTTCTATTGCTGTATTGCCGTGTCAATTTTGCCAGTTTTATAAAGTATTGTAACGCTTTTGGACTGATTTGACTTTAATATTGTTATTTATAATAAAGTTTATTAACAATCGGTAGATAGTAACGCTCCGACATAGATAATAAATCATAACCATAGACTTAACGTACAATTCTATATTACACTCACTTACATCAGTTACTATAAAGTTTGTTATAGAAGAGCTGGTAAAACTGAAACAGATATTTTTTTACTTAAAATTTTAATAAATTGTTTATAATAAATAAACAAATTTTCATTTTATAATCGCTTTCCTGAGTACGCTGTAAAAATTAATTCCAACTACCAGAAATAAAAAAAGCGTAATTTACAACTCCTAAGAATCACAGTCAAAGATTCGCTCAAAACCAGTCAGTAAAATATTTTCTGTCATGTTCAAACATATAATTAACTGGCATCACGTACTGTTGATTAATAACTAAACAATCACTTTGCAGTTATCGTTTTTGTCAACAAATATATTGTTAGTTAGCGTTTTTATATTAGTTTAAGACGTGAATTATTTGTATATTAAATTTATTAAAAATACAAATAAATCACGTTATATTAATGACGTCTAATTACTAAATTAGTGTGACGTTAGTCGTCAGTGCCAAACAGTGTCACAGTCTTTTACACAAGAAGTGTCTTCTTAATAGAAAGGCTTACTACAGAGTTAACGATTATCTAGTTGATAAAATGGTGTGAATGGTGCTAGAAAGGCTACTTCTAATTAAAACTAAGTGTTGTTTGATGATTTGCTATTTTAAACCTACCTACTCATAGGCAGTATTCAACTTTATGATGTGGAATAAGTGATATAATAATATAAGTAATAAGGGAATAAGTGGCTTAATAGTGACTTGATCTTAAATATCCTTTATAGTAAATAAGGTTAGTTAAGTCTTATATTAGGCTATAATGTAATGTAAATGATGTCTTTGTGTAGAGAGAATTTGTTAAAAAAATATTCTTCGAAATTCCCCGCTTGTGGAACCAGCAGCTCGTCTAGGTATTTAACGAAGGCGGCTTCAGTCCTTCAATAAGAAGCTACCAATTATTAAAAGGCAGACCGGCGATCTTCTAATATTTAAATCCGACGGAATCATTTTCGTCTATAATATCAAATTATACACGTCTGTCTTCCGTTCTATAACATATATATATAGGTTCTATTACTAAGAATTCAACAAAAAATTCGAATTAAAACCTTAATAATACCTTACCTTAATAAAACCGAAAAAAAAATTAATGTTCTATTCAATAAACTAGTTACCATTTACAGTGTACATATATAACTACGAATATATAAGTCAAGAATTTTACAAATTGCTTATGTCGGCATTTAACACAAAGATCTAGATCGACGGATACCAATATGATAAAATAAGAATAAATCAGTGTTAATGCGATGTTGTTGCGTGAACTAGTTTCATTTCTAAGAAAATTAAGTTATTAATCTTTTACGCCATTTTATATTCGAGTTGACATATTAATATATCTCGATTCGTCATGGCAGCGATTAGCTCGTAACGAGCTGTGACCTCAGACATTATTTAAAATTGTAATAAATTACTGTTTTTTAAATTATATTTAAGTAGAACTAGAATAATGTTTTATGTAAGATTATATCGAGTAGTATTTCGACTTACTGCTAAATATAAATTACTAAAAAAAAATATTAAAATTACTATTGCTGAATTTAAATTGCAATAATTAGGCAAATAAATTTCAACTTTTTATGTATTCAATGTATGAATTTACTCACTAAATTATTTTTCAGGTCTTGAGTACTTGAGTGCTGCAAGAAGTCTTCATCCAGAACTACACGCGGGTAGTACACTTGCGAGTCAGGAGTTTCAATTGGGTTTAGAAGGTAATTCTACTTTAAACAACATATTTCCTTTAAAAAAAACATAATTTTGACACTACTACCAGTAGCAGATAACCTTGCAGGAGGTTCTGAAGTCGGTTGTCGTTGAAACATAGATTATATCAGATAGACAATTGAGGCTGAAAATAAAATGAAAAAAAAAAGCTGTCTAACATACTTTTCTTTTTATCAGCGATATTGGTGTGTGCTGTGATATTGCGGTCTACTCGATTGTGAGGAAGTTTCATGGATCTGATTGGCGCTGCATAAGTTTTCATGTTTATTATTACACACGCTTTCTATAACATATTTTCATAAGTATCTCATTGTAGTCCTTGTGACATGTGTGATGTTTGAGAGGAAAAATAAAATAAATGAGCTGGCTACAGAAGTATTTAGGCGTATTAATTTATCATTTTAGGTTCAAGATTAGCATCACCAAATCGTTTGCGTCTCTCCGGCGGAGCGATAAGTGCATCAGCTAATAGAAAACGAGCTGTTTCCTGGAGCCCCTACTCAGCGGAATCATTAGATCTGGCTGCCGTCATCAGGGCATCTCCAGCTAGCTTAGCTGTACGCGCACCTTCTGCTGCCTCTACGGGGAGTTATGGGCATCTTAGTGCTGGTGAGTTTTGCACTAGATCGAAATCTGACGTCCTTATTAGAGTTTATTTTCATTATACGGTAGTTCATATTAACCCGTAACATTCTTATGTAATCTTATGCTTACGGATTCTTACGAGCTTCGCTGTTGGTATGCAAAAACATTAGAAAATATTTTATAATATAACGGTCACTAGGCCCACAGAGGCTCACATTTCCAGAAGGCTCGCAAGTGTGTTGCCAGCCTTTTCAGAGTTAATACGCTCTTTTCTTGAAGGATTCTCTATAATGTATATAGTACCGTTGCATGTCGTATTGTTTACAACAACAAGAGAACTTGTCATCTGAAGGTATCTTCTATAATGTTTTTTTCAGGTGCAATATCACCAGCTCTGTCACTCTCCCACGCTTCGCTAGCGCAGCAAATCCTGGCTCGCGGAGGTAGTGGAGTGTTGCCTGCTGGTGTGCTTTTGGACCCCGCACACCAGCAGGCCGCGGCTGCCGCCGCGCACCATGCTGCTCATGCACACCTCGTTGCTGGTATCCATAGGTAAAAACTATACATTTTTAACTGACCATCTTTATAATTCCCTAATTTTCATTATTATACACTTTAACATGGAGCAGTGTTGGCCTAGTGCCTTCAGCGTGCGACTCTCATCCCTGAGGTCATAGGTTCAATCCTCGGTTATGCACCAATGGACTTTCTGTCTGCGTATTTAACATTCGCTCGGACGGTAAAAGAAAACATCGTGAGGAAACCGGCTTGCCTTAGACCCAAAAAGTCGACGGCGTACGGCACAGAAGGCTGATCACCTACTTGCCAAAGATAGATACAAAAATCTGAGGCCCAGACCTAAAAAGGTTTATATACTTTAATATCCTGGTACTTAGGACCAAGAGGAGTTCCATAATATTCGTAAACCTGCTATTAATTGAACAATTCTCTCGGTTTTAGTTTTCGGTAAATTTAATCAGATTTTTTTGTAGAAATTATAATAATAATTATTAAAAAGTGAGCTGATACTCACTTTTGCAACTATTAAATACATGCAACTATTATTTTTTAAACAGTTATTACATTTTTGTAACATCGTCTTACAGATCTCACATATCGTCACCAACCCAGTTACTGATAGGCGCTCCAGTGGATGTCGGGCAAGGTTTGAGGTTAGATGGAACACCACCACAGCACATGCAGCAGCCTCCACAACAACAGGAAATCACTAGTGTTATGGAAGCTGATAGGTAAATAAACATTTAATTTTATTTACAAAAAATACATTTTTCGCAAGTCGTTAAAACATGTTTTTAAATATTTTTTCGTACCTAAACGTTTTGCATATTAAATATCGGAACTATTTTTATTCTATGTAGACGTTCTTAGTTTTACGTAAGATTGTCAAAAATATAAGGGTATTTTCTCTTCTTTAAGAGAGTTGAAACTCTTCGCCCGTGGAGTTCAGGTATAGCGAATAAGTATCGAATTACAGCGAGAAAATGCATTAACATGAAAAACACTTTAATGGGGGGAAATTTTTTCAATTTATTTTAGATCTGTATTTATAATTGTTTTAATTGTTATTATTACAATGTACGTAATTGCACTACGATACACTTTGTACATTTGTCTATGCATTGGCCGTATGTGCGTATATTTGTTTTATTCATTTGGCGTCTGATTCATAAACTTAAAGTACCTAGTGAATGTTTTGTCAAGAGACGAAAGACGACTAGGACAATTCAACAAGATAACTCTCAATGAAAATTATTAATATAATATAAACTTTTCCAAATATTTTAAGAAAATAAATCCCTTTAATTCTGTATAGAACAATAATAAACTTTAAATTTTTTTTTAGTTCACATTTGCATTACAGTGCCTCAACAGCTATGAACCAACGCAAGTCACCCCAAAGTCTTATGTCCCGAGAAATGCATTGCAAACCTCTCTCAGCAGCTGCAGAGAGCACGGTGCACGATGGCATCGACTGTAAAGATGAGCCAGGGGATTTCATTGAAACGAATTGCCACTGGGTAGGTGATAGACGATAGTTAGTGAAAAATAAACTGCTAAGATACGAGAAAACGTACAACAAAATTAATCCTATTCATGACAGCATACTTCATTTCTAACTATTCATTATTTATCAACACATAAATCCCGAAAACATGCTCCAACGTTTCGAAACACGACTCTCACAACATTTTGTTTCATTTTGTATCTTTTAGTATAGGCATATATGTTAGGTGACCAGCCATTAATATCGCAAGTCGTAACTGTTTATATTATATGTGCCTAGTGGCTTCCGCGTGCGACTATCATCCCTGAGGTCGTCGGTTGGATCACTAGCTGTGTACCAATAGACTTTCTGTGTATGTGCGCATTCGCGTAAGGTACGAAAACATCGTGAGGAAACCACAATGTCTTAGACCTGCTTGCCTATTAGAAATGATTACGGAACAAATATAGAAATCTAAGGCACAAACCTAAAAGGTTGTAGCTCCATTAGTATATATATATTATGTTGCTTTAAAATTTACTCATATATATTAAAATTAAATTGCTATTACAGGTGGATTGTAAACTAGAGTTCCCGACACAAGATGACCTCGTGAAACACATAAACACAGACCACATTCATGCGAGCAAAAAGGCATTCGTGTGCCGATGGGTCGGCTGTTCGAGAGACGAAAAGCCGTTCAAAGCTCAATATATGCTGGTCGTGCATATGCGAAGGCATACGGGTGAAAAACCACATAAGTGCACGGTAAGTGGTTAGCCAGAATTTTTTATCATCAGTAAAATATTATTCATTTAGTATTGTCTTTTGTTAACATAGCTTTTACACATTAAGAAAACACTTTTTGAACGGATTGAAGCTATGTATTATTATTAAAAACTTATAATTATTTCACCGTGGTTCAATTAGGTCGCCGTGACCACGCACGCTGAAAAGCACGCCAAACGATTATAAGTTTTTAATAATAATACATAGCTTCAATCCGTTTAAAAAGTGTTTTCTTAATTATGAATTTATTTTATTTATTAAAGTTCAGCATCATAATCAAAATGAATAATATAAAATACTAGTATTTTTTGTAAAACAGCGGATTATGTATCTGTATATACATAGACACTAAACAAGGTTTTTTTTTACATTTATCAGCCCACTACTGAATGTCTACTATTGTCACCATTTTTCATATAAATAAACGTGTTTTAACAACACGTGTTAGAAGTTATACTCCTTTGGCATTACAAGATAAAAATCTTTTCAAAAAAAATATTTTACCTTTGTAGAAACTAACGACACTAACAATTGAAAAATCTAAAATGTTGACTATAGCTAACGTCAGGGTGTTGGTTTCTTGTGACGGTTTGCGCTCGCATCGTAAAAATTTACTCACATAATTTTTTTTAAAAGAACTATAACCTCAAAAATAATTTGTTTTTTTTTGTGGTTTTGAGCAATATTTTCCCTTCTTGAAGTAACATACAATGCCATTTATGACTAAAATGAAATTATTGAAAGGTATAATGTTCTCAACAAAAGATTGCTTTTCCAGTTCGAAGGATGCTGTAAAGCATACTCCCGTTTGGAAAATCTAAAAACTCACCTCCGGAGTCACACAGGCGAAAAGCCGTACACCTGTGAATATCCCGGGTGTGCGAAAGCATTTTCAAACGCTAGCGACAGGGCTAAACATCAGAACAGAACACATAGCAACGAGGTAAGTTTAAAAAGGTTTTATTTCATAAGAATTGTAAATATCAGTTGATGATGATGAACCGGATGAACATCTCTTGTAAAAAAATTAACCTCGAGTAAAGTTAAATAGCGGTTGTATGGGTGTTCAAATAAATGCAGCAAAACAGCATGGTCGAAGCTAAGTGTCAACTGTCTATAATCGTTTAAAACAAGGCCTTATGACATAAAATAGGTGTATTGAAATTGCGACGCTGGACTAAAACTTAGTGAAACATCTGTTAAATGAAAAACCAATGAGTTCATTTATACTACCAATCCTTTTAATTTTGTATTACTGCCAAGTTCTACATTTTAATAACTATAAGTGTAAGAAGGTCGTTAACATTTGGTTTGCGTTTTTTATTATTGAGACATTTGTCTTTATTTCTAACTTAACTAACGTTAGGTCGGATAACTCTCGTTAAAATCGTTGCTGCGCGGCGGGAGAGTGACGTGTCGATCGCAAACTTTCCCCACTCCCTTGTTTAATGCTCAAGAAGTTTGCCGGTACCTGTATGTAATTATAATCTCCAAATATCTTTTTCAGAAACCATATGTATGCAAAGCCCCAGGCTGTACCAAGAGATACACGGACCCATCCTCTCTTCGGAAACATGTTAAGACAGTTCATGGAGCTGAATTTTACGCCAGTAAGAAACATAAAGGTCAGTTTGTCAGTCAGTTAAAGATAAACGTAAAATGTTCTTATGTACTACTATCTACTGTAAGATATTTATTAAATGTTTGGTCTGAAGCATTCATGAATTAATCAAGTTTATAATTAAAGTTTTGTTTTAATCGTGAAATTAGTGCATACTTTTACACTCGAATTACTGGAGTAAATTAATATTTGCCGATTTCAATAGAACACGTAAAAATAAAACTGAAAAAATATTACAGGATGCAATCGTGGTGATGATTCAGCTGAATCGGGTGGTGGAGGAGCTGGGTCTTCACCGCGTTCAGAGGAAGGAGGAGTACCCATTGGTATACGAGGTCATACTTCATCAGCCTCTGTCAAGAGCGAGAGTCCCGCATCACCTCTACCTCATGGGATGCATAATGGTCATCAGGTGAGAACGATAAAGATTCATAATATGTTTTTGTTGAAAATTAAGGAGAAACTTATTCTAACTATGAAAACAATAGTTAACTATGGAAACCGATTTCACTATTATTTTAATTTTCAGTAAGCTAATCTTAGATAAATAATATAAATATAAGCCACTTTTATAAAAAAATATCCAATATTATTTTCAGTTGTCTGCTCAATGTGGTGGAGACTTAGACTACGGTGGTTCTGGTCTCGGTGGTTTTAGCGACGAACATGGTGTCCCGTACTTCAGGATAGATGGAGAGGTATGCCTTAAAAATACTATTGAGTTTGTTTTTTTATTTTACGGTCCTGGTTCAGAGCTATTGAATTTAGAATTTTTGAGAAATTATTATGTCCCACTCGCCTCCTACTTTAAACTAAATAACTAAATGTTAAACTATTGGCTTTGAAACTAAATGTTAAACTGTTAGCTTTTAAAGTAATTGTTTAACTATTGACTTTTAAACTTAATGTTAAACTATTAGGTTTTAAGGTAAATGTTAACTTATTGGTTTTTAAACTAAATGCTAAACTATTCGCTTTTAAACTAAATATTAAACTATACACAAACACATAACATGTGCTTAGTTAATGTCAGTAAATCCGAAGTAGAAAATGCTACTTCATCTCTTAGAAGCTAAACAATATTAATAGTCGAAATCTATGTAAAACTGAGATCTAACGTTTCAATTTATCTTTCAGGTTGAACAAGAGGTAGTAGGTGAAGTTGGCCAACTGCCGCTGATGTTACGAGCCATGGTGGCAATCGGGGAACCGAGAGCTCATCACCAGGCTCCTCGATTGGGCCACAAGATGGGTCTCGGAAGGCTGATGCCATTACATGCTCCAGATATTGGAGGTAAGAAAATGGCATTTATTATTCTTGTAATTGATTTTTTTGCATTTTTACATTGAAAGTAAATTTATCGTTAACACAGTAAAATCTTATAAAGTTGTGTCAGTATGTGTCTATAAACTATAAACTGAAGACAAGAAAATTACCTATAAGTACTAAAGTGATATAATAAGAATAAATACATACTTATTGAATGTAATTTAAAATTAGCATTATGGTTCAAAAAAGGAAACTTTCATAGTGAACTGGGTGATGGGCAACGTTTCAATTCAAATTCGGGAAACAATATTTCCTTAATTAACATTATGAATCCATATTTGCAGGTGGACCTATGCCCGGTAGAACAGAAATTGGGGGCACCAATGTGGCTGTTGAATTAAAGACGGGACCTCCAAACGCGAGACGAGACTCCGGCATTTCTTCTGGAAGTAGCCTGTATAGTGCCAGGTAAAAACTGATTTTATTAAGATATTTACAACAAATACACACATTCTTACAGCACAAATAATTCTTTATCATAATCATTATCATTTAAATATTCATTATCATTTAAATATTCATTATCATTTAAAACACACTAGATGATAGAGGTATCTTGTCTTACTCTATATTAATCACTTGATATAAGAATAGAATATGAGCGAAATAATTTAATTCAATTTAACAGTCAAAGAGATTGCCTCTGGCTATGCTCTCGGGGCGTAACTCCCATGATTTAGGAAATCGTCACGCTTGTAAATGAGCAAAATATACAATACAATCTCTCGTCCAACTCTCTTATGTGTTAAGGTACTATGCTGGAGGCTTTTTTGCATAATTACCATCATTATATTCACAGATCATCTGACATATCCCGCAAGAGCAGCCAGGCGTCTGTGGTGGGCGGTGTGACGTCTCACGTGGCCCAGCGGTTAGTGTCGCAACCAGCTGTTTATGATCAGTTATCACCGGACAGTAGTCGGAGGTAATTAGGACGCTGTCAATAATTATGCATACAAAACGACAGTCTCTGACGTTACTTTCAGACGATAGATCTTTTGTTTGTCGGGTCTTATTTACCGAAACTTTTAACTAAAGTCAAGTTTTAAAATGTACTAACTAACGACCTCCGTCACATTTCGTAGTTAAGTAGCTTAAAGCTGTCATTAAGTTTTTTAAGAATCCCTCACCCGTAACCGACAAGATTTTCACTATTGTTGAGTTGAACACGAATTATCTGCGTAATTCGCCAATGTTTCGGGTTTTAGCTAACTATTTATGAAGAACTAGTGTTTTTTTATCGATGAATGTACACAATTGACTTATGTTTTCTATTTCGTATATTTTATTTAACTAATAATAATATTTAATAGTCATTTTTATTTTTATATTGTCCAAGTGTAGCTGTAAGATTACTTATAAATAAACTTTCGAAATAAAAATTACAACAATGTTTTAGATCTAGTCAAGTGTCATGTGTGGGCTACGCTCCACCTCCATCATCAGCCCTTGCTGCTGTCCAGGCTGTCAGAACTTCTCAAGGCAATCAGGTAAGAAATTGTATCCTCGCAAATTTTATCGATTATCTTAATATTTATTGAACATTCATTAAAATCAAATATTGAAGCACTTAAGAGTAATGAATGAATGAAGACATGAGGATTACAATTAGGAATATTTACAGAAAAGAGAAATTTGGACATATATTGTATATTATTTATTTACTAACACTTCGTTGCATTACAATATAAAAACTGGCGGCCACATCGTTTTCGAGCGATCTCTTCCAGGCCAACCACTTTGTGAAGAGAAAATCATTACTTACCATTTATCATTCCTTATCTAATTTAATATGTATTAA
The DNA here is from genome assembly GCF_905147105.1 of Pieris brassicae. Taxonomy (NCBI): domain Eukaryota; kingdom Metazoa; phylum Arthropoda; class Insecta; order Lepidoptera; family Pieridae; genus Pieris; species Pieris brassicae. The sequence goes on from NC_059670.1 coordinate 21,169,028, forward strand.
ATTCGATAAGGAATTATGTTTATATCGGCTCCTTTCAATCTTGCTTATTAATAACGCCTGTGTATTTTTACAGGCCGTACTTTTACGGGGAGTAACCTGCACAGAAGTGAGAGCTGAAGAACTGTCACTTGAGCTGGATCCTAATATTCAGGTCAAGGAGGAAGCCAGGAGACTGTCAGAGCAATCGAATCTGAGTGACCAGCAGTATCAGCCATATACTGATGTAAGTTTAAGCCTATAGAAATTATAAATGCTAAATTATTCATTAGTGCTGCTAACATTTGAACTTTTGACTATTATCAGGAATATAACCGATTCGATCATATTCCAGGCCGACCCGAATTTCCAATTTAAGACCGAAGATGACCACGATACAAACACATACAAGGAATCACGGTCAAATTCAACCGCTACAGTCGTTATAACAACTGCACAGGTTCACCATCCAAACCAAGAAGTGAACTTGGAACAGGTAAATTAATATATACACAATAAGTATAGGAATAGAAAACTTGTTTGAAAAGTAAACAGCCGTTAAAATTATTTTATTAATAAACAATTGTTTTTAGGTCGCTGAAGGAGAAATGGTGGAGAATAAGCTGGTGATACCAGATGAAATGATGCAATATCTTAACCAATCCATATTGGGCACCGACACGGTTAAGCCAGCCACCGACTCCACCAAACAAGATCCAGACACGGAAACTGATAAAAAAGTAACCAAAGAGAATGTAACTAGCGAAGTTTCAAACACAAACAATTCCAGTGACAAAATTAGTGACGTTGCAACTAGTGACGATTCTCTACTCAAAAATCTAGGTGCCATAGGTAGTGATCTCAATATAAGTGATATTCAAGTCGATTTAAGGTCATTAGATGTTAGTATGTCCGGTAATAGTGGCTCTCTGTTAGCAAAGTCGCCCGACGATAAGAATCCTCCTCTACAGGAACAAGTTATTCCAGAAGTCCCGAACGAGAATTGCGAGAAAGAGTTTAATAGAGCTCCCGTAAATCAAACAGCACCATCGAGTAATCCTCTACAATCCTTGCAATCGATGACAGCGAATCAAACTGAACAATCTAATAGGATGAGGTTGAATAATCCCGTGCCACAAAAACAAAGTACAAATCTCAAAACGAATTTACAAACAACCATGACCATGCCGCATGGAATGCTAAGCCCACAAAGCTTACCACACAGCGCGATGAGCCCTCAAAGTGTTATGAGCCCTCACAATATGCCAAACATCATGAGTCCCCCCAGTGTTTACAACGTCATGAGTCCCCAAAGCGTGATGAGTGTTATGTCACCACAACACAACGCAATGAGCCCTCAGTCTATGCAGAGTCTTATGAGTCCGATGCCTAATCAAATGGTCATGAGTCCACGGCATAACAATATCGGAAGTCCCATGTCACAGAACCTTAACAGCCCAATGATGAACATGGCGAGCCCTATGCCTCAAAACATTGCAAGCCCAATGAGTCATGGCATACCCAGCCCCATGCATCCAGGTCTACAAAGTCCGATAACCAGCCCCATGATTCAGAACATGACAAATATGACAATGAATATGCCGTCACCTCAAAACCAGAACCAAAACATTATGATGATGAACGGCAACATGGCTGCTTCCCAAATGGCTGCTCCTCATATGGCGCAATACAACAACAGACAAAACTGTAAAATGCCAAATAAAAGTTTTAACGTCACTAAACAATACCCGAACCAAAGCTACAACCAGCATTCAATGCAAAACCAATCCATGCCTCAGCAGAATATGGCTCAATATCCAGTAATGCAGCAATTCAATCAAAATATGCAGATGCAGGGCCCACAACCCCAAATGCCTTATATGGCAAACTATCCCCAGAACTATATGAACCAAAGCGGTCAAATTCACCCCATGCAAATGTCCCGATCTTCGGTTATGAGTGTCGATAACAGTGGTAATATGACTCGTGGAGCAATAAACAGTTACTATGAAAACCAATGTCCTCAAAACCTGCAACATCCACAAAACGCACAGTACCCTCAACCGCCGTATACAGCGCCAAACCTCATGGGACCTCCACCACCTAAAAACAATCAGTTTAACAACCAATATTACAACCGACAATTGAACCAATGGGAATACGCGAACCAATACAATAAAATGAAATCAGCACAGAACTCCGTAAACATGTCAACGGGTAGTCAGAAACCTGCAAACGGTATGCCACCAATGAACCAGGCCCTTAAAAACGGGGACACAGACTGTAGCATGAACAGTTTACGAAGTCAAAATCAGCCAAGCGACGTTCAAGTGTGGGATATATCACAATCTCAAATTGATGCTTCAAACAATCGAAAGAAGCAGAATAGTATGCGGCAAGACACCTATCAGAGAACTTTGGAGTACGTGGAGAATTGTGAAAATTGGAAGAGTTCAGAGATGGTGTCCAGCAGCACTCATCCCTTACAAGGTGGTGATAATATGGTTGTAAATGATTTGCAGACGTCTTTGTCTTCATTTTACGAAGAGAATCAATATCTCCAAATGATTCAGTGACTTTGTGTTGTGTTAAAAAGTTGATTTAAAATGCCAAATACGCTCTTATTCTTACGTAATCATTTGAAAACGTTTTTATACAACTGATGAAAATTTAGTTATATATAAATTGGATCTAAATTGTCAAGTATAAATATTATAAAATTGTTGAAAATTATATCTAATACCACTTGAAATAATTGCTAAGCGTTAGAATAATAAAACTTAAATAAGAGTTTCCATTTCAAATCGCGAAATCGCAAATCTTTAACCTAAAAATTGACGACGTGTATCAGGCACAAAAAGAACCACTTGCCTCTTAAGAAACATTTAGGAACCGAAATCTGAGACCCATTTTGAGGTTGTAGCGCCAATGGAATTATCATTAACATCGCTTTCCAATTAAAGTTCTTGTATTAAACGGTGCATTGACGTTGTTAATATTATATAGACTGACTAATTATTTTTAGAATAAGTACATGATGTAAAAGACACGCACAGGTTGTATATAATGTAAAATTTTATGTCTTCCATTTAAATACATATAATGTAGTATATAGGCGTTGTAATGAATTATTCCGAGATACATTTTAGGATTCGAATGAAGTTCGTTTAAAGAATTTCTGTTAAATAACATTAATCTTGAGAAATAGAAAAGTATTTGTTAATACTTTTTTAATTGGTATTTATTTTGACAATTACTCTCAAGTAAACGTGCCTTATTATACACCTTGTTGAGAAAACATGGACTATTAACAAATCAATTGACTTAAACATTGTATAAATACTTCAGGGCAGTTGTTGTGTCCCACGAATAAAGCTGTCCGTCTCCTTGTTATTATTACAGTAATAATTGACCTACTAATTGAATAAAGTTTCAATGGTTTTGTATCAGACTGTCATAGGTGATAGATGATTTATATCTTGGAATACAATCCCAGTGCCTCTATTAATGAAGTGCCTTCGAGATTATGTACAATATTTGCATTATTTGTTTTGTAAGAGTAATATTAAAGAATCTCCTAGGTTAGTTTTTATGAGATTACTAGATTTAAATGTAGGTGCTAGTGACGCACAAATTTAGAATTATGGTGTATTTTGTAATAAATTATTGTTACTGTTTGTACAAACATTTGACATTAAACAATATTTTAATAAAATAAAGTTATTTTGGTATTTGATTTTGCATTTTATTCAAGCTGATACGTAATCACAAAGGGGCCAGAAGGCACACAATTCTGCGTCTGTAAGAGACTTCTGTGCCTGACACACGTTGTCGTTTTGTGCCAGATTTTCACTGTTTTTTTGTTCATAGCCAGTATTGTTTGCGCATATAGATGGAATAATCCATGCCACGGCGTGATGCGACCGCACGACCTCAGGGTTAAGCCTGCTTGATCTACTAGATTATTACTGCTCACGAACTCATACTATCACAATATGTAGAATGTACCATAATCACCAAAGTCTGGCTCATGGGAAAAGGTAAGCTTTTTTGAAATGTAATCTCGGGTTCAACGGTAGTTGTAGTTGTGAATTAATAACATGCCATTGCGTTTTGTTTGTTAAAGAAACACAAAAGTAGCTGGCAGTATAGCATATACGCTTTATCACGCGATATTCCGGTCGAATAATCCCATAGGGATATGTGAGCGTACACTGTAATATCCGCTATTAATGACCAGTCTAAAAAGAGATTAGCTACGAAATAAAATGTTGCGCACATTTTTTTGTAGAAACTACTTCTAAACACTTCTTTATGACCATATTTTTCGAAAAATTATGTACTATATGCAACTTTATGGAATTGCTTAAATAAAGTTAAATATGATAAAGCTTAACAAAAGGCTTTTATTATCATAGACATGAAAACATATAACACAAATATTTCAATTTACCTTATTACTACTGAGATTATTACAGAATTTCATTAATTGTAATAGAATTATTACTATCATTGTTATAGTTATTATATATTTTTGTTATTAATGGCTTCGAATCTCTTTGAATTAACGGTGGTAGGGACAAGAAAACGATGTCGCGTAACGGAAAAATGTGACGTGTAACGGAAAAATGTGTCGCTTAATCAAAAAATGTGACGGTAATTTTTTTTCCAACGCCGATAAAGAAGTTTCACTTCAATAATTGAGGCTTTTATGATTGTTTTAGGATAGTTCGTTTCCAAATACTTCCGTACGTCAAAAGCATATAAAATCTTGACATACAGGAGACATAGTGGTATGAGAAACAGTGTGAAATAGCTATTATTCACGGAACCAACCACCGGTTCTCGGGCGTACTTTGCCAGTTTTTATTATTCATTTTATTGGGAGTCTGCTGGCAACATTCAAAAATAGAAACGTCTATTTTAACATAACGGCTGACGTAACAGCGAGGAATGTGCGCACCAATATTGTCTACGATATTCTTTCAAGAAAATTATTGAAAACTTTCACCGACCAAAGCAACCACGCATACGCTGATAAATTTCCTTTATTAATTTATTCTAATTGTTGTAGCCATCAGCGCCAAGTTTTATTTGAATTTAGAACCTACAGATGTCAAATTCAATAAATATCTTTCTATACACAGTATCTTATAAAGAAAGAAAACACTGAACTTTTAAAATTGCTTTACAGTATTAATACAGATAGAAATAATAATTTGAATTACCAATTAAAAATGTGAGAATCATGCGCCAATCAAAAAGTACTCCATCTTTTTAAATTATGATAAAAAACTGTCAGGTCAAGTGCTTATAATATGAAGGATTGATCATATTCTTTATATTATATTATAGAACCATATATGTCCTACAAAATAATAATACGAATAATGATAAAAATTCTTAAATTACTAAACAATATTGACATTTAATTGCTATCTATTTAAAAAAAGATATCTGGAACAGATATAGAAATCTGAGTAAACATTTAGAAGTTATGAAATAAGATATTTCATTGTACAGCGCCACCAGCGCATTCGGTCATAAAAACTAAACCTTTTTAATAAAATCAATTCAAAAATAAAATTGTAATATTTAATGTCTTAAAAGATCCAACAGCTCCTTAGATAATAAAAAAAAGTCCCTGAAAACATATAAAAATATAGGACTGATTGTATTATTTATTACATCATTATATACATTAACCAACCAGGACAACCAACGGTACGACAATCCCGACTAAAACCGCCGCAAAGGACGCAATTTTGTATCTGTGCTTTCTGGCGTTCACGTTCATGTAAGCCTCCAGTCGTTTAATACCTCTAACGTCGTAATTTATTCTTTGATACTGCTTCAACTGGTTCACAAATCCTGGATTCGGATTGATGAACCTCCTCCTCTGTCGTACGAAGTTAAATGCTTGCTCATACCGCAAACCATACTTTTGCATGATATACGCAATCACTAAGGTGGCGGACCTGGAGACTCCGAAGTGGCAGTGCACGAGAACGTTGCCTTTTTGGATCCCCTCCTCAATAAAAGCATTGGCCATTGGGAAGTACGGTAGGAGATTGGTTTGAGGAGTGTCATTGGCCCTAATGTAGAGTGTGCTGATGTCGGAATCGACAAAAGCTGATTTCGGTAGGCGTCGCGCCTCAACTGTGAGCACATGGGTGATTTTAAGATGTCGAAGCACATCTCGGTCTGCTGCGGCCCTGGCATTGCTGAGGTAAAGTCCGGGGATGATCTGACTGTAGCAGGATTGGGTGCAAAGGTCTATCTTGTTGTACAAGGCACGACGGGACCAGTTCTTGAGGCTCCCGAAGGCGATTATCGGATTCTGGATTGAAAGAAAGTTGACGATTGCATCTCCAAACATTACAGTCAGAGGATCTCTGACATTGGTCTTAAATAGTTTCACATTTTAATTTTGAAGCGTTTTTATAATATTGTTTACCGTGTGATTTTGACGTTGACGTCATGATTGATAGAAAGATTGTCGGTTGAAGATTGACGAAATTTCTTTTGTTCTTAATTCTTCTATGAAGGTTACATGGATACATGTAAGGTTACATGCATTTTAGTTAAATTTTCTTGACATACAAAAGCAAATCTGTTGGCTTGTTACTCGCTACGTTTAAATCAGTACGTGACCAAATAAACAGTAATTTAAAATCCTGCTAAAGATGCAGTAAATCAATCGAAGTGTTAATAAAATCTTAATTTCGCGAAATAAATGGTAACACGGTGAGTTTTGACCCAAATATCGAATTTAGGTCGACCGTTTATAACTACGGTGACATTGACTGAACTCCAGTGAGTGAGACACTCGAAGCCATGGGAATTGAGTTTATATAGAAATTGACAATAGGTCCATAATTAAAAGTTTAATAAAATATATAAACAATTCATTAGCATATAAAGCGGCATTAAAAGAATTACATTTATTTATTAATATTTTTTCAAAGACCGAAGTAATTCAATAATTATTTATTCTATAAAAAAATTATTAGATAGGGTTAGTCTTGAGATATAATAAATCTACGCCAGTCAATTAGTATTATAACATTGATAACAGAATTCAAAAGTTAGTTGTATTAACATTATTACGTTATTCACGAATATAAATATTACGTTACGTTATTCATAATCTTTTAGTTCTAGTGTTAAATCTTGTATCTTTGCTTTAGTAATAAATTAGAAAGTTAGTAATTATTTCAACCCTCAACTACTTGTTTTTCTAGATAACAATATCATACATTGAATATGGTTAAATTAATGTTAATTAACCAACGAAGAGGTGTTTTGTAAAGCTCACGAAGGTACGCAGGAGGCTAGTTCTGATTGGTTTCGATTACAAGTTAAATATTCTCTTAATAACTTATTATTTTGGTTTCGGTTTCAAAATCTATTATTAACACAACTGCTATTCCATTTTGAAGTATTATATAAATAGAAAAATGGATGCTCTGTAGGATTAGGATTCATTGGATAGCTAAGGAAACAAACATGTCCTTACTAAGAAGGTTACAGATAAAAAAACATTCGACACTTTGTTTCGAACTGAGATTTTTCGGACATTTAACATACTCTCTCCAAAATATTTATAAAAAGTCCAGTCACGATGACTGAGTGGACTAGAAGTCGAGGACGATACTCGCTAGACTGATCAAGTAACGGCCCTGAAATGTCTTGCTATCCAACACCCAGGTGCAGAGGCTTGCTGAAGATAGGAGACAGTGGCAGTTATGCGGCACCACTAACACGACCTTTGGAAATAAAGATTCTCACTGAAGAATAAGATTACTAAGCTCCAAAAAGCAGCAAGAACATTCTCTACCACTCACTATTAATTGGCAAAGTATTTTTGTTCGTCTAATTTTAGATTAGAGGTTAACTTCGCAGGTGCGAGCTTCACAACACTCAAAACACGAGAATTATCTATCTAAATTTATGTTTATTTGTCGATCTATTGCGCAGGTAACTAAGATTTTTTAATTTTAATTTGATAAATATAACGTACTGAATTCTAGAGCAGAGGCAGCGCTGGTGTTATATAAGTTCCTATAGTGAAGGTTCCCGAAGGTTTTGTATGTATTTTCATAGAGACACGTTATTTCAATAGTAGCGCTGATGTCGCAACATTGGTAAGAATTGGATGTCAATCAGAATTATTAATATAGTTACAGAATGGTTAAGGTCTGTTATTATTTCGCCTTTAGTTGATAACAGGAACGCTGTGTGCCTTATGTGTGAGCCACGCCCAGTTGTTAAGCATACTCTTAATTCAGAGATCGTCCTTTTGAAGCCTTGTGCAGTAAGTAAGTTTATTCCTAAAATTGAGGAAAATGTTTTTCCGTCTTCCCTATTTCAACCCATACATTCTTAATACTTATTGGAGGTTTGTATATAATTTTGTGCTAAAAAACATCATTGAATTTTTTTTCGTGCAATTTGAACGAAATTGTTGGATTGTAAAAATTATCTAGGACATTTGTAGAGGCAAAGACGGCTAAAACGTCACAGTATCTTGAATATTTGTTAATCCGCCACTGAAGCAAACAATTAGGTATATAGATTAAGAAAACACTTTTTAAACGCATTGAAGCTATGTATTTTTATAAGTTTATAATAATAATACATAGCTTCAATCCGTTTAAAAAGTGTTTTCTTAATGTGTAAATGCCATGTTAACAAAAGACAATACTAAAGGTACATAGATGCAGCTCAGAAGCTTTTTGTGAAATGAAATAATTGGTGATTATTGAGAGTGGACAGTGGTGTTGGTCTAGTAGCACCTGCGTGCGATTCATGGGCTTTCTATATACATATTTAACACTCGTTTAGTGGAAAATGTCGTGAGAAAACCGGCATAGCTTAGACCAAAAAGACGACGCCATACATCGTACACGCCGTCAACACGAGTTCTGATCACCTTATTTGAAAAATAAATGATCACCAAACCGATACACAAATCTGGGGCTAAAAAGTAAAATGTTTTAGCGTCATTGTATTTTTTATTATTAAGAATGACGAAGTATTTATCACCAGTTCTTGTCCATTTCAACCAGAGATTAAGTGATACCACCGCCGCACATCGCCTCACATTGCCAGACGGCTTGCAAGCGCGTTGACGGCCTTTCAAGCATGTTTACGCTCTTTTCTTGAAGGACTTCTTACACTTAGTGATGGTACGCGACAGTTGTGGAATGACGGATGGTATTTGTATGATTCAATATAGTATAAACATATTTCTTTCTAGAATAGGATCAAATATGATAATTTACTCTACAGTTTAAAGTGGTTGCCGGCAGTGCTTAATAAATATAAATTTTATTATAATTAATATCATTTACTATACCCAAGGTATCCAGCTGGAAGACGACCAAGTTCATTACCGCTAAAATATTACATAACTTATGTATGTGTCTAATTGGTTCACTAGTTTATCGATTAAAGTCATTATAAATTTAATTTATCATTGAAATCTGAGCGACGGCGAAAACATTTTCATAAACATTTTGATAAAAAAAAAATTAAATTAGATAATAAAGTTATTTAGACAAAACTAAAAAGCACACAACATTAAAAAGAAAAAATGCACATGAATAGCGATCATTTTGGAACAGCATCACACCAGTTAGTAGGAAATTTAAGAGTACGCTGTGGACAGGTAATGTTTGTACATTAGAGATCTAAAGGAAGATAGAGAAGGGGCTAAGTGAGAAGCCCAAAAAATTGAAATCGTTTTTGAGATAGGAAGGAGTTTGAGTATTGAACAGAGTGGAATATAAAGCCAGTCTAGCCGGATAAGGAACTGAGAGCACTGAGTACTTTCTTAGACTGAATATAAAATGGATACATACATTTTGAAAGCCAGATCCAGTTTATTAAGCAATTCCTTGTTTAGATCGGAAGAGCAAGAATCGGCGTAGAAGCACCCTTCTGCTCGTGCCAGTCAGGTTTTAGTGATAAATAATCAAATATAGAATATTAAGTTTACGTTTTATAATTATGTTTGTAATAGAACTATAAAATCAATTTAAAAGACACCAAATTTTAGTTCCAGGCCTAATGACCGTGTTCTGATGATATTAAAGAAGATGAATATAGTTAATAAAAGCTAGGAAACTAAGATCAAGGTTCATGAAGTAAGATTTGCGTCAAACGTATTTTAATGTTCAGTGTGTTTCCTTTAGAAACATGAAAGGCAAACAAATAAACAAAACTTAGCACTTAAATAATGTAAAACATACACTACGAGTAAATGTTACTCATATTAATCTATTTCAGCATAGACAGAACATCACCTGTCTGTCAGTTTAAACTGAGCAAATTAAAATAGACAAATTTTTGAAGACAACGTAAGAGCTTGGTTGTGTAATAATGAATAAATTCCCGGTAAAAGTAAATATTGATCTATGAAAATGCGTGAACTCTCCAGAGATTGCGATCTGCGATTGCGAATTGCGAGATTGAGATCTCGTCTTTGCTGATCCTTTATTAAAAAATTTTTCTGATTATCCAGTCATTTTTTATATGATACATGTGGCAGAGGGCGTCCATAGTAGTTCTATATCGCGTTTGGTCTTGAACCTAGTATTTCACCTAGCTCCGAGTCTTTCCAGCTCTTGCCTCATCTGCAACTTACTTAGCGGGCCACGCTTACTCTTTCTTTGCGGATTCTATTTTTTTATTTTTTTTATAGAACTGGGGGCAAACGGGCAGCAGGCTCACCTAATTTTAAGTTATACCGCCGCCCATGGACACTCTCAATGCCTTCTCAAGAAGCCCGTAGGATGGAAGCTTCGAAAGCAGTGCTCTGTGCCACACCCAATCGTAGGCTTTCGCTTTGTCCAAACTAACCGCTAGCACCTCCCCAATTGCCTCTGCCCATCTATGTGTAAGGTATACAAGAAGGTCACCAGCCGAAAGACCACGACGAAAGCCGTACTGATAATCGCTAATCAGCTGGTACCCCTCTAGATACCTCAAGAGCTGGCCATTAATAATGGATTCCATTATTTTGGAGAACTAGGAGGTTATAGCTATTGGGCGGTTATAGCTATAGTTGGACGGATCAGAGTGGTCGCCTTTTTTAGGGATCGGATGTATCGAAGCGGTCTTCCAGCACTTTGGGACACTGCCGAGCGAGTGCAGATGGGTCATAAACAGAACATTTAAAAAATATGTGCGTTGTCTCAAAATTAACTAAAACAATGAAAACCAGTACACATGACTGACATGCATGGCAATACTTACATTCGTATTATTATATTTAAATATTGTTCGAAATTCAATTTAATAATTTTTTGTTGAGGGTGACCCCAAATATTTGTTTTTGGCCGAACGTCACATTTATTAGTTGAGTCATTGTTAAGTTTTACTCGGGTTACGTTAGACACATTTTTATTTTGAAATATACTTTTTGTTAATTATAATTGATAATAGTTATGTCCACTATTTAGAAGTTTACAGTGAGTGTTTAGTGCGTTTTTTAAGAACTATCGTGAGGCAATGCATCAGTCTAACCTCTCTTTGTTCCCAAACGAATAGAATTTCTCCAAATCTTACGGCTGATAATATTGTGTGCCTTTCTTCCTGGTAAGAAGATATTGTAACGAGATATGTACTCAGGACTTATTATTCTAGTATAAGATTGTGCATCGACGGCCACCGAACCGTTCTTTTTTGTACAAATATATTAAAATAAAAATATCCTTTTGGTACCTTTCCGTGGACCGTTTCCAGCCTAAGTTTCGAACTTCATGAACAAAATTAAATTATAATAATTTAAAATACATCGCCTATTGTATTTGTAATTCATATAATCAAATCATTGTTTCCACTGTTACATAATATTTAAACTAAATTCTTCGAATTTGTTAATGAATACATAAACAAGTTGTTATTGGTACCGTCACTACTTTCGTGGTCCAAATAAATTTGATGCTGAACAGTCGATACTTGGAATGCAACCTTAGAATATTTATTTTAACTGGCTTTATTTCAACCTGTCAGTTTAAGTATAGCTTAGTCCATGCGGTGAATGAATGAGATCCGTCAATAAAAATATAAATCTCGCTTATTAGAAATTGTTTTACTTTAATGTCATGGTTTTTTTTTTATAAGGACCCCTACGTACTAGCACGCAGTCAGTCAGGTTATATGTGACCGAGTAGCTAGGTAGCAGGGTAGTGTCGAAGTCTCCCCTTTCTTAAAAAGGGGCATTATTAACTAAGAGGGTTGGCGTCCCACGCCGGGCCCAGGCGACAACTACTCCGGAAATATCGTCATATTTATGGGCGAGTCGGAGCCCGCTGACCGGCGCCACCCGCGTTACCTCTCGTGCTATTAATGTCAGTGACATTTTTGACAATCTTGACGCAGAATTTTTCCAGCTACAATCTATGCCTAAGCAACATGTCGGATAGCCCATCCAGGGATATCCTCTTGCCAGTCTCGAGCTCCAGATAGCACCTGGCCCTTCCGAATGTTGCACAGTCAACAACTGAATGAACCACCGTTTGGTCGGTGTCCAAAACGATGTCCCGTGGTCAATCAGGATGAGCGCCGTGTCAGGTGCTAAACGCTTTGTCTTGATTTGTTTGTATGCTGTTCTTGCATCTTTAAAAAACATTTTGACTGAGGCTGTTTCACCCCTCACATAGCGCTCGTTCTAGGTGTCTATAGTCTTGAGTCTTATCAATCGTCGCAAGTAGGAAAGCGGATACGCATCCTAGCCTATTCGCATCCCCGTCTCCCCGACGGCTTATAAACTTTATTAAATTGAGATATAAACTTTATTAAACTGAGATATAAACTTTATTAAACTGAGATATAAACTTTATTAAACTGAGATATAAACTTTATTAAACTGAGATATAAACTTTATTAAATTGAGATATAAACTTTATTAAATTGAGATATAAACTTTATTAAACTGAGATATAAACTTTATGAAACTTTTTGTATATCTCAATACAAAAATACTCATAAACGTGTACGGCTATCGTTATATTGTGATTATTTTAGGAACTTCTACAATGTAATGTTAATTTAAAGTATTATTCTCACACTGACACTTTTGTCTTTTTTGGAAAATAAAGTCTTTAAACCTAAGCGTCTCGAGGCGACGAGAACAGATATAGTACAAGCCAAGCCAATATATACATTTTGCTCCCTCAGGCTTTCTTAGTTTTATAATCGTGATGATCCCTATGTACGTGCCAAGGTTCGTACATTTTGCATATTTACAAGCGTGACGATTTCCTAAATCTTCGTAGTTACGCCCCGAGAGTATAGCCAGACGCAGGCACTCTCTTCTACATTCCAGTCATTCGTTTCATAGCAATTAACTTAATCATGGGAGTTACTTCCCGAGAGCATAGCCAGAGTGCCTACGAATCTCTTTGACTGTTAAAATTGCATTCATTCGGTACATAGCAATTAGCACGTCATTATGTCGCTCATATTCTATTGTAATACGCGAGTGGTTAATATAGAGTAAAGCAAGAAACTTCTATTATCTAAAGCACCCCGATGACCCAGGAACCGTACCAGGATATTCTCTCTGACGTACACGCAAACTCCCACTCGCGGAACAAATGAATGTTCCAATTTGTACCCCGGGTAGGAGAGGTAGGAATTATCAGCTGGGGAGCATATCTGAGTCTCAGTAAGGAAGAATAAGGCCGGCTTCGCAGTTTTTAGGTGAAAGTGAACCGGGTTGAGATTAGAGTTGAGCCCCCTAACATTGTTAAAGTCCACTGAGAGCGTGGAAGCTTTCGGTAAATTCTTCCGTTTACCTTAAGATCCCCCCCAGAATAAGAAAGGGCAGCCTGTGTCTGTGTGCACCACCGAATACTGATTGTTCCGATAATTGGCGCTCAGCGTTGGATTCTCCACAGCGGGATACCCCTGTTTAAACTGCACCTTCATATTTTAACGGGGAGGGGGATTGACGGGCTCCAGGAGTCTCACTCACCGCTCGAAACGCGAGTACAACAAGATCAACCTATTGTAACACTTCACGCCGGTTTTCTGTGAGACAGTGGTACTGCCCCGGTCGTGTCCGCACATTTGACTAAAAACCGAAAGCAACAGCATGGCACTCCCACTAGGAAGGGGATTTTTCAGTTGATTGACTGCACTGGTGAAGAACCTGCGACAGAGGAGTGGGCGAAGTGGTCGTCACGTCCCGACGCCAAGAAATTCTTTCATTCATTCTAATCAAGCGCACTTAATTGGAATCTCTTCGGAGTGTATGGCCTATCCATTTCCACTTTCATCTGGGTAATCGGGGTTTATCGGCAGCGCTCCCAAAGTTTCTTATGGACATCTTCTCGGGCCACTACCCAGAACACGGCGAAGTCGGTTGACGAAGACGTGGAGTCCGTGCGAGATGTCGTAATTATAAGTCTTCTCACTACAGAAGATTATTTAAACATAAAGAATAATTCATTAACACTTTCAGATATTTAGTTTACCTATAACGATTATTAGTAATTGAAGGGTATATGTAGAGATTGAAAAATCAAAATAAGCGATTGAATTTAAAATAGTAATAAAAGTGTGAAACTTGGCACAGTTGATATGAATGTAGTATTGCAATAAACTTCAGACTAAAATAGTGACACTAAAAAGTGTTAAAAATAAATACTTTAGGTATAGTTATTCCTCTAGTTTAAAAAAATTATCAAGTGCGACCGATTCCGAGTTCTCAGTGTAAGTGCTCCTATTTCGCCATGCCTACTGCTGATAGAAGGTACGTGTTTTATTATGATTATGTCCTGTGTTATGACGGGTAAAGCTAACCAGCATCTTGTAAAATAAAAATGACAATTATTGCAGATTTTTTTTCAGTTCTTCTCGTCTTTTCAACGCCCTTGATTTCATACCCGGCTGTTAATATAAATTTATAGATTTGATTTGTTCTTAATTCAAAATTATAAAAATGCTCTCGCATTGATGAAAATGTAATCCACGTTCAATAAACGTATGAACATACTGTAGTACTGAGATTCTTTTAAAGTAGATTTTGACGTAGCAAAATCCAGTTGATTCTTGTTGTGGTCTGCGATTCAGAATAAAGTGAATAAAATAAATGCTTTTGCTTTTCAAGGAGGCGTAGAAAAATCAAAAATAGGAAGCAACAAAAATCAAAATAATTAAATCGAAGTTGAAGGAAATATCCTGTATTTGAGTTGTTACTTATTTTCCGCCTGCTCTGCGACCACACCAGCTTGTTTCCTTGTCCGAGGGAGGTGAACTATATATTATACTTTTAACTATATATATATATATATATATGTATAATGTGTAATATTTTCATGATATTAGTTACAATGGCGTATGTAGCTTTGAAAATGAAAACAACTATTTAAAAATTGATTGACGAATTCAACTTCGATCGACGAATTTTTAAAAGCAATATGCCAGTAAATCTTAAAACCAAAGACATGTCAAGGTTTCTCTTGATATGTCTAACATATGCTTGCCAGACTTGGAAGTATACAGAGAAGATAAAAAGATAAATCAAAACTTGTCAAAGGGGTCTAGAACGGAGCGTGCTTAATATTAGAAAAATTATAAAATAAGACACTCAAACATAAGAAGCGTTACTCAAGCTACTGATACGCTAAACTATGCTGTAAAGTTAATGGAGAAGGGCAGCGCATGTAGCAAGACTCTCTGACGATCGATGGACCATAAGGGTGGGGTGGCCCTATTGGGAATCGAAACAGAGGAAGGCCGCTCACGAGATGGGAGGACGACATTGCAAAAACGGCTGGCTCGAGCTGGTTGCAACTCACCCAAAACCGAGATACCTGGAGTTCCTCGGAGGAGGCCTTAACCTGTGGAAGGGTTCTTGCAGAATAATTGGGAAATAGATATTTAAAAAAAATAGGAAAAATTAGTAAAATTTACTTTTCTTAAAAAATATGTTTACGTAAATAAATAGTATTAAGTTTACTTTGTTCTTTGCAAGAAATAAATAGGCTTTTTTATTATATTTAGTTACAATGGCGTATGTATGCTGTAAAATAAATAAACTAAATATTGTTTTACAAATAAGACACGACTTAAACATGAATAAAGTCCTAACTAGCTTATTAACAGAAACGATTAATAATTTTTATTTTTTATTTTGGTCTTATTTAATATAGGTATATAATAATGGACATATTATATGAGTTTTTGTAAAAGTTTGGTAGTTGAACTTAAAATATTCTTCATTAAAATACAGATATATCACTACTGCATTTATAAATGCAATAAATATGCCAGACGCGCGGTTCTTCACGTGAACCCTTCTTCTCTGTATGCAATTGACTTGCTTACTGAGAGTCATGAAATCAGCATGTCTAAGATCCAAATATCTACACTGGTATGAGACACAGAAGGCCAATCACCTACTGGATACATAAATCACAAGCATAGACCAAGAGATATCTACCATTGTTTTTTTTCAATTTGACTGTCGTACAAGGTAAATTTAAGTGTACTAATTGATAAAAAGATTTTAACAAATGCTCATGTCTTGCATGAATTGATTGGTACTTTCGAGTTGCACAATATTTAATTTATACTACTTGTCAAATACAAATCTTCCTTCAATCAGCATGAGCTGTCCTTTAAAAATTAAGTCCATAACTCGCTATCCAGGCCGTATCATTGAGGTTAATAGTAGACTGCAGTTACTCCAAACCGGTCTATTTTTAAAGCGGCCGGCTTTGAAAAGCCTAGGTATTATAAGTGTTACAAAAGAGTATTTTTGGAACGGGCAAACGCACAATTTGAAAGCAGTGTGTTCGTGGCGCGCGCACCGAGCGTACCGTGTGTTCTGTGTTCAACCAGTGTAAGTTTCAATGCTTCAGTGGCGGTGGAAGTGGCTAACACACTAACATGACCGGCGCGGGCGGGGGTCGCTTGTCAAATGGGCGTGTGTGGGCGCGCGTAGGCAGAGAAATTCGATAAGGCGACGTTCAGACCACTTTTGTATGCAACGGCGCACGTCGCGTACTATTTTTGAACGGATATGATATTATGGCTATTTTCTGTGGGAGCTCGCAGACTGCGGCCGTGCTTTAATTTGAGCTTTGCATGCTTGACGATGTGTGCCTGAAATTAGCGATGACGTCACTGGGTTCAAGATACTGTCGCAAAAAATGTATATGACACATTTAGTATTGTTCACATTAACACAAATAAGACATGTACATACAAATGTATGAACTCGCTAACAGTTCATACTATAAATAGCTTACAATTGCCAAAAAATATTTTATGAATATCAAATTAACACGTGATATGACGAATACCAACAATTCATTTGTTTCTTTAAGACATTCTTTACCTAATACAATAGTGCATTTACTATAATGCATGGTCAAAGTGTGATAACTTAGTATATTATTGATACATAGGTACTAAAACACAAAATAAACTAAAAACGTGTTGCTTTGAATATTATTGTATGGTTTTATTATTTCTATATTAGACTAAGTATCGATAGTATATTCTTATATAAAATAAACTTATTAAATATAAAGTATTTCGTTTTATACTTTTTTTTAATTTTATTAATTTCACATACTTGTGCAATACTCAATTAAGAAGTTACGCTGATAAATTCTATAATCTGCTTAATAAATCAATATTAAATAATTATGCACTGTAATCGTAATTTAAAGTTGCAATAACTGTCAGAAAAGTAACGCGTAGAACTATATACGTAGCTACGTTTTCGTGAGGTCAGTGCTACAGGCTACGCCGTAGCTTTCTTATTATTTTAATACACATACCAGTAGTCATAAGAACTTGTCCTTCGAATCTGGTTATCGGGATAAAGATACAAACTTTACATTAAACAAATGTATCATTATCGATCAATTCTTTAAGTTTAAACACATAATATATTTATAACGTTTAAAACATAAACAATAAATAGGACTGACAACTTTAACGAGAGTCTATATGTATTTTTCTTACATATAGACAAATAACATATTAAATTTATGAGATTCTAGAAAGAGAATCTTACATTTTTTTAAATTATTTCACATTTCTTGAGAGTGAGCATTCTTCTCTAGTTACTATAATTTGTTTTAACAATAATTAAATTTTAAATGATTTTAGGGTTTTTCTTCTCTAGGCTTATATTCAGTGTCAAGGGAAATTTAAATGATACTTCATTCAAAATCTTTTTTGACAAATGACATATATTCGATTCAAACATTTTTTAATTGTTAAGTCCAATAACGTATTAACTCAAAAGTCATAGGCTATATGTATTATAAACATATACAATATTATGATTTATAAACTGAATTATCTGTATGCGGAAGTGTAGTCGTGTTTAATTGGTACAACTACCGAGAAATCTAGATTAAGTCAACACTAAATGTCAGATGGGTTTAATACAAACCTTATATTTTAAGTGAAAGCTTAAACTTTAATGATGACCATTAATTAACAAAAACCTTAGACAAATTGATGTTTGTGTCAGAAGATAAACTTCCATGTAAATTAATTATTACTAAGGTAAAAGCTCCAATAGATGATTCATGTACCAGTATATGATCACTCCATATATTTGTATATCTATATTCCCACTGTTTACACACTGTATACGTGCTAATGATAATATAAATAAATAAAAAAATCTGCGTTTACTGCACAAGACGTTATGCGACAGAATTGCCATCTAAAGTTCTAATATGTTACTACTAAACGAATACATTACCCAATAGCGTGTAGTTTGCGTTTCCATAAAAATTTTACCCTCATGCGCCTAAAGAAGTTTCACTTCAGAAAACATCACAAATATTGAGAATATATTGATGGTAAATTATAACACATATTAAACACAAACACATGTCACATTTTAACACACAGTATAATATTTAATATTATTTGTCATTGTTGGTTTGAAATAAACATGCAATTTTGTATTTATTAGAATGTAATTTTAAATAAAGTCTTAAATAGCTAATTTGGTGTTTCTACGCTGATTTAATTAAACTGAATTATCATAACACTGTAATTAATGAATATCAATAAAATAATAGATATTTTTTTTATAAATGGATAAGTTTGCAGATTCCTTCGTTATTATCGTTCAAAAATACAACTTAGCCAAAAAAGATTAGTTAGTATCAACACATTTGCCTTTAGTGTAACTGGAGAAATTATCCTAATAATTAACCATTTAATTTAAAGATAGCAGTGGGAAAGTTTAGACTACATTTTATTATCAATATTAACTTCCAATAGATGCCCTGAAGTCATAAACATAAAAGATACTATGTAAATGTACATTTTGGACAATGCTGTTCATCATCATCTAAAGGCGAAGTCAAATTAAAAATAACTTTATTCCTATACGTAAACAAGTACAGCTATGAACGTCAGAAAAGAAAGTTAAATTAATTGTAAATTTACATTTACTACCCGTTCGAGTGTCAAGGGCGTAAAGCGGGCAAGAAACTCTCTGCCACTCTTTGTAATCACTAACTTTTGAGTCATACAAATTGTTTGAACTGGAGCAAATCATTATCATCAATAGTTAGCGTACAGGCCCTCCCACAAGTATCGTTTTTATTATCGCAAACTATCTATTCTGTGTTTCTTGCATCCTTTGAATACTTGTTGTCCATTGATCGAGCTTCGACGATACAGTTCTTTCATTCAGTAATTATTCACCTGCTCATCAAATCTAAACTAATATATATAATACTAGCGGATCCAACAAACGTTGTCCTGTACAAGCTTGTAAATCATTCTCGATTCCACTCGAACACATAAAAAAATCATCAAAATCTATCCAGCCTGTTTAGGAGTTTTATAACAGAAAAATTATATATATATACCAGCTGTTTGTTTGCGGTATAGATAAATATCCTAAATACTGCAGCGCCAGTCTGATTTGTAAATCTTAACCATCCAGGGAGCAAACGCATACAAAAAACATCGTTTAAGTGGAGTTTAGTGTCGTACACAGGTACAATAGAATTATATATATAAGGATACTGATCAAAAGTTACTATAGTATATATAGGTTTTTTATATTTGATATTTGATATATATATTTTATTTACGCTTTCCATAAATGCTTTTCATGTTTATAATGAGGATAATTTTATCAACATTAAAATAATAAACATAAAAAAATTGTATGAAATTGAATAACTAGAAAATTTTAAAATCTCAGCCCATTTTAGGGGTTGCTTCTGTGAATGCATCCTTAGGGGTGAGGTTAAAAAACAATTGATTGCATTTATCTAGACGTCCAATAGTGGCGCTACTATCCTTTAGTTTCAGATTTATGTTTGGATAAATGGATTATAATATATGCTTTCATGAAATAGGAATGGGCGTTCGAGACGTATGCCACGTAATCTAGATCAAATCACAAGACCTAGAATGTTTGACACTACAAATATCTGGCGTCTCTCCCAGCTCATTTTGAACGTGTTTTATCAATGAGTGATAATCTTTTTCTATCCTGAAAGTAAGAGTTGATTATCGTGATGAAACTTTGCTGGTGACTAAGTGTCAATATCTTTTCTAGTTATGATTTAGTCGCTATATAATTAGTCTTGATGTAATTTTAACAGGAAAACTTATTAATTTGATAATTAAATCATTTATCAAAGCCGGGGTCAAATCGATTCAATAGATTTCATGTCAGCATATTCTTCAATCTGAAACAGAAGAATATTTTTTAGATTATCGTTTACTACTAGTCCATAGCAATGTTATTATATTTATTTATAGTAAGGTAAAAGGAGTTTTTGTGTTGTAGAAACATAAACTATACGTTCTTCTTCTGTCCATCAGGACGTTGAATATTTACAACTTATTTGCTACTTGAAGATATAATGATGTAAAATAAAATATTAAAACTGTGGGTACTTAAAAGTAACGACTCTTTCAAAGAAAACAGCTAGTTAGCCTTTGAAAAACCACGTAAACTAAAAACAATGATACACACAAAAAGTTAAAAATATAATATACCACTGATTATAGAAGTCTTAGGCATGTTATCAATAAAGACACGATAACGATAATAATCAATGATAATCATAAGTTTTACCTTGCAGAACATTTTTGCATATCTATTTCAAATTATTTAGACCTTAATGTAAACATGATACTAAAATTATTTAATAAATTACGCTATCATAAATATTTTAACTCGCACGTTAAATTTAACGATCTTTAGCTTCAATAACTTTTAACATTAATTTACTGGAGTGTGTCCAGTAGATAGAGCATAAAGCGGACTCTGTGTTACTTACACCATTTAATAAATTAAAAAATAAGGTCGCCACAGACCTAATGAGTTGCTAAACTGCTAACTAATAGTCGTTATCGAATAGCGTTTTTGATTTGGGACGTTTATTAGACATGCCATTATGAATATATCAAATTTATTAACCTAAAATTAATCCCTATATTTGCGTCATTGTATTGGTTTTCACTGATGTAATGCATTAGGAATATTTAGACAATAATGTCATTTTATATATATGAAAGATTTATATTGGACAAATGAGATTGTTTTCATGTGATTCACAGAATAATACATTTATTTATCATCTATTGGAGTAGAGCCAAATGAATAAATACACATAATAAATAGTAAAACGTGTCTATATCTTAAATTGCACCAATACACCGGTCCTGACCTACCACCGCATTCGGACTCGCCTGTCTACCATAATCCGACAACGAACTATATCATATTTAGCCCATATAATGCGGAAAGGCGTTGAGAACTTGGAGAAACTGATTGTGGTTGGTTAAACGGAAGGAAAAAGGTCACCTTGTCACCAGGTTCCTTACACGTGACCTTTTTCCTTTCCACCAACCACAAGAACTCCTGGAAACAGATTGTGTGCTCCAGATATTTCCTTACCAACCACCACGTTCAGACATGAGTATTATTTAAGAAATCTCTGTCTCTCTTCAGTATCGATACTGAATGATCTTTATCTTTATATATCTTTAATACACGTAAAACGTTGAAAAATAATCTTAATGGCAATGAAAGTAATAAATGATATTCTTGTCTCTAGGCATTGCACTCACCTGAGACAGTAAGATGGATTTTTTCTAGTGCGTACAGTGAAGTAAACTTTGGGTGGAAACTAATTATTATACCAGAAAATCAACTACATCTAGGATTTAGTTTTACCCATCAGTTTTCCTATAAATAATGGTGTTTTAAACTGGTTTATTAATCTTAGCTTGAGACCTTAAATCTATGCGATTTGATGCCTAACATAAGTACAATCCTCAATTTCTTAAGTTTTATTTAGTTTATTTAAAAATACGTTACAACGTTTTCTTCCACATACAACAGCTAATCGGGGTTTATTATTTTTGTCTGTATAAACATGAATATAAAAATAATATTGAGACATCCATTTTAAGATCAAGACTAATTAAAGTGTTGTGTAATACAGGTTTTAACGCAATACTAATTGTGGCACAGATGTGTTTTAATCTTCATAAAATTAACGAAAAGTGTAAACAGACTTGGCACTTAGATGGTAATTACAGTTTTATCAGATTTGGCGCGTGCGTTCGTGATAAATTATTCTCTTGGGCTGTGATAAGATTCATGTAGACGGAGTTTCATAACGTCTCAGTCAAGCACGAATTTGTTCACGGTTAATTTTGTGTTGAGAAATCTTGACGATTAATAATTAAAGCTCATTCAATCCTTTTAATGGCCATTTATAACATACCAATATTTCACATGGGGCATTTACAATTAATTTAACTTCTTTTCTGACGTTCATAAGTGTAATTGTATACCTATATGAATAAAGTTAGTTTGAGTTTACTCGATGCGATATTCACACATTTATACACACAATTATACATGTAATTAATATTACTATAGGTAAAATAATGTTTATTTACAAGAAATAATTCGACAAAATCATAAAACCTGACGGAATGACAGAACAAAATTAACAGTCCATAGCATTATTGATAGCTTATATCCAGTTAAGCATTTTTAAAGGTTAAATTTTGTTTAATACAATTTTAAATTTAGGATTATTTATACCACGAAATTTTTATTTGCTTTTCCAAGCAAATCTTCAATCCTTACTGTCAACAATTCAACGTAAACAATAAAACTTTACACAAACCAGAACATTTTAGACGTTCACCTTCAAAAATGCAACAAAAATAGATTCATCTACTAGAAATCGCTTCGCAACCGAGAAAATTTTTCATGAAAATTGTATTTTGTCCCTATCGCACTCATGCGTTGAGACAGTCTACTCTGTCACAAGTGGCATGTTGCCAGACTTACGAAATATGAAAATAATTGTGAAATTCGTTATTAATAATGCACTTACGCTTTTATTTAGCGCATGCTCTTGACTTCTATAGTTTAGTGAGTAGAAAGCACCATAATTATTTCTCATAGATTTTCATAGCTATATATTTTATATTTCTCTCTATGAAACCGCGAACCCAACGCTTAAATTCTAGGGCTGTGCTACGTAATATTCACCAGCTCTGTGGCAACACAGTTCTGTTTCGATTTTAAATTGTTTTTTGAAGAGAGGTCAAATGGGCAGGAAGTTGACCTGTTAAGTAATAATGCCGATGCTACTAAGAATCCTGATCTATTAGGAGCTTTAGTGGCATATTGTTTTTTTTTTTAATATATATTTCCTTTAGTTAAGTCCCTGCCTATATTATCATTTCTATTAGTAAAATAACATTTGTAACCAGCATGATTAAGTCCTATTTACTGTTAACAACTTTTTGTATTAATGCGCTTGTTCAACATTATTAAATTTAAGTTTGTCTCTGTTGGGTAATTAATAATAAATTATTTCGAAAAAGCTTTGGGCTTTTTACAGTTATTCAATTTAAAAGCTTAGAGTCTTAGCCGTATATAATTTAACGTAATAACCAAACTTAAGAAGGTAATTTGTAAATCACATTATGCTAAAACCATTATGCAAATCTGATGCACTTAAAATTCGCAACAAGACATAAAATCGCATTGCTCGTTCGAGAAAAAATATAAACAAATGTATCCCAATTTTATAACATGATATTCCAGAGACATTTCTAATAAAAAGTGGCTCAATTAAAGCCGAAATCAAAATTAATACCAGCTCTGTGTTGTCACAGAGCTGGTATAATAATTAAAATGAAATGAAACACAGTACGCGTAGGACGCCCTGGATTTATGTATAAGGGTGAACGTTTTTAAATCGGTTAAGTAATACAGATACATTCCAATTAACAAGCTTAAAAATTCAATCTTAGTATTGTCTTTTGTTAACATAGCTTTTACAAATTTAGAAAACACTTAAACTTATAATTATTTACATATTTTTTAGTAAATTTCCGGTCCGTGACCACGCACACTGTAAAGCACGCGAAACGTCGGAAACTGAAAATTATGTAAATAATTAGAAGTTTATAATAATAATACATAGCTTCAATCCGTATAAAAAGTGTTTTCTTAAATTCAATCTTATTATTAGAAGCCTATACGTAGAGGTTTGATATAACAATTATTGATACAATTTTATTAATGAGCGGTAATTTTTTTGTGTAACTCTGGTAGGCCCTTGCTAGGCTGATCCGAAAAAGAAATTTCCAGTAGAAATTCATAAAAATAGAATATACTGATCAACTGCTTTTCAACAAACACAAGATTCCCTTTCAATATTTTAAGAAATATCAGAATATTTTTAAAAGTTATTAACAATCTAACTTGCTTTTTAAATTCAATTACGATAAATGGATTAAAAACAATATCCTTAGTAACATTATGGTAAGTTCTGCATGTTCGACGTTCCCGATTTCAAATCGTATAAAAAATATATCTTTCAGAAATTTATTTACACCATTACAATAATAAATGTGTTCAAAAAGGTTACAATTTTCAATTATTTGTTGTTTATTAAAGTCTCAGTTTTAATTTAATACTAGTATGTGTACAATATGGATTTGTAACACACTTATTAGCGTTATACAACAATTGTATGGAAAAACATTCAATATAACATAGGCTCACTACTTGAAAGATTTAAGTGGTAAAATAAAATTCCGGTCAAATTTCTAGTTTAACAAAAACATAGACCTTCATATTTAAAAATTCATGTGTGGAAATCATTCAATTACGGAGCTATTTTCGATACTTACAAGCGTAGAAAAGCTAAGAATGCATATGATTCATTGTCATTAAGTGGTCGATACATTCTTGAGTATACCGTCATGAGAAACGTGTGTACATAAGTACATAAGTAGAAAATATACTTCTATGCCGTAACAAGATAATTTTTTATCTTTCGCCTTATTCTACGTTTGTAGAAAAAACGACACCAACAATAGAAAAAAGCATTATCTAGTTAAATAAAGGTTATTTAAATATCACAAAAAATAAATACATTTGTTATTTTTAAATGTTGACTATGAGCGTTTTGTGACGGTGAGCGCGCATCGTAAAAATTTACTCTCATCATTTTTCCCTAACGCGCCAAAAGTAGTATAACTTCTAAAATACATAAAGACTACAAAATACTAAATGTTACATTTATTCTTGATTTTTTTTGCGCTGAAGAATGAATTCGGTTTGGAAATGGTTTAGTGCTTTTCTATACATCGGTTTTAAAAATCTCTTGTCACCTACATTGCAAGATGCTTTTTTTAAATTTAAACATACAATGTTTGCTACCCGTAACCATTCGTAGGAGTACTGTATTTTGCATAGAATTTGATATTTTTTTAAAGAACAGACAGGCAAACTGAACAACTCGACATACGAAATAAAAACATTTTTAGTTATATTTCAAACCAACTAGTTATATTAAACTTAACATTAGGTGTAATTCCAGACACTGTCCTTCAGATTGCAGCGCAATCGAGCATATACTTCCCAAACCATTACACAAAGAACCCTTGCTTTTCTCATGTCGCTCAAGTCTTTTCCTTCCACTCATGATATTGCCGTCCTTTGCTCCTCATTGTCTTAAATATATGCTTTTGAACACCCTTCAAAATCTAAAATACCGTGGTGACTTCTCTCGATGAATGATTTGTTTGTTTGTTCCCAAGACGGATACTATTAAAATTTCAATTAGGTTGCAAATTGTACAATAAAACCAATGCCAAGTACGAATTTACGTTCGTAGCGGTTAAGAACAAACACGATGTTAAATGAAACGAAATATGCTGTAATTGCGACAAAAAATGTATACACAACTAATATATATGCGTTTCTACTGGAACTAGTTGTTAACTAACAGTGTTGGCCTAGGAGCTTCATCGTGCTCTCATCCTTGTGGTCGTCGGTTCCACCTGTCTTTCTACGTGCGTATTTAACATTCGCTCCAACGGTGAAGGAAAACATCGTGAGGAAACTGGCTTGCCTCAGACCCAAAAAATCGTATCAGGCGCAGGAGGCTGAGGCACCTATTTGCCAATTAGATTGATCAACTATGTCAAAAAAAATGTCAAAAACTACTGCATGGATTAGGATACAGTTTTCACTAATAAATAGTGATGATGAGGTAAGAAGGAAGGTTACAATTTTTTTTGTGTATCTTGTTTCAACTTTACTTCATAATTCATGTAGTGGATATTAAATTTTTAAAAATTCGCCTAGATCTAAGTATCCAAGGTTGAACTAAGGTTCTACTCCAAATGGAATATAAAAGAATAGGAATAAATCTAAAAGTTTCATTTTTGTTTTTACAATCGATTGACGATGATGAAAACACAAAGAAAAAAAGTTTAAATTAGGAAAAACTTAAGAGCCAACATTGACAGTTCACAATTCTACGTATTTCATAACATCTTCTAGTACAAGGGCAGTCAACTCCCATCGCTCGTGACTTCGCGTCATTTAAAAGTACGATGATAATACGCTCGGCTTTATTCATCCCGTTTAATTATAGATTAGAAGAAAAACCGAGAAACAACCCACGCACGTATACGTTACAAATAAATAATTACTAAGTAATGACGCATCATTTAGAAATAATTAGTACGATCTTTTGAACCGACTTCAAATCCAAAGGGGAACAATTCGACGAATATTATTGAATAAAATCTATTTAAAGAAAGTTCTTATTATTGTGCAACAAATCTGTAAGAACCTAACGTAATGGTTTAAAACTCTATCGTAATAGACGTTTGTATTTTCTTTCAAAAATTAAAATTGGCTGGAGGGCCCCTAAAAGCATGTAACTATATAAAAATAATAGAATTTACCTAATAATGATATGATAGGTTTATTAAATGTAATTTTATAAACGACTGTAAGTGAAAAAAGCTAAACGATGTAATTAAGAATGACACTCAAATGTGGAATCCGGATTTTCTCCAAAAACATTGGTTATGTGCGTGAAATAAACGTGACACGCCTTACAAAACTGGTATTTTTGGATGGTTTTGTCTTTTTGTTTTTTTCCTATTTCTATTTCTTTCTGCCATCCATCCTCTTAGCGACCGAATTATGTTTCATTGATCAGAGAACATTACAGATGTACCCAGTTACCTTAACATAACGATTATAGGGATGCAAATTTTATACTACGTTAGATATCAAATTACCTTGGCGGTTGAATTCAAATTATCATCAAATGAATTTTCCTGAAAATTTCATGAATATAATTGTGGCTACAATTCGTGGAATATTGGCATTTAACAGAGACTAGACTAAACTGAACATAATGTTTATTCGATATTATCGGAAGAAAACGTTGACCTAAAATCGGGAAACTGTATACAATAATTGAAACATTCTTGTCTGAAAGATTTAAACTTTATCGAAATGCATTTCTGTTTGAGTTAAGATCTAAAATAGAGCATTGTTTACACAGACTTCAACGTATGCTGAAATAGATTTCCTGTAACCTAACTTCTATAACGTTCTACATTATAATGTAGATGTATACTCAAAAGCCTGTTACCAAGCAAATAATTTAACAATATGGTTAAATATTAAAATCACCCACGGGCTTATTTGAAAATCTGAATGTAGAAATTCAAACGTTAGTTAAATGGATACATCATTATTGTAGTATATTCAGATGAAAACTTTATTAAGAGCCCCATATTAAAATTGATAATTTGACAAGGAAATAAATCTATGAGTGAGATTCGGAAACGAGCACGAACGTCGCTCGACGGACGTAGTCGTCCCATATATCAAAATCCAAAATATTTTGCGAAAAATATAATACGACCTCCTACGTCATGGAGACTTACTGTGGTGTTACTCTGCCCCATCTAGGGACAATATGTTATTAAGTAAGGGTTAGATTTAGCGATTGAAAAGTGTCGTTTTTGAATCTTACTTATAAAATTACTTGAACAATCGTGAAACATATCCTGCTGTGACTTCAAAAAGTGCTACTCAAAAGTAAAATATTAAGACGTAGCGATGTTACAGTACAACATTTGGTACTTTAAGGTTAAAAAATAAATCATATACATGAACTGTTCTCATATATACCTATAGTAATTACATTCAGTTTCGTGTGAGTTTCATGTAGATTAGTATAATTAATTTCAAATTATTGAAAATCATATTTCAAAAATATTTCTCTTAATTAATGTCAAAATAAATCTACTCACCGGTATAACCGTTCATTTTCAGTTGCCAAGAAAAAATAAGACAAATGGCACTGAAGCCACTGAAGGGCGAATTTTAATATAGAGATTATGAAAGTTGATACAGGTATAGTAGAGTAAATAATATAACCTTATTTATTGTTTACGTAATTTTATTTATTTAATTAAAGATTGGAATATATTTATTTAAATTAAACCTAAGCATAGCAATTAAATTTACAGTATTTACATATTTTCTTAACCTACAAGGTAATAATAACAATGATTAGAAATGAATGAAAAGAAAGGTTAAGGTAAATTTAAAAAAAATTGTTTTTTTCCTCACTTTATTGCGATACTTATTCGTTGAGCGTGTGCACAAGCTCTAGGGTACTATCTACCAGACGCCAACTTTAATTTTTCTCATTCTCTCTCCTCATTTAATTATTTATTAAACAACATTACAACACAGTATTTTTCAACATTATATCTGTTTTATAAGCAGTGAAATAAATCAAAGCTAGCCTAATGATAGCAATGAAGATTGTTCAGTGTTCGATTTTTTAACGTTAAAATCAATTATAATTTCTGAATACCCTCAACTGTTTTTGTGTTGTGAGTGTTAAAGGTCTCAAATTGTCTGTGTTCATTTGCATTAGTGTACCTTCAGAACTCTACTACTATCGGTGACAGTCACAGTAGTGTTGTAAAAGTAAGGCACGTATCAACGGCCACTGAGTTGTTTTGTGATCTACCTGCATTCTTCCAGACATATACACAAAAACATATTTAACTATAACCTGTACCTGCATTTAATATAATCTCAAATAACATATTTAAATGAATAATATAATTGATTATTTATTTAGTAGTATATTGTTTAGTTGGCGATATATAAACCGAGGCATCCTCGAATAAGCACTTTGTTGTTATTTAAAGTCGTTTTGTTGGAGTACGAGACTTATGGAATACATTACACTTGTCTGTATCCATGTACTGTAATGCAGGGCCAGTCTTAATAAATATCAGTCTGTAGAACATTTTGTATAAGTAAATGATAGCCTTACACAAGCTTAATACGGACAATGAACTTGTAATGTTTTAAAATAACAAAAGTTTAATTGTAAATTGGATGACTTCAAGACGATCTTTCAAGACCTGACAAAGATGAATGAAACTAATAATTTAAACAAAATATTGCTTTAATATAGCTTAAAAGCTTTTAGCATTTATTGTGACATTCAATTTTGTTTATAGCATGTCATTATTCTTTAATCTTATTTGTAATACAAAATATTCTTTATTATACAATTACATACTTTTACAGGATATTTAATTAGCTATACGCTGAACTTTTATTCCAGGTTATATTAGACGTCAAATATTTGCTAAATTAATTAAATCTCTTACTCTGTCTAATCTATAACAATTAACAAACTTCTATTGTAACAATTTAAAATTAAGAACTTTCATCCATATAAGAAGCTACAAAGATGTAAGGAACTAATAAGGTATCAAAGGAAGAAGTGGCTTCCTTGCAACTTTATCCATTCCGTGTAACAAACGCCAAAGATATTTGCTATAGGCAATGATAGAATTACACGAAATAAATTAGCAAATTAGTTATTGCTTTAATGATATAAATAATATATAATGTTTTTTTACGTGGCTCACTTTTCTTCTTCCCGTGATTCTCTTGAAAAACAGATGTATATAGTATAGATGTTTATACAATTTTATTTCCACAAATGGTCTCATTTTGCTGTAATGAAAATTAATAAATTGTCTTTAATAGAAATTTTGTACCGTCAGACGCTTGTATCTTGTTTTCCTAACTAATATCAAGTACTGATAGGTGATTTCCATAAATTGGTCAAGGCCAACGATATTTTAAACATTTCAAATAAACTTTTAAAACTACAGCATATATTAACGAAGTCATGAAATGTGTACTGTCAAATATACGATTTATGGACTTTTCAAAGAGGTTATTAGTTTAAAACTTATGAAATTCCTCTTAGTATCTGCGAGTATAAACATATCCTGTATAAAAGAGACATTCATAAGTTCTTTAAGATTGATTTCAAAAAGTATTTACATATTTGTTAGATCATTTTCTATCTTAGTCGGAAAACACCTAACGTCACTGTTATCCAACTTGCAACTTCCTACGCAAATTCCCACAGTGCCTCGGAACTCCGCCAACTTTCAGTTTAGTTACGATTTCGAAAACGAACCGACGTCCGCCGCCGGCACTTACCGAGTTTCGATCAGTTTCGAATATTTCAGTACCCACTTCCGGTCCAGTTCCGTTGTAATTGTGTTTGTGAGTGTGATTTGTGGATTGGATTTTTACTTTTGTTGTTGGTATGTATTTAAAATTTACCTCTAATTATTTCATATCATTAGCGATGATCGAGTAAAATTCCCGCAAGACGAGGCCTTCGCATTAACAGAAATAGAATTATTCGTTCACTTGTTAATGCTAGGCACCCACACGCTTAGCCTTCGTTAGATGGCGCTGACCAGATGAGTCATATCGCTTCGCGCCAAGTTTGTCTGATAAATGATGGTATGATTGACTTATGTCAATCCTGGATTTTCGTGATTCATAATATTCCCTACATGCTGTGCAATAATAGCTCGTATCAGTGGTTTATAACTGGTCACGCGTCACGCCTGGTTATCCCAGTCTCTGCGGCTAGAAGGTGAAGGTGCCTGTTTAATATAGATCTAATAAAATATAATTGTCAAAAATTGTCTAAATGTTAATGACATAGTTTCCAGAAAAAGCTATTGATAGTAAAAGAATAAATATTTGAAGTTTCGTAAGCATCATGTAGACAGATCGTCATTATTGTAAAGAAGAGTAGATTTATAGAACTTCTGTGCCTAATACTAATACAATATTAATATTATTGAGAATTAAGGTTCACTAATAAACAATGAAAGTGGAACAAATTAACGTTGTTAAATTCTGACACAAATATTACAGCAAGAATTAAATTTGTTGGCTACATTTTTATAACGATATGAATTTTTGTGAAATTTTATCGTTAACACATTTGGAAACCTCTAAAGAATTAAAATTTCGATCCATATTTTTTTGGGGTTATGAATTGAAATCATTTTTGTAAACCACAGCACTTGTTAATGTTAATAATTTACGAACCATATGATTAATTTATCTGGCTGACTTTCTTATTCTTTTACTTCATTCTATATACCAATATATTTTGTAAGTAAAATACTATATACTTCATACTATATACTTCACGTGGTCACTTGTAAAAAACTCATTATATTATGCTACCGAACCAGCAACTGATACATTTTATACAATATATTTCGAGTCTGTTATCGTTTTAAGAGATAAAACTGTAGGACTTTAATAATGTTTTCTGTAGTTTAAAATTTACTGTCTCTTCAAATCATATTTATAATAATAATAGAAGCAGCTGGAAGGCCTGTGTGTTACACCCTGATAATCAAAACCGGCACATCTGCTGTATTAGATTAAGTTAGGTTCTGTAACTAAAACAAATGTTTATATATATTTTGCTGAGTCTCAGCAAACAAAACATATTAATACATTAAAAAATAGATATGTTCCTCTATATATAATATTTGTTCTCGCGTACACATGCTACGTAAACCGCAAGCAATGTTGTAGCATTGTAGATACATCGAAACTTAATAAACTTCACAGGTTACCCAGAGAATTTTATAATAATATTTTTTTACTCATTTATGCTATAAGCAATATAAAAAAAAATCAGAGCTAATAATGCATTTATAATTGCTAATTAAAATGAGTAGGGAGAACAAAACAGTTGTATTGTTTCCTGTGTTATTTTTAAATTGTAGTTTTATAACAAAAACTAAACGTTTATATTAAAACTAAGATGAAATTTATAAAAAACAAAATTTATTGTATAAAAACTAAGTCTTAAGGTATGAAGGAGGCGAGACGGTGATAATGCTACTCCAAACAGTCCGGTAATTTTCCATTGCTCCTAGCGATGCCTGTTGGATTTAAAATTGTTGGAAGAAGGCAAGAGTACAGCGAATGATGTCATATATTAATAATACGAATACATACAAAAATCCTTTAATATTGAATTAATAAAATAAGACGAAATAAAAGATTAAAAAGAAGGTTAGCCTTAAGGTTTTATTCATTAAATGAAACAAATCGAAATGTTTATTCGACAGGGACAGAAGTAAGACAACTTT
Organism: Pieris brassicae; assembly: GCF_905147105.1. Taxonomy (NCBI): domain Eukaryota; kingdom Metazoa; phylum Arthropoda; class Insecta; order Lepidoptera; family Pieridae; genus Pieris; species Pieris brassicae. The sequence continues at coordinate 21,201,851 of NC_059670.1, forward strand.
AATAAATAAAAGCTTGTGGTTGGAGATATATTTAGCGTTATATCATAAGAACCTCCCTCTAAGAGGTTAGAGAATTAATTGTTAGTGAAAATAAACTTTAATTATTCAATCAAATACTATTAAATGTGACAAGTATTGTATTATTGTATAAGTACAAGAAAAAATCTAATATTGTTTATTCCAATGTAATCACCAGATCGGTAATCGTTGTTCGAATTTCAAAATTACGCCATATTTAAAATAAAAACGAGTGACAATTGTCTCCTTAATTGTATTATACTAAACTTCGTGAAAAGCTTTTTCACAAAGTCCAATCACTAAAGCGGTATGATAAGTCGTAAAATCTAAATACTTGCATCGTTTCCTGCTTGTTGAGCACACATTTTTTTCATAGTAATATGTACTGAAAAGTTGTTTAAAATTTTATAAATAACGGCTCTTATTTAATCAGAGACATCCTCCGTTTGATCAGATGACATATGATACGGTTGAGATCAAATAACAGTAATAACGTACTCGCCAACGTTCTTGGCGAGTACGTTATTACAGCTTGTATTATGTAGAATATACAATATACATTCTATCTTTCCATGCGTCCCGTGCTGGTCTCTTTTCCATTTCTTCAATAATGATGTCATTATCAATAGCTTCGTCTCAGATATTTTGCTATTAGAACCAAACGATGCGGTGACAGATTCGTCAAGGGCTTCTGCGCCGGTCGGAGTACATAAATGCCACCCTTTTGTTATCGTAATATGCGCGCATCTCCATAAATATCCTCACATGTGAGAAATCAGTCACGGTGACGAAAATCACACTGTCAGTATGAGTGAGCCAATTTCCTTATTAGTCCTTGATTTGTATGTGAATAAATAGGTGAAACTGCTATTATTTTACTATATTGTTATTGTAAAGGTTTCTAGAGGTTTTATTCTTGTTATCACTTTAAAACATTAAATGAAGCACGATTTCTTTCATTACCTGGCATATGGGCTGTTAATCTTTAAACCGACTAATTCATTTGCCAACGTGGGACAATTGGAAGATTTCCTAAAATTATTTGGAATTTAAATTTAAGTTTTTCATAATGTGTTTTGATAATATTTTTTAATGTAATAGCAAGCAAACGGGCAAGAGGCTCACCTGATGTGAAGCGATACCGCCGCCCATGGACACTCACATTGCCAGAAGGCTCGCAAGTGCGTTGCCGGCCTTTCAAGAATTGGTACGCTCTTTTCTTGAAGGACCCTAAGTCGAATTGGTTCGGAAATACTTCAGTGGGCAGCTGGTTCCACATAGTGGTGGTGCGCGGCAAAAATATGTTTGTTACATTATCAGAATAAGAATTTTAGAAAGTCTAAGGGGGCACAAAAATGGTTTGAAACACTTTGCTATCTACTTAACACTCGTTTAAAGCAGGAGATTAATTATGACTTATCCATTAGAACGTTATTCTCTAGATTAAAATTAAAAAAAGTCTATATGTGTATGTGTATATGTCTCATCTATATGTTATATGAATAAAAACATTATTCCAGGTTTTCCCAGCGACGGCAGCTTTCCCCCGCCAGTAATGACAAACAGCTAGCAATATGGGGGTGGCCGACGATTTTGCCCCAAGCTTCACGCAGAAGCCGCAGCTGAGGCAGGAGGATGATGGGAACAAGCTGGTCTTCGAGTGCCAGCTCTTCGCAGGTCCCAAGCCTGAAATCAGCTGGTATCGCAGTGATGAACTGCTGAAAGAGGATAATAGGACACAGTTTAAGTAAGTATCCATACATATATAGAACATATCAAGACATCGATAGTGATAGACTGACTTCACAGTAGCGACGTTTTCTTATTGGTTTAGTACTGTAAGGATAGTGTATGTACTTTTGTGAATAAATAAATAATTTTCAGAATCCAGAGTGTGGCAAACAACCAGTACCTGGTGGTTTTGGAACTAGATGATGTGGTCGAAACAGACGCTGGACTTTACAAGGTTAAAGCTAAGAATAAGATGGGCGAGGTGGCCGCCTCCATCAATCTTAACTTTAGCCGTAAGTATTTGGAAGCTCTTTGTTCTAATTCAACAAATAATCACGAAATTCTTGTTATCCAGAAATTACCAATATTAAATGTGCTCGGAAGTAATTCATTTAAAATGTCTAAATTTGTAAAATTTAAGTGTTTTACAGTCAAATAATTAATAAAAGAATTGATATGATACAATTATATTATAAAAATTTTCAGAGGAAGCTAGATATAAAACCAGAAATAATTAATTTTCGATTTTTGTTTTTCAGCTGCAGACGAAGAAAAACAGAAGTGAGTATATTTACTGAGATTTATTATTTTCGTCAAATGTTTTCGAAATCTGTTAAGCTAAAGTGAAAATTTATCTATGGTTGATAGCTATGCTAACCTACTTTAGAGCAGTGTTTCCCAACGTGGGGCCCACGCCCCAATTCAATTGGGGGGCAATTCAAAATTTATTAAAATTATATGGAATTATAATTTAATTTTTTCATTACGCGTTTTACATATTGTGAATCGTTAACAAGTGCTTAGTAATTTCTTCCTAAAATGGAAAATTATGATAGGTAACTTTTTAGGTAAAATTTTTCTTTAATTTAATGATTAAATTTAAAAAAATAAATGGTATGTATTCCATATCTATATGTAGAATAGGAATAAAAAAATATGTTGAGGCTAAGGTGTGGATGCTAAGAGGTTGGAAAACACTGCTTTAGAGGGTTTATACAGTGCAACGTTATTCCAAGATAATGTTATAAAAATGATAATTCATTTTCATTTAATTGTCTTTAGGCACCATAGAATACTCCCTGTTTGAGGACCGATTTCAAAGAAAACCTTTTTAAACATAACTCGTAATCTACGTCCACTAAATATCTGTTTATCTTTATATACTCTGCTCAATATTTATTATTTATACTAGACCAATTAACGGGGATTAATTAAGGTATTTGTGTCTATTTACAGACAAGTAGACGGTAAGGCGCCAACGTTCGCGCGCAAGCCAGCAATCCGACAAGAAGACGACGGCAAGCGATTGATCTTCGAGTGCCGCATTGAAGCTGAGCCAGTGCCCAATGTCAGCTGGTCTCATAACGGGACCGGTGTCTCTCCCGGTGCTAGACACAAGGTATTACATGCAAAATCTATTTTTTATCACAATTTTCTAATAAATTATTATCGATGTCGATAATCCTGGGGATTGATTTGCACCAGTTCAAGCAATTTGTATGACTAAAAAGAGTGGCGGAAAGTTTCTTGCCAGTTCTTCTTGCCCGCTCTACGCCCTTGAATTGCGAAGAGTAAATGTAAATTTACAATTAATTTAACTTCTTTTCTGACGTTACCTATATGAATAAAGTTTGAGCTTGATATGTATTATAATTTATGTCAACACTACACTTACTCGACACATTGACAGTATTCTAATGATCTTATAAAAAGGGTAGTTTAATTACTTCAAATATGGTTCAGCGATGGCTGGCACACGTCATGCTTGTGAACAGGTCAGCACCTGGAATGTGGACTGCGAGAATTCCGTTCAGTTTAGTAATTATAATACAAATAAAGAGCGGACCGAACCTCCCTCCTTCTGGTTTGCTATAATTTTGTATGATGTTTGATGTTTTAAAAGAGTACCGAGAGGTTCATACGCCGACTTTTTCTCTCGACCTACACCTTTGCCGATGAGTAGGGATGTCTACGATCCAAATTTAATGATGTGGAATAGTGATAGATGTATTCTATAATAAACATATTTTATTTTATTTTAAAATAATTAAACAATATATATATTTTAGTTATAAGTGGCCATATAAAATGTATAAGAAGTGACCTTGACCTCATTTCTTGGCTTTGATAACCTATATATAGGATTAATTATCTAGAGGTTCAATCAAAGTTTCCTCACTACCTATTCTTTATTTTTTTTGAACAAATCTCAATTTTCAAACGTTTTTGTTATAAATATTTATTTTTATAAAGATCTATTAATTCTGTAATCAAAATAACTTTTTTATTAGTATTATAATAATATTAAAAATCATTTTTTTGAATATATATAACGCCCGATTTATTGTAATATCAGTTTCTAGTCTCAGTCAATTTTTAAGACTAAAACTTTCAATATATTGAATACCTTTACTATTTTTTTTACAACATAGTGTACTAGCTCTAGCAGTGATCTGTGGTTTAAGCCGTAGTGGGGTTATGAATTACTTAATTAAATACAACATAATCACATTACTAAACTACATTAGCAGTCTTTCAGTATACCGCCATTTGTGAAGGCTTTAATAGGATTCTGGCAAATGATTATTAACAAATATATATTGTTTATAAATAATTAAGAGATCAATTTTTGTCGTTGTACTGTCGCTGTACGTACTTTCACATGTGTTAAGATTTAAGATTGTTTTTCATAATTTTAATTTTTTCATTTAATTTTCAGTTAACTGTTAACAAGGACGGCAAATCTTATTACGCCTCGCTGGAAATCAACAATGTGACTGTTGAAGACGCGGGCAAATACAGAGTGACCGCTAAGAACGAACTAGGAGAGAGTAACGCTACAATAAGTTTAAACTTTGACAGTAAGTATCGAAAAAGGAATTTTTAAGTCCACATTAGCCATAGTCCGTTATAGTTCACCAAAATTGGTAGAATTCTGAGCAAAAACTTTCGCGAGCTCTTTAAGGTTTTTTTTAATTATAATTTAAATAGTGTTTAAATGAATAATTGTTGTATTACAATTAGTAAAGATGTAATCACTAAGGCAGATGTAAAGAACGCAAAAAAATGTTACAATTGTAATGTTGCGTAAAACGTATATATTTACAGTTTATTATAAAATTCAACACAGCGTAAACATAAAAATGGGAAAAAACGAAAGAGTACTGAAGTTAAACAAGTTCAATTGAACTGATTTATCTATGATGATTATATGTTTTACAATAATTTACCATAGTCATTCGATTTCTTTCTAATAAAGTTTATGCTTTGTTTAAAAAGAAAAGACAGGTCCTTAATTGAATAAAGGGCTGCATTTGTATAGTCGTAACTTCATAGGGAGGGTACAAACTGCTTAAGCCGTATTTTACATAAAACTAAATAATGAGGTGTTTGTCTCAGTGTTACACTTATTTACTTAAAGCTTTGAAGGTGCGATTATTATATAACCATCTGTGTCATTTTGTTTTAAAATGTAAATGTAGAATTTGCAGCTTTTGTTTCATGAACTAATTTCAATTATACACATTACACTTATATACATGTATTGTTATCCGTTTAAGATGTTTTCTCACCCTTCAATGCATGTATATTATTCATATATTTTTCACATAAAAATACCCAAGGAATTACACTGCACAAATTACTCTTATCATCTTTCATATTATGCACGCGTAGCGTTGTATTCATTATTATTTTATTCAGTTGCTTTAACGCTTTATTAATTTTTCTTATATTCATTAATCAATGTATCTTTAATCTTAAACTTATTGGCAACTGTTATGCGTACTATTCAATTATATAAAATAGGTTTATGATTTGTATTTTTATATGATCCAGTTATACTTTTACTATATTCGTATTCATTAACTTCTTCAATATGTTCCTCATTTAACTCTTAAACCTGCCTGAATATTAATTAATAATGAATTGACACAAAACGTAAGAAAACATCTTAAATGCGATATTAAACTGATGACTGAACATTTGAAAATTACGCCCCGATTGATTAACGAATGTAATATGATGATTAGGCGATGAAGCGCCCGTACCTGAAGATTATATTAAACCAACTTTTACGGAGAGACCAGTTATCAGACAATCGGAAGATGGTACCAAAATAACGTTTGAATGTCGATGTGTTGGCAAACCGAAACCAACCATTACATGGTAAGGGCCATTAACTATTCTTTTGACACTGACAATACTCGAATATCAATTAACTGAAACTTGACGAAACAGGTATCACGGCAAAAAGTTAGTTAAGGAAAGTAGTCGTTACAAAATATCGCTCGAAGAGGATCAAACGCTGTATCACATTGCGCGACTTGAAATAATAAACGTAGAGAATGCAGATAAAGGTGAATATAGGGCTGTTGCCAAAAACAAGCACGGTGAAGGCGTAGCAAAGATCAATTTGAATTTCCAAAGCGGGGACAAACCTAAGTATGCATTTGTACTTCTACTGTACTTTAAATCGTTGTAGGTCAGAAATAATAACAATTCCCCTTTTAAACAGAATTCCCGACGGTAAAGCACCCAGATTTCCCAAGAAGCCTACTATTAGACAAGAGGGTGATATTCTCATTATGGAATGTATACTAGAAGCTCATCCATTACCAGATATAACATGGTTTCATGGAGATAAAGAAATAAAGGACGGCGTTAAGATGAAAATGTCTAGGAAAGCTATTGGAAAAGACACGTACAATTTAACGTTAGAAATATTAAGCCCCACTGCAGAAGATGGTGGAAATTATAGATGTAACGCCTTTAACTTGTTTGGCGAGAGTAATGCTAACATTGCCCTCAATTTCCAAGGTAAAAAATGGAAGTTAAATATATAGAGTCAGTACGCATACAGTAGCGAATGCATGTTAGGTAGATTTGTCAATTGCATGATACAGTATTCAGTTTATCATTCCGAAACATCACAAAAAATTAAAAAAAATATTTTAAAGTTCATCACCCTAACTTAAAATTGTACTAAGGAGGATAAATAAATGATAACTTAAATAATCAAATAGGAATGAACACTTAAAACTATGACTAACTCTATAAATAAATTATTTTATTCAGGTGGGGATGACGAAAATGGTTTCGCACCTTCGTTTATTGAGAAACCGAGAATTATTCCCAATGAAGATGGCACGCTCATCACAATGCGTTGTATTTGCAAGGCTAAGCCGGCGGCTGAAGTCACGTGGTACAGGGGATCAACCGTTATTAAAGCTAGTAGTAAAATTCAAATCAAATCATCAGTTATTAGCGAAGATGTTTATGAATTAGTGTTACTTTTATCAAACCCGACTGCAGCGGATGGTGGCGCTTACCGCTGTCATGTCGTAAATGAATTCGGAGAAAGTAACGCTAATCTGAACTTAAATATTGAAGCAGAACCAGAGCCTGAGGGTGAAGGTCCGACATTTGTTGAAAAACCAACTATTCAATCAAAGGACAATGGAAAATTAGTAGTTATGGGTTGCAAAGTTAAAGCTAGCCCAAAACCAACGATCGTCTGGTACCACGAGGGTAAAGAAATAAAGGACTCATCAAAAATTAAAACCAGGATCGAAGTGAAAGAAGATATTTATACCATAATATTAGAACTTATCGATCCTGGAATTGAAGACTCCGGATTGTATAAATGCAATATTAAAAATGAACTTGGGGAGCTCAACGCGAATTTAACGCTCAATATTGAAAGTAAGTATTTTAAAACAAAATATAATTATTCTTGTTTTTGAAATTATTACATATTTCATCGATAATATGCTTTTCATACAAAACAATTGTTTTCTAGTCATTCCAGTTATTAAAGAGAAACCAAAGATCATTAAAATAGTTAAGAAGAAGACTGTGATTGTTGAATGTAAAGTATTAAGTAAATTTGCTCCTGCGTGTACGTGGTATAAAGAAGCTAGTGCCGTTAAAGAAAGTTCGAGACATACAGTTTTGATAGAACCATCCAGAGAGGTAAATAATCATATCATTGATGTTTAATAGTAACCCAATTTATATATTTTTATTTAAAAACCATTTTATTGTAGGGTGAATTTACAGTTAAGTTAGAAATTTCGAATGTTAACCAACAAGATAAAGGTTCTTACAAATTAGTTGCTAAAAACGAAAAAGGTGAAGCCACTTCACAAGTCGTGGAGATCACCGAGATACCTGAAGAAAAGGGTGAAAAGCCATATATCATCAAACATTTTAGAAGCTTGGTAAGTAATAAGTATAATATGATATTAAAACGAGGAAATTTTACTGAGCAAAGGTTGTTAAACATACAATTTCATTATAGGCTAAAAAAGAAAACGAAGAAGCTGAATTTGTTGCTATTTTGAAAACATCTGATCAATCATGTAGATGTACATGGTACAAAAATTCAACGGTTATAAGAGATTCTTCAGAAATAAATACATCATTTGACGGTACAAACGCTCGCCTTATTATAAGAAAGGTGACATCGAAATATGTCGCAAATTACAGAGTTGTAATAAGAAATGAATATGGAGAGGATGAGTCTAGTGCAGATTTAACACTTGTTGAGGAAAAGGTAATGTTTACACAAAAATAGGAATTAATTTAAAACTTGATTACTATATTAGATAATAAATATGAAATATATTTTTATTTTAAGAAAAAGAAAAAAGAAGAAGAAGAAGAAGAAACTACGGTGATTGAGGAATCTGAAGAAGAAATGTCAATCGTAGAAGAAAAATCTATTATTGAAGAAAATCATGTTGAGGAAAGAAAAGTGAGTTGATAAAAATTAAAAAGCCCTTGTTATTTGCCTGCCTCTCTTTCGTTCAGTACCACTCCGTTACGATCCTGTTCCATTTTTGCTTCTTCTCTCTCATGATATTATCCGTCTACCTCCACTTTAGTTGTATGTGGTGTTCTTGTCTTTAAATTTTATTATATTTTAATATAGCTTAATTTTATTTATCTTTCCCTTTTACTTCTTTCTATACTGTATTGACAATTTTTATTCTCACCGTGACCATGCACGCTGTAAAGCACGCGAAACGTCGGAAAAAAATAAATTTAAAATTACGATAAATAATCATAAGTTTATAATAATACAAATAGCTTTAATCCGGTTAAAAACTTCTTCTATCTTCAGTTGTTCGGTCAATGCAAAAAATGGCCAAATACACATATTGACTTTTCTCTTTTCCTTGCCCTATATAAATATATTAACGTTTTTTTTATTTTGATTTTGCTATTGACAAACCCGCCTTCTACAACTAACTGCAATATTGTCTTCTAAGAAAAATTCCGGTTAAGACTAAGACATATGTTATATACTGATATCTAATAAAGGTACTGTTTTTCTAATAAGGAACAGAAAAAACAAGCGGAAGAGGAAGAAACTACTATCATCGAACAGAAAAAGGCAGCTGCTAAAAAGGTTACAAAGAAACAGGAAATTAAAATTGAAACTCAAAATGAAGAAGTCTCAGTTGAAGCAAACAAGTCTGAAACTAAATCTGAGGCTAAAAAAGTTGAGACTAAAGTTCAAGAAACTAAGAAGGCTGAAGTAGAGCAAGAAGAGACCAAAAAAATCCTAGAGAAGAAGACTGCAAAGACAGAGGAAGAGAAAAAAGCACTCTTAGAAAAGATTGAAAGTAAGAAAAAACCAGAGCCTGAACCAGAAAAGAAAATTGAAGGAATTCCCAAGCTCAAACCAGTTAAGCCAAAAGAAGAACCAAAGGAGGAGACAGAAAAAACTACAAAGAAAACAGAAGAAAAGAAGAAAGTTATTAAAAAGAAGATTATTAAGAAGAAAGAAGAGGATGTAAGTAGCTATATATTTCTTAAAAATCACGTTGAAGTTTAATGTTAAATTAACTAAATGTTATTTGTTTGGTAACGATATGATTTATTTCAGACATTCAAGGAGTATTTTTTATGTAACTTTATGTTTCATGCTAATAGATAGTGTTGTGGAAATTTTGTGATAACATTTGTTATAATATGTATTTATTAGGAATTCAACTTTGATGACGATTATGAGCGCCCTGTTCTGGAGAAGTACGAAAGAATCACACCTACACCACTCCAAAAAACACCTAAGGTTGATGAAACACCAAAGGTAAACATAAAAACACACAACAAGATATATTACTTTTTAAAACTCGAATAAAATAGTAAAACTTAAACCGATTCACGTTCTTTAGACCAAGCGTGCTTCAATTTCTGAAAGTACCAAGAAGCGACAAGGAGAACCAGAAGAGAGACCTCAAGATACTCCGACTGTAGACAAAGACCATAAAATTGATACAAATGACGAGGTACATTTTTATTATCAAAAATCAAAAATAATTTAAATTAATCATATGTATATCTCGAACATATAACTTGGCAGTCGTATTAAAACACTTAACTTTTTAACGATAGGTTATTGAGGAAACACGAAGAACAAGTATTAAAAAAGGTATTCGGAAACCTGAAGAACCTATTGATGAAATATCACAGGTTAAATTATCAAAAACTCCTACAAAACCAACTGAAATACAAACCGACGAGCCCCAAACTGCTCAATCTAAAAAGGCGGTTAAAAAGGTAGAAATGTATTATGTAATCAAGCAAATAGTATTATAGGCAAATCATATACCTAATTAAATTGTTTATATTTTGTTAAGCCTGAAGAACAGAAAGAGTTTGTCGATGATTACGAAAGACCAGACCTTGAAAAATACGATAAGGTCTCTCCATCGGCTCTTGATAAAACAAAGAAAGAAAATGGTGTTTCTGAGGTATATAAATAATTTACTCACAAAATTAATAACGTCGCGCTTTACGTTATACATAAGTATATTTAACAATAAACCCCTCCAATTTATAGGAACCATCAAAGTATGTAGACGATTATAAAAAGCCTGAGCTTGAAAACTACGAAAAAGTTACACCTACACCAAAAGATATACGTCGTCCAAGTGATAGTCAGGTATTCAAAGACTTTTTCATGAACTTCTAATGATTTTTAGTTTTGGGTATTTAGAACTGTTAAGTTAAATTAAAACAAAATTATATCAAATCGTAATGAAATTTTCATAGGATGAGACGGATATGATGACTGGTAAAATTAAGCCTAAACCAAAAGATGGTGAAACAGAAATGCCTGCACTCCGAAAGCGAACTATCGTTAAAGATAAGGTAATAAAGGAAATTTCATAAACGGTACCAGATACGTTAAATATGTATTAACTTTAATTATTATATAGGAGGAGGAGAAAAAATCTGATGAGAAACCTAAGCCCAAAACTACCAAGAAAGATGACACTAAACCAAAGAAACGTCCATCTCTTAAACAGAAAGAGGTAGCTTACAAGTCTATACATTAACAAAATACAACTAAAAAAATAAAACACAATGCATCGATATTAGTCAGGCCTATAATCTTTTAATTGTTAACTTCTTTTAAAATCTATTCTCTTCTATTCTACCAACAAATAATTTTCTTATTTGCTTCTTTAATTAAGTTCTAACGTTCTTCCTCGGTGAAAAAGGCAAAAGAATATATACTGCATGGCTGACAAAAAATAATCAACTACATTCTGTATTTCGTAAATGTATGTAATCTGTAATTTAAAATACCAGTGTAAGTCATTATTCAATGTATAGTTTAAATCAATAATGCGCTTGATTATACTATACTGCCGTTATCGATTCTTTAGTTATTTAAGTTTTTATCTTGAAGGTTGATGAAGAAGAATTTATTGATGATTATGAGAGGCCAGTTCTTGAGAAATACGAAAGAATTACTCCGACTCCTATAGCGAAAAAGAAGAAGGTACACTTTTACAATAACACTATACCGCACAAACATAAAAATATACTAACGGATTAGAGAGAGTTACACTATAATGTCATAATATTAGTAACATTTTTTTGTTTGCCGTTTTAATATGAAATATATAGATAAAGTTAAAACACAAATTTACATAAATTTTTCATAGGAGGAAAACCTTACAAAAGATATCACCTCTACTTCATCCGTACAACGTCAGTCAGTAAAAGATAATGATATACCTGAGGTACGGCAAACATATATTGAATTTTATTTATTGTAATTTATAATCATTAAAAAATATTAAATAAATACATTTTAATAGCCAATGGAAATTGACGAGAATGAAGATTATTCAGGAACAGAATACAAACCTAAATCAAAGAAAGATGAAGACACAACAAAAACACAAACTTACCAAAATGCACAAAATGAACCAATGGTTTGTATCAAAGCTATAAAATAAATAGTAAAATGTTAAAAATCATAAAATGATTTTTTTTTGTATTTTTCTTAGGCAGAAGACGATTTTGTAGAAACACACACAAAATCGGTAGGGCCAAAGAAAGAAGAAGCGCAAAAGTATCCTTCTTTGAATAACAAAGAGGTAATCTTCATTTTAGATAAAAGTTAAACATGTATTTTAATGTTACATTAGTTAACTTTAAATATTTTTATTAGGACATTCCGAAACACACTGACGACAGAAACCAAACAAATCCCGAAAAAGATAGCAAATATGTATCTTCACCTACAGATACTGATAGACCAATTAAAGTAAAGGTATATTGGTAATCAATATTTAAAAAAAAACATCAATCAGAGTCAAAACAAGATAATGATATTTTTTTCTATTAGGATGATGATGAGCCGGTCATTGATAAATCAAAACGTAAAGAAAGCCTCACTAAAACTAAATCGGAAGTATCAGATGAACTAGAAGAAGTTGAAAAACCACTTCTCCGCAAACAATCTATTAAAACAAAGGTATTAAACAACTAATTAATTAATAGCAAAAAACTATTCAAATTTATATTTTAATGTATTTGTTTAGAATGATGAGAAGACAACTGATGATAAAGAAAATATTACACCGATGAAAAAAGTTAAAACAATTTCTAAAAAGCGCCCTTCTTTAAAAACAAAAGAGGTATACACTTTCACAACAATTACTGTTCACACACATTAACATGCACAGGTTTTGAATTTTCGACACACGGCCTCTAACACACTACAAATTATATGGTTATGAACATATTTTAACTACAGCTCAGTGCAATTTTATACACGATAATATAGTCTGAAGTAATCGATAAGTATTGTTTGGTTTGTACTTAACTTTACAGGGCAGATTGTCTATGCTTAAGTTTTCTTCGACTTTAGCTCTGCAGTATTAAGGAACGAGATTTGGCGACTAAATACGTGATGAGCATTGCATGTTTAAAAGCTTTTTCAGCATCTTCCAGGTGTATCTTTCTTGACGTTGATTCTTGTGCATTATACTTTGAAAAACGTTCTAGCCTTAACTATACTTTATTGCAATTATTATTCATTTCATCATTTTCAAAGGTTGATGAAGAAGAATTTGTCGATGATTATGAGAGACCTGTCCTTGAAAAATACGAAAAAATCACGCCAACACCAATTGAAAAAAAGAAAAAGGTACACAGTACCCTGCAAGCTTTAAAACACAATAATCTCGTAGTGTAGTGAGAAATATTGATAAAAATACACATGCAAAATATATAACACCCACGGCTTTAGAAACGATCCCATGCACAAATAAAATAATTATACTAAAAGTTACCCTACATACCTTAAAAACTTAGTTATCTTAACGCAGGCAATTACGACCTTGGCTTAATTTAATTTGCTTAGCTCTTTGAAATCAAATAATATTATTAAAAGGCTTTATCCAAACTTCCTTGGAAGATATTCGCAACCATAATGTATTTGCATGTGGTTAAGTAAAGCGTCCTAGTGAATTTCTTTAATAAAACGAAAACATAACAGGAAGAAAAGACACCAGAGGATGTTCCTTCTTCAACTGTTCAGAGACGCCGTTCGGTCAAAGGCAAAGATAAACCAGAGGTAATCTTTGTTTATTGCATAAGATAAATATTTATTTTTGGAAAGTACAATAATATATACTATATAATAATCTTCTATAGCCGATGGACGTTGATGAAAGTGTCAATTTGTCTGCACCGAAAAAACCAGGAAAGCCTGAACCAGAAGACGTTACACTTACACACAAAACACCCGCTGATACTACACCCACGGTTCGTATTTTGATAACATCAACATTTTCATCAAAATAAAAAGCGTTATTAATAGTATATCAATTACATTTAATAAGGTGGATGAAGCCGAAGCAAAACTAAAGGTTAAAAAACCTGAAGTTGTTGAAGACGCAACCATCAAACGACCTTCGGATAAACCTAAAAAGGTATTTTTGACAAAGCTTACGATACTAAAACAGCTTTTTTATGTAATTATTCCCTTGATTACTTTTAATTGTGAAGGCTTGTGAAAAGATGTCAACAAGTTTTGTTTAAAAATAATTCACAGATGTTTACCAACCCTATTAAATCAAAGTCAGAACTGCCAATAGAACGAAGATTCTCATATATTATAAAGGTACAAAGATAAAAGATAAAAATAATCACATTGACGTAACGACACGGAAATAGCACAAGATATTTATGTAGCACTTCTCAAAAACCTAAATATAGTGACTAAACTGTCAAGCACAAACAACATTCGTAATTGTACATACACAAATAGACTTCGTCAAATTCTATCTTCCATTCTTGTTACTTTATATTCACTCAAGTTTATGTAAATCTTTATTCTGTACTTTTCTATCTATGGAATGTATTCTTCTGTATCTAATACCATGTATGTGTGATTGTGATGTTAGGGAGAGGACACCGAAGAGTCAGTCAGCCTCACCAAACCCAAAACTAAGACAAGCACAACTGCACCTGAAGATGCATCACTGACACAAAAAACTTCATCAAAGAAAAAACCGACGGTAGTATGACTTACTATTTTAAGCATTTCATATTAGAAAAAAACAATTACATGATTATCAATTAACAATCATTGTTTTACATAGGAGGGTTCTGAAGCTGCTAAGCTCAAAATTAAAAAGCCAGCTGTCGTTAAGAAAGATAATGAAGATGATGTTGGGGTAAAACACATTATATCATGAGATGCTTAAAATATATATATGCATGTATAATACACGGTTTGAAATTTTGAAACAACCATCCGACTAACAAATAGAACCTGCTTTGTAGAAATAGTCACAGTAGTTAGGCTATAAAAATCCTTAAATATCTTTACGACTTCGTAGGAACCACTCACGATACAAGGTGGTAAATTCCAAGTGCCACAACTTAAGAAAACAACAAAGAAAACACAAGACAAGCCTAAAACAGCAACTGCCACAGACAAAGAAAACGCTAATGGGGTAAACACAACACATAACTCTTCAATGTTGTCTGTATCTTCTAGATGTATCCGCAACACTGCCATTCACATTCTTTCTGTAAATACATTACATAAACCACAATGCACACAACGCTTACCATTCTACTTTGACAAATTCACGAAAAGTCGTCGTGTTGCAGTAACCTATTTGTCGATGTTTATTTTGAAGGAACCGATCGCATGATTTCGCTTTCAGCAATTGCAGGTTAAAAATCAACAGCTTACGTCCGGCTGCTTTATGGAATGCTGCGTCAACATATAATAGTTAAAACAAAGCATAAGTGACATCTTTTACGATTACAGTACCAACTGGATTTCGTTGACGACTACGAAAGACCAGTATTGGAGAAATATGAAAAGATGACGCCAACTCCAACAGTTCGTGAGAAGAAAGAAAAAGAATTTGTACAGGTATATACATTTTTAGTAGATAACAAGGTTATTACTTATGTTTACCGATAGTATATATATATATAGGACGTGCTTTTATAGTTTTAAAGACATATGTTTAAACACGTTTTAAAACATTTTGTTTGAATGTGCGCAATAAACACACGTTGAAGGGAAACATCGGGAGGCCTTATCTTCTTTCCTATAAAGAAAAATTATTATCAATGTAACAGATACAGAAATATCAAAATACAGTGCAAAAATTTATTTAAATCGATCTAATCCAAGATTAATCATATTACACAGATGACAAACTAAAGCATAACTATTCTGATTTAATATTATTCTTCCAACCTAAAGGTCGCACAAGCAGAACAGCATTTAGCTGTGAAGGTATTTTATTGTCGTGTGTCCCTATTGTTAATAATAATTTTGGTTTTCTCGACGGGTTTTTGATATTCTATTAGACGAGTTGTTGAACATTATGCTAGGCTCTTTGTTACTTATCATGCATATGTCATCATGATATAGAAGTTATGGAATTCCTTAGAATGAATTTCACTGAGTCATAAATATGATTTGGAGAAATTCAAAGACAATTTGCAGAGATTCAGTCTAAATGCGGTATTTAAATTGAATAACGTAGTAGAGCAATATATGGAGCCGTCTTGACAGTTGTGTAATGCCCAAAATTTTACCAATTTCTTGTATAATATATTCTAGAGATATCCTATTTCGTTGGATGTATGTCGAAGTAGACAGTGGTAAATCTGTTTACGCAAAAACTTGATCTAAAAAAGAAATCAAATTAAAATTAAAGCCTTCAAGAAGAGTCACACAGAGTTAGAACTTATGAAAAAAAGACGACGCGACAGTTTAATAATGTATAATATAATCATTTAAAAATTAATTAAATTATTATTGATATTTTATAAGACAGATTGTCTAAGACAAATTGGTTAGAAGTTCTTAGTTATTTATATTATTCACGCCATTGTGTGTTGCAGAATATGAAACTAAGCAATATTGTACAATCTCTATATAATTGTACACACTCCAAATTCAAGCAAATAAATGATTATTATGAAACTTGTCTAATAGAATAGATCAAATAATAATTGTGGTTTCTTCATTGTATTTAAATCATCAACATTTATCATTTTTATGGTTTCGAAGGTGTATTTATGATTGTAATATTTTAAACTCATTATCTTTATAGACTGACAGCAGGCGTACATCAGTCGCATCCGTTCAAAGTGAAGTAAGCCAAAAACTATTTACTATGTAGGTTAAGAAAATTGAAAATATTTTGATTGTTATAGTATGATTAAATATATTTTAGTAATTTAAGATTTAAACACTTTCTGAATATTGCATAAATTTGTCATTTTCTTTAAAATATAATTTGAGGAATACAGCATTAATGTACATAATACTTTCAGAGTTTATTAAGGTTATGGAATACATTTTACAGTATACGGTTACTCATTTGTTTATATTAGATTATCGCTCCATAATATTGTTAATATCTCTCAGTACAATCCATCTTGGTCCATACGCTCAAGGTACCACTGCTTCAAGTCGACGGGCCTTGTGTTCGCCTATGGCGTTGGTTTGAGTTACCAATTCCTCTATCTTTTCTTATCTTTTTATGAAATACTAACCTTAAATTGGCTATCTAAGTGCCTTATCATGTGTACATTTGACGATAACTTAATAATTTACTATAAAACTAAAGTTTTTTTTATATCGCAGGTTGAAATTAAGTCTGAGAGTCGCAGGAGTTCGATAATCGAGAACAAAGCAATAAAGGTAAGCTTTATTTGAATAAACGCACAACCATAACTCATCCAAACTACACCTACAATTAATACAGTGATAACTTCATAACCTGAAACGCGCTAACAAAGTCATTCAGACCGCTAAGGATAGAAGTTCCCGACCTAATCCACTTGGATTCAATCTTCAGCAATAATTTTTAATCCGTATAATATGAATAAAATAGATATAAGTTTTCAAAAATAACACCAAAAATTAACATGGACGATAGCGAGCTTTTATAAGATAATATTTTTCAGAAAAAAATATTAAAAGTGAAGAGTTTGAACGCATTATAAGTCTCAATGAATATTTTGTGACATATAATGTAATATAAACGTTCTATGTTTATGCAAGGTTCAAAAGGGGGATAACTATATTTTATATTTTTGTCTTATATTTAGATGACGAAGGAATCTGCTGAAAGCAGAAAGTCTTCCATTTCTTCCATATCGGAACAACAACAAGTTTCTACTTTCAGAAAGGGATCACTAAAGGTATGGTTATATTTAACAAAAGATTAACTTAAATTTTTAAACAAATTAAGCGGAGTTTAAAATACTGATTTTAACCTGAATTTATCCCAAGCCAGACACAAATTTCCTTGTAGTTTATACATAATGGCTATACCTCGCTAGCCTTATTTAGGAGCGTTGAAATTTGATTGACAAATGACTGATGACTATGCAAGAAAACTTTCCCTTTAATTATACGTAATATAAACCTTGAATATCTCTAGTGGGTTTTCCTGTATTCATAGACCAATATATCAGTCTATTGCACCGTTTTAATTAAAAAATAAACTAATGAAAGTATAAGTTAACGAAGATAGATTGATTTTGTTTTTATGAATGAGATTTGTCTTAATCACTAAACGTCTCCTTCAAATATGGTTTATAATACGTGTATAATCTTGCGATATATAAACACTTATATTTTATAAAGGAGTTTTATGATGTAGTTAGAATAGTAGATAAAAATTGGATGAATTTACTAGTTTGATTTGAGTTTTGTAGATTTGGAAGCTTCAGGTTTGGTAGAACTCTTGTCCTAAAAATCCGAATACCTCAAGTAGAATTTGAGAAACGTAGAACGGTTTTGTAGTTAGAGCTATCCTTTAACGCTTTTAATGAATTGTTTATAGACTGCAGTAAAACAAGAGGCTCAAGTGAATGAATTAGAGAAAATTAAGTTAAAGGTAAGTTTATGGTTAGATAGTTGCATGGATTAACTCTATCAGTAGTAATATCGCATATTTTTTGATATTATTAGTGAAACATTGACAATTAAAGTAGGAGTCTCTATTTATATTGCCTCTTGTTAGATTAAAATTATAATTATTATAGCGTAGTAACGATAAACGACTCGGAGTACGAAGAGGTATTTCAAAGAGCATCAAAATATATACAATTTCAATACATGTTATTACTACTGATAGAGTCATATATTTTTATATTATTTAAATGTAAGTACAGTTATCTCTCACTTCCTTAATCTTTATAAATGTTGTGTGTAACGTGATTAAATGTTTATCAATGTGCTAGCAAATGTATAAATTATAATCGCATAGTGCGTTTGTACATACTTAATATTTTGTTAGGATCACAACATTGGAGATATTAATGATACACCAGACAAACCTCAATGGCGACCTACGAACACAGACACACAGGTAACAAAAATATTGATACAAACATTACATTTTAATATAGTACACATAACACAGGAACACAATGGTTTATAGGTGACAGACAAGTCTCAGCCAAAACGTAGTATTAGCTTAGATCAAACAAAACCCAAAGATGATGTTAACGATAGACGCAGACACAGCAAAGTTGAGGTAGTATACAATTTCATAAAATTACTAATAAAAAAGTTTTAAGTAATCTGGAATAACACAGTTAATCTTACATAAACAGGCTACCGAACATGTAACCGAAACAAATGAGACAAATATCAAACGAAAAACATCACTAGATAAACCTACTGATTCCGCATACCCATGGCGTCTATCTAGTAAGGTTGAGGTAAATAAACTTAGTTAACAATAGAATCTATCATTTAAAGATATATTCTAATAATGAGTAATTTTTTTATAAAAGGAAAAAGATGATTCGGACGAAGAGTTCTTTAAAAAGAGAGAAATTCGCCGGAAAACATCTATTGACCGACCTACTCACCCTAGTTATCCGTGGAAGCCCTCTACAGAGGATGAGGTAGTCATAATAATTATAATAATAACACTATTGCTTAATAGGCCAAGGAAATTAATATTTCTTCAAAACGTAGTAATGAAAAACTTGAACTTACCTTAAAATTTAAAATTTTCGTCTAGTTTTTTATGTGTCTTATATAGTGATATAAAATAGTGATTTTATGTTAGGATACCTTGACCAATGAAACGCTTGGATCAAATAAATTAACACCAGTGTTGAATAAAAATAATGATTTGGCTCACACTACAAATACAGCTACATCAGACATATCTGAATCTAAAAAAATACCTTCACAACTACACACAGAGGTACATATTATACTCAATTACGTCTTTATACTTAAACTTTAAGACTCAACATATTTATTTATTGTATTTAACACAGGACACAACAAAAGATAACTTGGGAAAAGTAGAACCCATACTAAATCAAACTGATCAATTAAAACAGAACAACGACAATATTACACTATTAGATAGTCGCTTAGATGATAAAACAGATATAGACGAAATATATCCTTGGCGTCGTCAAAATAGAAATAGTGAGGTAAATATAACAGTTGATTTTTTATAATGAAATAACAAAAAGGATATACAAGAACTTACACTATAACACTATTCTAGGAGCCCTTGAAGGTACAAGAAGGAAAAGTAAATAATGATTTAGCAAAACCAAAGGTAAAAGATTTAGACGACGTTAAACATGTAAATATACCTCGAACATCGAGTTTTTGATATAGAATATGATATTTCTTTAGGTACCAGAAAACGTTACACAAACTGACGCAACAGATATTTCACAAAATACACTATATCCTTGGAGAAAACAAAAAGAGGTAACACAGTTAATTTGCGATTACTTAAAATGCATATCTTGATTAAACAATATTTTTTATAAAAATTATCATAGATTCCAGTTCTAATAACCCCAGAGCCGGATAAAAAACAAAGCGAAGTGCCATTCTCATGGCAAGTTATTCCTGAAATTCCACAGGTATAAATTGAAAAATTAATATTCTTTTCAATAACCTCGGATATATTTAAATCCAACCTTTGTTGACCAGGCTGAACAAACACCAGAACTAGAGGATAATTACAAACCAACTTTACGTGAACAAGATATTGCACCCTGGAGAAGACCACGATCTCCTCAGGTTCACACACTAATTTAAATCTAAACACATACTTTGCTTTATCTACACCACGCATTACATATTCGCACCCTGACTGGCACAAGCACACACATACAGCGCACTTAGATGCACTTAACGAGAACTTGAAAGGCACAAATGATAATGTACACATCGTATGGTCGCCATTAAAGTAAATTATTTTCTATAGGCTGAAATAAACATCCAGGAGGAGAGAAAGGCTTCATTAGCACGCAATCAGTTACCTGACGAGGTAGAGAATCGGTCAAATAAAATGCACAATCTAGCACAAAATGTATTTTCATGCACATTGGCCACACATACGTAGTTAGGCACAGTAGAAGTATAAAACTGTAGCTGTTTGGAATGAATGCATGTCAAAGAAAACTTAACCTACCTACCTACTATTAGACTTATTTTCCTAGCTTTCGCTTGTGGTAACACCAACTTTAAGTTGTCTTAAATCCAAGGATCTGTTATTTTGCTTATCATCGTTGCAAATTTATATTAATTGTGTTTTTAACTTGTAAAAAAATCCATATTGACACACAAAGAACGAAATATGTTTAAAAGTAACGGTTCCTAATCAGTGAAGGTAAGTTATGTAATAACTATAAATAACTAATGTTAGAGTTGTAAGGGTCCAAATACTGAATTACTTATGTGTACTTGTTTAGATGGAGCCTGGTGAATTTCACGATTTTATTAAAGAAATAGTTAAATTTGTAGTTTCGTACGATGGTTACGTTCTTTATTGAATTACAGAAAGTGGCACAAAAAGAAGTAGCGGTAGAAGAAGAAGCTAAGAAAGCAAAGGTCACTTCGGTAAAGAAAAAAGCCGAGGACCTGCCTGAAATTGCTGACTATGATAGACCTGATCTAGAGAAATATGAGAAGATTTCGCCCACCCCCACGACCAGGGAAAAACCAGAAAAAGAGCCGGTACTTAGCGAAAACAAAACCTATAATTTTAATAACGATATTATTTCTCACAGCTAACAATATTTACAACAGTGTCCATAGTTTTTTCTTAAAAATCTAATCAAACTTCTTAAATATTTTGTATCATAAAGTCTGCATTGACATATTTTATTTAGCAGGCGGAGAAGCCTAAAGTGCCCGAAATCAAGGCACCTGAAGAACCACCAGCTGCACCTAAGATTGAAGTTATTAAAGAGAAGTCACCAAAACCAGAAATGCCCCGTAAGCCATCGCTATCACCAGCTCCTCCAGCAAGACGTGGGTCTCTCATTCCTCCGCCGGAGGAAATGGGTAGACGCCCCTCACTACTTATCAGCGATGAGGTATTTATACTTTTATTTTACAAAAATAAAATTGTTAATATTTATTTTAGCAAAATGATACTATTACAACGAAGGTAAAATGATACTGGACATTGTAGTGTCTGAGTATAAACTCATGTTACTGTCATGAATATACTGATACAAAAATATATTAATTATACCCCAAATGATATTTTCTATTAGTATATTCAAAAACGTTTTTATCACAGTGTTTAGCCCCGTAGATACCCCGTTCTGTCAAGCCGAACCCTTAACAATAGTTCGTCCTAGAATTTTTATGACACTAATAATACCTACACAAATGTTAGATAAGATACCCTTGAGCTTTAGTAACGGTTGAGGTTAGTTACTTGATTAAAGCTTCGTCCTCAAATCCTTGCTTCTAGACTAGATGTTAGGGTAGAACACACACAAATTAAGATCGTAAAAAACGTAATTCACAGGAGAATAGAAAACTAAGACCTGGTGAAGTGATCGAAGAGAAGAAGGTAATAGCAGATAATCTGCAAACGTTTAATGAATGCTACTCGTTATTCTATGCCGTTGCGTCATTTAACTGTATCTTGGAGAAACTTAATTTGCATAACGCGGTTCGCAATACTATTTTTATGAACAAAATTTTCTGAGTAATTACATGAACTTTAATCAAACTTATTGAAAAACTCAGTCATGTAATTCTTCAGAGAATTCCTTCGCTAGAATTTCTCGTAAAAAGCACACACTTTTGCAATTCGGAGCACACAAATAAACTGCACAGCTTGTTAGCACGTTTGCACACAATAACGGTGAAAAATATTTCTAAAGAAATTGAGTAATTGAAGCAGGTTTTTTGAAAACTGATCGAAAGGGTAACTAACAACACTTTAACAAGAAATTTGAGGCCATGAATAACTTAAGCACTGCTGGCGAAGTCATTGCACTGAATAATGCGACTAGGTATTCAGATTAGGTTGGTCACACAGGTTCGGCGGCAGAGGTAGATAGGCAAAACTGTCTTGAAAACGATTACTATCAGTATTTTTTAACAACAGGTCACGAAATTACGGCCAGGCGAAGTTTTAGACGAGAAAAAGGTGAGAGTTTGGGTCTGGTCAGTTTTAGGTGGTCGCTGCTCGCTTTCGCAAGGCATTTTGTTAAATTTTACTTTATCTTAATTTTTATCGGTATTTTTATTTTAATATTTTTGCACTTTCAACTTGGAACACTGTGACACTAAAACATATATACAATTAGTCACTTATACAGTCCCACAGTAACTATAAGAACTAGTAGAATCTATTAGAATGAAGCAAGTTTTTATATCCTGATGAAGTGTTCTTCTACTCTATATTTCTACAGACTGCATCTTTCCTCTCTAAGTCAAATACCTTGAAGCCGCTTAGCCGACTGCGAAAAATGTTGCATATAATTTTTCAAGCAATGTAGTGACTATTCCTACTTTAAGAGAACTAAATTCTCTGATATTCTCTTCTGGCACCTTTTAATAATGAATGGCAGTTCCAACATAACAGGCTTAACGTCTTCTCTATTTATCTTTTAAAATAAACATTAATTGTAAGAACTTGCATCTATAATGTGGCATCTAACATACTCATACGAATGTGACTTTGCACACAACGAAACTGTACATAAGGAACTATTTGATTTGCACGACTGCACACTCACAGACATATAGGTATAAGTCTCTAGGTTTGACAAAGTAAATATTGACTGCAAATGAAGAATGAAAAGCACTCTCATCTACATTCGCACATTAACTGAGTGTCTTACTAAAATTATTATTTTTTTCCAAAAAAGAAACGCGGCAGGCCGGGAGAAATTTCAGAAGAGGTATACATTGAGTGGAAATATATGTTTAAATCAATGTTATAGAGAAATTAGATTCGTGGCTAACATGGATATGCCAAGTGATTAATTTAATAAATGTACAACACAACTCAAACAAACCAGTAATATGACTGAAAAGGGTTTTATTATCGGTTAAAATTTCTTGAAGTAGTACGATGTAGATTTAATAGTGCAAATAATACCTTCTCGTCCTAACAGTTTTGTCAACCATCATATTAAAACATGTCCTAACAAATGCATGGTAAAAGCGCTGGAACGAAAAATTTACTGGCTACTACAGAATAGCGGCAGAAAATTTATTGTTCAAAAAGTTCTATCAGAAACCCACGCTGTCCTAAATACTTTAGACATTAATGCACCACGCTTAATAATGTGATGACGCTCAGCTCTGTTATTTATTATTTAATAATTGAGAAACACTATCTCTGCCTAAGTGGTAATTTGTCTTTACGTTGATTTATGCTTCTAACTGTTAAAGCATGAGTGGATCTAAGTCTGCCGCAAAACAACGAGAATCTCAAATATAGTTTTCGAATTAAATCAATACAAAAGGGAAAGTTATTATTCTAAGTCCAATTTTTGGTTACGTATGTGCATGTTTTTCAGAAAAATTATATAAATATTAACTATAGTATAAAGGGGCCATTTATAATAACTCTTAAATATTGCATAGCAGCCAAGACATATGCGCTGCCCGAGTACCACACACTCTTTAATAGTCGAAAACTTGCCAAAGTTCATGAATTATTGCAGCTATCGTGTATTGTAAAGACGATATATGTCTTACAAAATCAGCTGGCATATTGCATTATTGATCTGACTAATAAAAGTATTTGTTGTATAAGCAGGTGTTCATCGACTACAGCAAATCAACTGTAGTTAGCTTTAAGAGTAGCGTTTGATAGCGTTAGCCTTAAAAATACTCCTTTACTCGAACGAAGTTTATTAAATAAATAGGAATGCATGATGTTATAAGAATCTGGATGTGTAGGTTACTTAGGTTGAAGCTCTTAAATGAGAATAAATGCCAAGTATAACGTTACTAGACGAGACTATTATTAAAAACAAGGACAGATACAAATAGACAAGAACAAATATAAATCTGATTGATAGATAACATGTATAGATAGAAATACCTGTGAATGGCGCGTGGGCCGACCGCCTGCTATCTGAGCTGCAACAATACTGGTATCTGAAGAACTTTTGGCATTGATGTTGATTCAGCATTCGACTTTCGGCGCCTTTAAATCAATTTTGACACATGGCATTGAGGAAAAATTAAACAATTTTTTTTCCTTGGGTCGTTTTGGGCGAGCCTATATTTTGTTTATTAGAAACAAAGCTAAACTGCGTATTTTAGAATTCGATATAATACTAAATTTTACTACTTATCTTAATCGACAACAACTCGAGAAATATAGAAAAATCCGTTAAAATCGAAAAGCAATTACAAACATTATAAACTGTAAAGATAAAATAATATTATTAAAGATAGAGTATGAAGAAATAAAACATATTATTAAAAGTTGCGACATGATTCTGAAACATTGACATAGTTTTCTTATAGTAATATGATGTACAATGTCGCTCTATTGTCGGTCAAGACATTGAGCTTGATTTAGACGATTCAAAGATCAACAATTTGGCTCTTAATTATTGCTAGAATTAAACTTGTTAAGTGATCGTTTATGATATCGTTACTAAAACTGAGAACGATATCGATTTGAAAACGTTGGATAAATAATATTAGTTACAATCGTTCTCACAGTACGTTTATGGATCTTATGAAGATATGAAGCATAAAGAACCAAATTCATTACTCAAAACTTAAAAGCTAGTGACGATAATTTGGTACAAAATAAAACTCTCTAAATATCCACATGGATTCCTCACCTTAATCTGATAATTAATTGAATTGGTCTGCTGATTTGTGCTGAGCACAAATAGATGCGCCTCCCCGCTCCTCATCCCTCTACTTTGGAGGCGACTATGTCCGCGCGACCCTTTCAGTCATTTGACATTCGCGCCAATTTTTAGATGTAACGAATCGAACTGCCCAAATCGAACTTTTTTAATTATTTTGTAAGCTCAAGCATTTAATTCCAGATATGTGTGTTTATGACATAAGAAACGAAGCATTAATAAATCGATTAAAATAAAACGTGTAATTATGAAGTGACTGTGAATTTGTTTCGAACAGTTTCTGTTGTTTTGCGGTTGCTTTATTATGTGTAACAATGGCAGCTGTAATAAAAAAATCTAGTAAATCAATAACATCATCTTCAGTGTCTACTAAAACTGTTACATCTTCTGCTACTGGTAAATCTGTTACTTCTACTACTGGTAGTAGATTATCTGTAACTGCTATAGATTTTCAGCTTGATGTGGTAAGTACTATAAAGCTTTAGTTTGTAATTTATGCAATTCAACCCATTTATGAATTTCGTAGATCATTGGCGTACGCGAATAATGATTATTAATATTAATAAGAATTATTTCATACAAAATATTTTTTACTAATTTTTTAATATTTATTTTGTTTTATTTAATATCTAGAACAAATAATATGAATATCCTTACTTCGAATGCCAGTTATAATAAAACTTAACTGGCCACTTTCAATTATTCTCAAATTTTATATTTAAAAATATAATACCAAAGTATATTATACGATTATTTTATTATATATTTTGTATCTATAACATTACTAAGGTAATTATTCTATAAGTGACGTTAAAGAATGTATGATTGCCACATTAGCACTTGCGCTACATATATCAGGAAGTCCAGTATTCATTGTCGGGTCGACTCATTTGGCTAACGAATATGATGTACAGCATCTGTCAAAACACAAATAAAACTATATTATTTTTAATCTATATTCAGACGCCAGTGTTCTAAAAAGTTCTTGTAATAAATAGTAACTGTACCAAAATGTAAAAAGATTTTTTTTAAATAATCAAACCTGGATAAGAGATAGGTAGTAACTGTAGATGATATCACATAATTAAATTCTAGAAAGGCATCAGGGTTTATAGGAACCTGTTTAAGAGAAGAAAGTTATAATACTGTTCGTGATACTAAGTTACTGACTTTCACGTATTATGAGTTTCTTTATCATTGTAGATTGGTCTGGTTTAATAGAAGAAAGATAACTTTTAAGTATAAATGGTGAAACACTATAAAACTACTACGTTTTTAAAAGTTAATTGTAAAAAAGAGATTTCAAATTTACATTTACCCCTTATATAGGTTTGATTATTTATTATCTTATCTTCAAACTAAATAATGTATTGTAAAAATCTTTATGTACATAGATCACTGATTGCCATTAAATGTCAATAACATCGAAATCTTTAGCGACTACATATATTCACATTGATATCTGATATAGCGAAGAAAATCCGGTGATTCACGAAGACCATCGATCCAGGACTTGGAGGACTTAATTAACAAGCCTTCAACACCTCTTAAGCCTTCTGGAAATGACGGCCCTCCAATTGTCGAGGCCCAAGAGAACTACAGTGCCGTTGAAGGTACATATTATTTTTTCTTTAATTAAAAATGAGTGTAAGTTTTATTATCCAGAACAAATATAACGAGCATTATTTGAAATATGTGATACTATACTTACCATGGTGATTAAATACTAAAAATATAATTAACCAAAGCAGATCTACGACGTCTAAGGCTTTACTTAAAACTACAATAATTATAATTTCATTTGATTTATTACAAGCACATGTTTACTTTTGAATCAAATATGATTAATCTAGTCTAGTCTTACAAAATAATTGACAAAATACTTGCTTAATATTTAAGCAAATATAATTTTTAAGACAGGTGTTGCAATATTTAATAAAATTACTAATATTCTATTTTTACAAGTATCGATACAGGTAACCAAAGAGCTGTGCCAAATTCCAAGTCGATAACAGAGTAATTACTGAAATAAACAAGCGTGAATGATAGATATATTATATATAAGTCGGCGATATATTAATTCTAATACATTCTGAGACGTTAACACCTATTACGCTGCTACTTATAATGTAGTTTGTCTATTGATACTCTGAATGTTAGAGATTTCATATATCTATATCGAGACAAGATTTTCTTGTATCTGTACGAAACAATCTACCTTTTTACAGTGCCACATTCTTTTCTTAGTTGGTAAGAGCGTCGCTGTCATGGAAATTTGTATTGCCAGTAAATAAAAATTAACCATTATAAGGCGAATAATTTGAAATCATGCAGGCTAACTTAATAACTTATTATAGGTTTTGTTACTTGTACTATTACTATTATATCTTTTAAGATAGCTATTAAGACAGATATATTACTTTTATATATCCAATATTTTCTGCTTTACCCCATTTTAGGCTCGATTTTTTTATACTATAGTCCATATACTAAAACGTATCTCGTCTTTACAAGATTTATGTTTGATTGACATTCTATTTAGGTTTTCAAGAAATTAAGGTATCTTGGTAATTTGTCGTTTACATATTTTCTTATGTGAATATTTCTTTAACACAGACCAAACTGGATACATCCAGGTGTCGGTGGAAGGTAATCCACCACCAACATTCAAATTCTACAAAGGTGTCACTGAGATTATCGAAGGTGGTCGCTTCAAATTCGTCACAGATGGTGACGCGGGTCTCGTTACGTTATGTATGAGAAAGGTTAAACCTAATGATGAAGGTACATACAAGGTGGTTGTTAGCAACATCAATGGCGAAGACTCGGCTGAAACCCAGCTTTATGTCTCAGGTGAGATATCCATCATATCAATGAATTAAAAGATGATATAGCTAAAGTTAATATTGATTACAAAGCAACATTATTTAAAATGACAGCCATATATCCTCACATCTGTTTTGTTCTTTTTCTAAACCAATCAGGCTAAAATCTAATCTTTCTGCTATTTTATGTCCATATCTACGAATTAGAAATGCTAAATTTTAAATTTATAATTAATATTTAAACAGACGCCAGTGGCATGGACTTCCGTGCTATGTTAAAGAAACGGAAATACAAAAAATGGGACGAAAACAAAGGTGATCCAAACTGGGGTGATTTGAAGGAGGTTGAAAAACCTCTACCTGCTCTAAAAAAGGTTGAAAAGGTAAGAATAATATTTTAATTGATATTGTAATTGAAGATGGTGATATAAATAAATATAAACTACATAACAAATAAACTAAAACACGAGCATAAAATCGAAATGATTTCAATCATTTGGATTGTATTTGAAAACATTTCGAATTTATGTTTAATTAAAAAAATTAAATAATAAAAATATAGACAGCTCCATCGGGCAATTACTTTGATATAAATTATTAAGGCAAAATTGAATTGTTATAAAAGTATTCACGTTTAATACACTATGTATTAATATAACTCTCAGTCCCACTCCACTTATTTATATACCTATATACATATATATTATTGTGACTAATTATCGTAATTCATAAAATCAACGAGAACGCCGCATGCATCATTGTATATTGGTTCTTAGGGATTAGAAACTGGATATTTTGAAGAAGAAGGAAATATTGTGGTTGTGTCAGAAGGTCGAGAGATGCTTAGATTTCCGGCACAGCGCAGAAACTCCTCAAACTGGTCCTGGTTTAAGGTCATCAGTTATGTAAAATTCGTCATTTCATTCCACTTTTCACACTAAAGAACACGAACGGTAAAGAGCTACCACGTGTTTTGTTTTCGTACACTGCTTCAAATTAAATACTTTTAGCTGAGAACTTTTTGGTATAGTACAAACTATGACAATGTCATACGATTGTTATTGTGAATTCTTTGCGTGTTGTGAATTTTTTCTTGCGAAAATAATGGCTGGATTATTTAGAAAGATAACCGCCGCGTTCTACGTAAGTAAAGTAAAGAAAATCTATTATGAACATACGACAATATATTCGACAGACACATAGCTTTCATTAACATAGCTTACGTCATAAAGAACTATACAGTTTAAATGGAACAAAATGTATAAACTAACTATAAATTCTAGGGTATATATCAAATTCGGAGACGAATGTCTCTACCTGAAATAATACCCGATTGGCCTGACTTGATGGAGGCTGTCAAAACGAAGGTTCGATAAAAAGGAGGTTTAAACAAGAAAGATAAAATTTTAGAAGTTCTATTCTATTGAAATCCAAAGCCATCTAAACTCCACATAAGATCTTGGAGCGAAGAAACAAAATTTCAATAGGACAGAAACTCTTATTTAAATAATGGAATGAGATGAATTAAATAAATTTTTAACTAAACCTATCCTTGAAAATTGTTATCATCAAACTAAAACAAGACAAAAATATAACATAGAGAGAATCTTTTTTTTAAATTTGATGATATAATTTTCAAGCGATTTAAACAAAATGCATAAACTGAATTTTAAATAACTCGCACACGGTTTTGTATCACCTCTTCACTTTTCTTCTTTAACGTTTCCAGGTTGAGAGTGGAATGAAACTGATGAACATTCACTCTTTTCGGTCTTATCTTCCTCTCTTTCAGGTTGTGACATCAGTTTGAGGAGCTTTTGTCAAATCTTGATTCATTTGTGTCATTAGTACGACCAACGCTTACGACTTTATTTATTAAAGTGTAATAAAATCTCCCAATTTGACTGAAACATGACACACCACGAGCTGATTCTGATGTTGACTTATTACTGGTATTACGTAGAGTATTTGTAAATTGGAAGGTGATATAACACTTTATTCATTCGGTTATTAGGTTCCTATTTGATAGTACACCTAAAGGTGCTTCTGAGGACGGGATGGAGGGATAAACTTGTTTACACTTGGACAGTTATACATCAGAATTAGCACTAGAATAGTATGGTGGCGTTATTTTACTGCATTTCTATAAACTTCTCTGTTAATGCTCCAGCATCTGAGACGGTACTTGATCTGATTCATTCGGTGTATGCAGATTTTGGAATTTTAAAAATGTAATTGAAAAGCACTATTTAAAAGCAATCACACTACAATACACGTCACGCCATTTACACCTAGTGTACTACTAAGATAATTTAATTTCAAGTACGTTAATTGTAAAGAAAGTTCAGTAAGGTTCTCTGAATGTGTTGTAGAGACCCTCTAGTAGAAGACAGTCCTTGGCGGACCTGATTCCGGATTGGCCGGTGCTGCACTCGTTCAAAAGAAACGAGGTTTGACACCGCGTTTAACGTCGTTAGATGACACAATGCATCTTGAACTGTGACACAATGCACCACACGAAACGCACAAAAATGTTCACTTTCACATCTCAATCTCGATATGTCCGGGACTATTATAAATTAAATACTTGTGCTGATATCGAATAATTTACCTCCGAGTATCAATTAATTATATTGGAAATAGAATGAATGATAGTTTGAGGCCAGCGCACGCGTCAGCTTCTTGGACTTGGGTTTAATCTTAGTCTATTAAATCAGACTTTCATTTAATTAATTGTAATTGAAATTAAAGTACAATTGACATTGGTACATTAATTGTAACTGATATCAACTGATGTATCAGAGTACGTTAGATGTCAGCACAAGGGTGATTTACCCGGACTGTATGATGGCGCACATACACCTAGTTCAATATAAAGAGAGCACAGCTATTGAACCCTTATTATCTTTACTCTGTAAATGTCAGCTCTTTTGCACTTTCGAAATCTATAGTAGCACAACGCACTGAACATGGCACAGTGATATTTAAATGTATCAAGATATCTGCACTTAAAACTGTGAACCTATCACTTTTCTTATACAAAATTTGGTTCATAATTTTTTGCACATTCTTCGAATTGAAAGAAATTCCAATTTCTGTACAGTCGCATGCAATTTGATTTGATGAGTGATAAAAATAAATAAAAGAAATCTAATTGGCCTTGGTTATCTCATCAAGTCAAGTGTTTACTCTATTTGACATGCATTGGGTTTATACACTTTCCGTACTGAGTGATCGTACACACATTTCCAGCATTCTAAGAGCAAAGGGGTCAATGGTGGACAGCACCTAGCTTTTGTCTGAAGAGCACCTTGTTGTATGCACCGTTAAACAACAGTTAATATTCGGTCATTTTATTATTTACCGCATGTTTCAGAAACAAGAGTCCTTCTTGAAGCCACTTGTAGACCAAAATGCTAAGGAGGGCAAGGACAAAAAGGTTACCTTCGAGGCGATCTTTTCGAAGCCAAATTCTAAACCGAAGTGGTTCTTCCGTAAGGATGTAAGTTATAATATATTAAAGATAACACCATCTATATAAAATAAATTTATTTCTAAATATCCATTATATATATACAATGTGTTTATCATCAGGAACTTTTCCCTGGCTCGAAGTATAAGATGACAAATGAACAGGATTCGTACAAGCTGATTATTTTCAACCCAAAAGTGGAAGATACTGGAAAAATTACAATTGAAATCGGTGGTGTATCTTGCACTGCTTTCCTGCAAGTGGAAGAGCCAGATCCTACATATAACTTCACGAAGCATTTGAAGAAAACTTTGACAGGATATACGAAGCATGAGGTGGTCCTGGAGTGTACTATTTCAAGCAGTCTTGCTATTGTATCTTGGTGGAAAGGAGAAGAAAAGATCGAAGATAGT
Organism: Pieris brassicae; assembly: GCF_905147105.1. NCBI lineage: Eukaryota > Metazoa > Arthropoda > Insecta > Lepidoptera > Pieridae > Pieris > Pieris brassicae. Next base: position 21,234,253 of record NC_059670.1, read on the forward strand.
GATGATGTTACCATATCAAAGGATTTGTCAGGTGTTTGTAAGTTGATCATAAAGAAAGCTAAATTGGAAGATGCAGCCAAGTACTCTTGTCGGATTGAGAAGCAGAATGATAAGACTGAGTGTGATTTGAAGATTGTAGGTGAGTTAGGATTTTACTTGTATGTTTATGCTTATTTAGTAGTTAATTTTACACTAGCGTAATAGGGAGTACGTTGATAATACGCATCCAATAACATCTACTAGTAGTTTTATCTACTGAATATTTAAAAAACTATGTACCTACATTTGAAATTTTGAAGATATTGTGTATCGTTATTATTTCCCAAACATAAAATTACAAATGTGTTTCAGAATACCAATATAAATTCACCAAGGTCCTGAAGTCACAACAAGCTGTTGAAAAAGACACTATAACATTACTGTGTGAGCTGGACGATGCTGCTGGTGATGTTAAATGGTACTTGACTTTTCTTAGTATACAGCTAGTGTAAAAGTAGAATTATATTCACTTACTGACAAATCTGTTTTTGATGCCAAATTAAGCATTTCCAATTCGGGATTTACTAATAAATTAAGACAATACAAAATATAGGCAAGATGTGTCCTATGTATTGGACGTCATAGAAGCGATACATTTTTTGATAATCAATAACGTAAAAATAATAATATTTTATTAATCTAGGTTCAAGAACGACCAGCCTCTAAAGGTAGACAAACGTGTATCCATAGTAAAGGAAGGTCGCAAGCGTAAGGTCGTAATCAAAGATGCTAAAGTAACGGATGCAGGCCACTTCAAGTGTGTCAGCAACGCTGATGAGACTACTTGCGAATTGATAATCAATTGTGAGTATAGATAGAATATGTTCTTAAATGCGCGAGTCCGCTATAATTAACATATGTAGAAAATTTTATTTGCTTTTTATATATTAGTGATGTCCCTTTCATGATGATGGCAGAACTATTCTTCCTCTTAGAAGAAGGTTACCTAGTCTAGGTAGGTTTTGTATAAACGTTTATTTTTGCTTGCTAATTAAAGCAAAAATATACGTCATTTTATTAATTTTCACCAATACAGAAGCCTTTTGTAAGAAGTTGAGATATATGTGTCGATATCTTCCAGACTCTAATCGCTTCAACAAGAAGTTGAAGGATACAGAAGGAATTGAAAGGGAAAAGGTGGTTCTCGAAGTGGAACTCCAGGATCAGACTGCGGAAGCCGTTTGGTCTTTCAATGGAGAGCCCATTGTTCCCAATGAGAGGTTAGTTTACTATTGTTATTATCAAATAAAACTTCTCTCTTGTAGGAATGTAAACGCGTATTTTTAACATAATGTCGACATTGATTGTTTTACAAACCTGCTTTTAGTATGTCGCTGATCACCATATCTTTCAAAACAATGCACAATCGCTATTATATTCGTAAAAAAACTTTGATTTTAATCAGATATCGTTATGTTGTAATAGTTTATGGTAAGACATGGCATTTTCCGTTTGTATTTTTTTATCTATCTGCCTTCAAGGCTCTTGAAACAAAGACGGCATGGCATATCTGTAACAGTCTTAGGCTTGCAACTTCCACATTTTTTGTAGTGTTTCTTTAGTATGTATTTTTAAATAAGGTGTGATTCGTATAAAATAGCATAGAAAATCTACTTGACATTTAGATTACACATTTATTCTACATAGGATTGAAATCAAAAACCTGGGTGGCGGTAAGCACCAGCTGATCTTTAACAAGTTGGAAATGGAAGATGATGGTGAGATACTCTGTGAATCTGGCAAACTTCAATCATCATGTAAGCTGACTGTGAAGAAGGGAGAGTCCAAGCCAATGATTGAGTGTCCCGATGAATTCCACGGTACTGCTGGACATCCTTTCGTTATCGAGGTGCCTTATAAAAGTAAGTAAAAACTACTATATGTTATTTTTACCACAAAGAGCCCAACGAAGAGCGTATTAAGTCCCGCAACACACTACCAAGGCGGGGGGTACAGTAATCTTTGCGTTTTTCTGTGGAATGGAATTAAACCTTTTGATTTAACTCTGTTATAACGTAAACCGTAAATAGTTATAGTTTAATCGTAACAATAATCTCAATACTTATCTAATAATTATTTAGAAAACACTCAATACATAAATCCTACTTTTTTAATAATTTTATTCAGATTGGATCATATAATTATACCTTCTTTTCAGTAACCGGCAACAGACAAACACAAATCGAAGCGAAACTTATCAAGGACGGTAAAATCCTACCTAACAAAGAAATCGAAGCCGTGGTTGAACAAGAGAAGGTTCTATTCAAGATCAAAAAGCCAGTCAGAGAGGCATCTGGAAAGTACCAGATCAAACTATCGAATGCTCAGGGTGAAGACTCAAAGGACGTCACCATTAGCATGCAGAGTGAACCAACAGCGCCTCAGAATGTGGAAGTCAGCGAGATCTTCCAGACGTCGTGTGTGGTCACGTGGAAGACGCCTCAAGATGACGGTGGTTCACCGATCATCAAATATATCATTGAACGACAGGTAAGGTTTGATAAATTCTGTGCTTAAGTACACTTTAAAACAAAACATTACAATTTATAATATATAATATAATATTGTTACAACAGCTTTTACACAAATGATTTGTCATAGTCAACTTTTAGCAACGCTATCATAATCGTAAGATAAAAATTTGGTTCACATCATTACTATTAATTATAATAATTTCCTTAAAATGTAGTCATACTTGCATAAATAAGAGGTTTATATGTCTTCCAGGATCTGTCTCTAAAAGCGGCGTGGGACAACGTTGGTGAAGTTGCTCAAGGAGAACCAACCAAATACAAAGTGGAAGACCTTATTCCCAAAAAGACTTACAAGTTTAGAATACGTGCGGTTAACAAGATTGGTTCTAGTGAACCAGGACTCTTCGCCAAACCAGTTTTAGCTAAGGATCCTTGGGGTAAGATATTGATATGCGATATGACATGCAATTTGATTAAATTTCGATGTGAAATCTTCATGAATAGACTATTTCAGTTAAAAATTTAAGCATGATAAAACATATTCAACGAAGTCATAGCAGTTTTTTGTATAAATACTTGCACAGAATTAACTATACATACTTTGAGGCGTAGGAAGCCTCATATACAATACTTTATATTTTATACTAATAATGTCTTTTATTAGATGAACCATCCAAACCGAAAGGAGTGGAACTCACGGATTGGGACAAAGACCACGCAGACCTCAAGTGGGAGAAACCAGACAATGATGGGGGCTCCACCATCACTGGTTACCAAGTGGAATATAAGGTAAATTGTGTATGGTGTGATGTTTTGTTCGAAATCAAAGAGAAAAGTTCTTAGCAACACGTTAAATGAAAAAGACATAATTGAATATAAAATCATCAAAATTTTATTTATGTGCGTGCACTGACAAGTAAATTCAAGAGTCATTAATCAAAATAGCACAATGCATCAGAGGGAAAATAATTTAGTGACCAATTTAATACAATTTTAGGAGAAATTCGGCAAAGACTGGGTGAAGGGTGTGGAAGTATCTGGTGATACACTGAAAGCAACTCAGGATGGACTAAAAGAGGGATGTACCTATGAGTTCAGGGTTCGCGCCATTAACAAGGCCGGTCCTGGTGAACCTAGTGACAGCACTAAGCCTATCATCGCTAAGTGCAGATTTGGTAAGATTCTAGCAGCTAGCATATTCTTTATAACAGACTTAAACTATTAGCTTACTTACAAAAACGAAATATTTCTCCTTTAAGACTGTTAAGAATTTAAGATATATATATTAGAATAATTCATTTTAAATTACTTCTATCGGCTTAAACTTACTGCCACAATTAATAAAAAAAATTTTACAGTGAAACCATACATTATTGGCGAGGGTCTACAGAGTATGATTATCAAGAAGGGTCAGGTTATCTCGTTTGACATCAAGTATGGTGGTGAACCAGAACCTGAAGTAAAATGGATGAAGGGTGAAGAGGTAATTACTTTTAATAATTATTTTAAAATGGAAAATATATTCAAAATAGACAATGGAGTTGAAAAATATTGCATTCGTATGAAGTAACATCCTCGTAAGTAGAACTACGGTTACTACAAAAAGATGAATTATCATCAGGAAAGTCAGAAATTACTACTACATATATCTATAGACAGCTGAAGCACATTTGTATGTAGCTACGTTTTTACTGTAATTTTAAACCTATTATGAAAACGTGGCCCCAGAATATACCCTTGTATAAGAACATTCCCTGTTTATAATTTTCCAAAATCCTTTATTAATTTAATTATTTTGTCCAACAAAAGAGACGCGGAAAGCCGTTCACGGAGAAGGTTAGATGGGTGATAATAAATGTTGTCATAATGTTCTAAACTATACTCATTCTCTTTTACACTTCGATGTGGCTAACACAACACTTTTTGTACGTTTTTTTATGTTTAACTGAATTCGGAGTGATGACTATGCTTGAAAGAATCCTTGACACTTTCATTTTCTAAAACAAACGAACAATTAAGAAATTTACATTTTTGTAGAAACTAGTTTGCCGGATAACATAAATTGGATTTGATTACGATGTTAAATTAAATGATTTTTGGATAGCTGACTTTATATCGATGTAGATGCGTAACATAAATAGTACCTAGGTACTTTTCACAATAGTAATACTAAATAATTTTAGATATAGTGTATGGCCAACTATAATCCTTAATCCAAAGTAACAAACAATCCCCATTATATAAAACTATACTTCTGTAAATTATTTTAAAGCAGTCTAACTTTAAGTTATCACTTAAAACCCCCCTTATGGCGAATTCAGTCAAACATAGGCACTTTATCGCTATGGACGTGATAAACAGCTTTAGATGTTAAACTTAAGATGCACTGTTACTACCGAATCATGATTAAGGTTCAAGAATCTTGATTTACACAAATTATTTATTTAATAATAATTATTTTAGTAAATCCCTTAAAATTTAATTAGACCGAAATAAAAATAACTTTATCTTCTATAATTTCGAGTTATTTACGGAGTTCGTGGAAAGAGTCTCTATATTGGCATATTATGTAAAATAAGTAATAATGCATCTTAATGATTGGAAAAGTGAAATAAATGAGTAAAGATATACTCAATCTTCAAGAATCACTCAGACTGTCAAATTTTAACAACTTATACTCACTTAACACTCGATGTTGTGGTTTATACTTCGACGGACTTTCATTTGTAATAATTAACGTGAATACATTTAGTTGATGAAGAAACAAATTTAGACAAGAAACATTTTGGGTCGAATAGGGAATGCAATCCCGATCTCGCGAGATCCCGTGTAATTTTTCGGGATCAATCCCGAAACATAATATGACGAGATCCCGTTCGAGATTGACGGGATTGGGCTGCAATGGTCAGCGGTTCTACACACATCCGCTCGGGACGCTTCACGCGACATTCCACATTATATAGAGTACATTGCAATGGACATTAGATGCCGGTTAGCAGATAGCACTCTTGAGACACTTTAGAAGATACTCTTTTTTTAGAAGTTACTTTCAAAATCACCAATTTTAATCTCCTTGAGCTATACCTACTTTTGTTTTGATTATCTTCATGTAATTAAAATTGTTAGTTGTTTAGTTAGTAATATTAAAGGATAAAGGCTTTTGTTTTCTTTCAAATAATATTTTATTTACATATATACACTATCACAAACATGCAGTTTTCATCGTATTCAGTCATGTGAAATATTTTTCCCGAAGACTTCGGGATCTCGCCGGATTGATATTTCTAATCCCGCGGGATCTCGAGTCGGGATTGCATTCCCTAGCACCAACACACAAAAAACTGAAATTGAAATTATTCGTAGCAACACTAATTATCATAGGAAAGTTCTAACACTGTCATAACAGTTATTACGCAAAAATGTTGTATCTTTCGGACACCAATGTGTCTCATCAATATCTTCACGTACCCTTCACAATTTTCACGAATGTCATTTTTTTTAAATGTAAATGTATTCACGTTTGATCTATGTTGTCATAACACACATTTTGTTTCCATGCTCTCATTATTAAATTATTCAGGAAATTAACGATGATGGCGAACGTATCACCATTGATAAGTACGAGAGGAACACGGTTCTCACCGTAAGGAAGACAACGCGACCGGATAGTGGAAAATACAAGCTGGTGTTGACCAACTCATCTGGTACCTGCGAAAGTATTGGAGACGTCGTGGTACTTGGTGAGTATATTTACGCTGTGCATTAACGAGTCAAGAAAGTTAAGCATTTTTCAATAAAGATTTTCTTAGTAAGCACCGGAATAAAATCTTGACATGTAATTTTTATAATAAAACAGATGTTATAGTGGAGGAATACAGGTATACAGTAAAAACGTAGTTAGTCGTAACCCTGTTAATGTTGAGAATGTGTACTACGATCTAAGCTACGAAGGTCATTAGAATCCGATCTGATGTAGCATCGTAGCTTCTCGCGCAGGTTCTGTTAGAAAATTTTCGCTTGGATACGGCCTTGTTGTTAGATCTAATTAGAAGAAGAGAAAGAGAAGAGAAACAAACACTGTTTCGAGTAGGCACATAAAACCACTCATCTTAGCTGCTTTGTTACAGCTATTAAAACTTAATAAAAATAAATATTAAGTTTAAACCTGCTATAGATAAAAAAACATGGAAGCTTATAACACGTTTTCATTTAATATTTTGTTATAGATAAACCCAACAAGCCTAACGGTCCGATCGAAATTACGGAAATCCGCGCGGAGAAGGCGACAGTCAAATGGCAGAAACCGGATGACTGGAAGGGATCCGATATCACTGGCTACACGCTGGAGAAACTCGATATGGTGAGTGAATTAACTAGAAAATACCCTAAGATAAAAAAGGTCGGTACCGCTTTCTATCGTGTCTGATTCTATTAGTAAAGTTTTATATACTATACAACGTGCTAATAAGATTACAAATGCATTAGCTATTCCGCTTCCCCTTCATGATATTTTATTTTGTCTTCACACATAAGTGTATCACATAATAGCGCGAAGAGAATGCTCCAAGCGTGTATAAAGCTTTATTACTAATTTTCTAGATTGTAGGTATAACATAAATATCTAGAGAATTACTACAGATAATTATTAGAATAGATTCATATAAAAAAATACTATTTATTTTTATGTGTATGTAAAACACAGTGTATGATAATGTATCACGCTCTTTAATAATGTCAATAATATATTCCTACTTACAAAATACAATTTTCTCAGGATACCGGAAACTGGATCCCGTGCGGCGAGACTGGTCCAGAACCGACTCAGTTTACCGTCACAGGTCTTACCCCCAACCACAAGTACAAGTTCAGAGTTCGAGCTGTCAACAAGGAAGGGGAGTCTGAACCATTGGAGACTGATGGATTCATCGTTGCGAAGAATCCATATGGTATGTTGATTTTAAATCACCTAGATCAATTAAAGTAATTTCCTATTCTTTGTTGTCATCCCGTACAGTTCACGTTCTCAATAAAAAACATGGTTTAAAAGAACAGAAACTCTTGTCGTCGTTTGTGCCTCTTCATTACTGGAGGTTGGCCGTCAGTTTCACAACTTTTTCCAACAGAAACTAGCAGTTAAATTTTAGGAACAATGGATAAAGTTTTACCATTAACTTACGAATAAATACAATCAAAACATTCACTAAACGACGATAAATATTCCTATATTATAATAATTGAATTGTTTTCTATTTTAAATTGATGTCCATTGACAAATAAAAACTTTGAACAGTTATTGTTTAATAAATATTTTTTTGTCATTTGTCAGTGCTCAGTAATCCCGCGACCGTAAATAAGACTTGGCTTAAAGGTCTCGTTACCAGGCCATAAAATTATTAAAAAAAAAAAGTAATCCCGCGAAAATTAAGAATTTAAAAAATGTTCAAGATTTTTGAACATTTTTTAAATTGTTACAACCGAATCATTAGTGAAATTTTGATTCTATTTAAATAACTGCGAATTTTTTATTCGTTATAATTAGTACCATCCACTGATTTGCAGTGTCAAGAAATTTATTTTGATAAATGAATCGTTTTATGCCGACTTTATGTACTTAAATGTGAGTACTGTAATTTAGTAATTTCGGGGATTAAAATATTTCAAAGATCAAAACAAACAAAATAATGGAATTCGATAAAATGTATATAACTTAAATGTTAGATAAAAGGCATAATTATTTTTTACTTGTTTCAGATCCTCCAAAGGCTCCAGGAAAGCCAACAATCATTGATTATGATAATATGTCTGTGACCCTACAATGGGAGCCACCAACTGACAATGGTGGTCGCGCGGTGATGGGTTATGTGATTGAGATGAAGGACAAGTTCTCACCAGATTGGATAGAGGTATGACTTAATTGATGTCCAAATGATTTACATACTTTTATGATTCTTCCTTGTCTCTTAACTGTGTTATGCATACTACAAGTGGTATATTACTAAAAAAATTATATTGTATTGCAATAACAGCTTCAGGTTTTATTTTCAGATAGGTAATGGTCTTTATTTTTATTTTCATCAAAAATTAATATTACTTCTTATTGCCCTTGAAAAAAATCTGTCTATGTTTCAATATTACATATATATTTAATCACAGTTTCTATAGGTTACAATCAATAATTCAGTTTTCAATACTTTATTCAGGTTATTAAAACAACAGACACCAAGACAGAGGCGAAGGTGGAAGGTCTTAAAGAGAAGATGATCTACCAGTTCCGAGTAAAAGCATATAATAAGGCTGGTGTTGGTGAGGCTTCTGAGCCCACCGCAAACCACCTTTGCAAGCATAGAAACTGTAAGATTTTTTTTATTTGATATAAAAACAGAATAGTAAGTAGATCCGATAGCCATACACCTTTTACTTGGTAATTTGTTGGTGCCATTGTTTACCTATTATTTAAATATATAATACTGTTTAAAAATGGTTACCAACAGATTTATGTACTATTTTAATAACATTTCTTAGTAATTTATTGGAGATATTTTTTACCCACATACCTACCTGCTATAAACTGATATGCTCTAAACGATTAACTATTGTTCAGTGCCATACATCTTATTTATTGTAGCAGATAATGTAACCAACAAATTATATAAAAAGGTTTTCACTGTCTCTTGAGAAATAACATTAAATTGTTTTGTTTAAAACATTGTTAGCATATATAAGTGCATGTTAATGTTTATTATATTTTATGAATGCTTTACAGTGAAACCTCGCATTGAGCGCAGTACCTTCAAGTCTGTGATAATCAAGGCTGGACGTACACACAAGTGGTCAGTGGATGTTATTGGTGAACCTCCACCAGAAAAGACCTGGTATGTAACTGCTTAACTGCTTATGATTCTAAATTATTGAATATTTTTTACAGTCTGTCTACTGTGTCTTTAATTAGTTATTGTGACATTTGGAGGTTTTAAACAATTAACTGCAAAAAATCTGTAAAATATTTAAATTTACAGTAAATCAAGTCGATGAAAGACTTTTATAATTAACCTTACTTTTACTTACAGTTTGTTAAGATACAAACATAGTTATATTTTATTATGTATTGTAACTGACCTGTGCTTGTTAGGTTATGTTATGTGAAAGAGGTTATTGTATGAATATTAAAAGTATATTTTATGAAGTAATGCAATGATAATCACTAAATTTTAGGTCCACTATTTCTTAACTCTCTTATTTTTTACTATTGTATAACAGCTCATATTTATGTTGCATTTCATATATTGATGTGTTAAATCTTTTTAGTTAACACAGTTTAACTATATTATTATTATTAAGTCATTATTGCTGACACTCAGTATAATATATATATATATATATATATAAACACTTATTCCAGTTACATAAACTTAATCAAACATGAGACGGTTTCGGTACTCTGCGTGGTTTTAGTATAAGTTATTAATAAATAAAAAACAATTCTGTCGCCATCTAGTAAAGACATGAGTAAAAGCAATGATTATTCTCACAAAGGGACACACTACACTTCTCGGAATTAAAGTTATCGATAAGCAACCACTAGAGGGCGCTCTTTACTAGTAAAGGAAACCTTAAACGCGGTAGTGATTGTATCTTGCACAGACATATAAGCTTTGGGCGAAGCTCCGGAAAGCATACTTACCTGGCGTAGGGGCTACCGTGATCAATAAGGCGGTTCCCCCAGAGCGAGACTCTTCCATTGCACTGCGGTTGAGTTGACCTCTGCGATTATCCCTAATGTGGATAACTCGGACGCGTAATTTTTGGTAGTGGGGACTGCGTACGCGCCGTCCCCCCATTAAATCTGTCAGTAGTCCATTCAATGTATAGTGAAACATTGTAACTTATGTTCCATATTAATCATTTCCTTTATTCTGATTACTTAAGTTGTAATTCCCATGCTTACAAAAAACTTAAAACATACTTCTCATATGGAGAAATATAAAAAAAAAACATGTGAAACAACTTCAGTTTGTTTTCGATATACAGATGCTGGAGTTCGGCGTACAGGTCTAGGCATCCTCTTATATAGCATATATAACTGCAAATTAATGCATATAGCATTATGCATATGAATAAACCTGTTGGTTAATTAAAACTTACCGCACAAAAGAAGGCGCACTACTCTTATGCCCTCTCTAAATATCAATCTCGTTACGAAGAAAACTGTGCTGCTACCGAACACATACATTATATTACTAATATTAGCCATTAAGTTTTAAACACTGTATCTGCTAGTATATTTAGCTTAAGATTTAAATTATATATCTCTTAAGTATTTGTTTGTTCACGGCTAGGTGATCTACCAATAGGTATCACTAAAACATAATATTCATTAAGATATATGGTCTTCAATACAGTGTTTAGCCTTAATCATTTATTCGCGGAAACTGTGAAGCTAATTTAATAATAAAAGAATATCATTTATTTTCTAGGTCTTGGCGTGAAAACATCAAGCTGGTAAACACAGAACGTATAAAGATAGAGAATCAAGATTACCATACAGATTTTACAATCGTGAATGCTGTGAGACGAGACACTGGCCAATATACCTTGAGAATTGAGAACTGCAATGGTTTTGATCAAGAGACAGTTGAACTTACAGTACTGGGCAAGCCCAGCTCGCCTAAAGGTATTTTATTTTAAATGTAACATCAGGCTAAAGGCCAAAAGGCTCACCTGATGTTATGTGATACTGCCGCCTATGGAAACTGACAATGTCAGAAGGTTCGCAAGTGCGTTGTCGGCCTTTTAAGAATTTAACTTTAATTCTTTAGCAGCCAGAATGTTGTCTTATGTATTTTATTTTATTTTCGACATAAAATTTTGTAATAAATAAAATAATTGCTACCGTGAAATTGGACATTATATTTTTTTTATTATCTGCCAGGTCCTCTCGAAGTATCAGACATACACGCAGAAGGCTGCAAGGTTAAGTGGGAGAAACCAGAAGATGACGGTGGTTCTCCCGTCAAAGAGTATGAGTTGGAGAAAATGGATCTTGCCACAGGAAAATGGGTGCGCGTGGGCAGGTACGGATATTTTCTTTTTACTATTCAACAATTACAATTTTCACGATTTTGTAGTCGTATTACTACTTGTTTTAATAAAAAAATACATATAGCGAGTAGTCTAAAATATAAGAATCTTATTTGTGCCTTTAACAATTGTAAAGAAATCGGCTATTTTTTAGATAATTAAAAATATATATATATATATACGTTCATATATCATATCATTTTATTCTCTAGGGTTGCTGGTGACAAGAAACCATTGGAAATGGAGGTGACAGGTCTCGAACCAGGTCACCAGTACAAGTTCAGAGTGACAGCTGTCAATGATGAGGGAGACTCGGAGCCTTTGGAGACTGAAAAGGCCATACTCGCTAAGAATCCGTTTGGTGAGTTTCAATAAATATACAGATACCGGTAAACTTCTTGAGCATTAAACAAGGGAGTGGGGGTAAGTTTGCGCATCGTACACAGCGCGGGACACAAACGTCAACTGATTTACCAATCACGTGATCGACACGTCATAACTAAGTATGTATTAAGTATTGTTAAAGTCTTCCGTTACCTTATTATATGGATTCAAATTATTAATTCATATATATACAAACTCGTATTTACAATCCAGATGTGGCCGAAAAGCCAGGCAACGTGGAGGTGGCAGATCACGACAACCAAAGTGCGGAGATCAAATGGGAGCCTCCCAAAAATGACGGAGGTGCGCCCATTCAGAAGTATATCATACAAAAGAGGCCCAAGGGCGGAGACTGGGAGAACGCCGCTGAGGTATTATTCGTTTTTATTTATTTTTTATTCACTTCATTGCATTAACAGTACCAAGATGTTTAACTTTTAAAGAAGTCCAAAATGTTTTCTTTCTTGAAAAACTGTCGTAGTACCAAAATCAGCGTGGTCCAAGATCAAAGCTATGACCCATATGTCATCTGTGAGTTCTGTCAATACTAATAGGCTTGATTGATTAGTATATAGTCGTTCTTTTATATGGACTTTGATTAAATTTTTTACAAGTTTTAATACATAAAAGTATTACAAGTTTTAATATATAAAAGTATTACAAGTATTAATATATAAAAGTATTACAAGTTTTAATATATAAAAGTATTACAAGTTTTAATATATAAAAGTATTACAAGTATTAATATATAAAAGTATTACAAGTTTTAATATATAAAAGTATTACAAGTATTAATATATAAAAGTATTACAAGTTTTAATGTATAAAAGTATTACAAGTTTTAATATATATAAGTATTACAAGTATTAATATATAAAAGTATTACAAGTATTAATATATAAAAGTATTACAAGTATTAATATATAAAAGTATTACAAGTTTTAATATATAAAAGTATTACAAGTATTAATATATAAAAGTATTACAAGTTTTAATGTATAAAAGTATTACAAGTTTTAATATATATAAGTATTACAAGTATTAATATATAAAAGTATTACAAGTATTAATATATAAAAGTATTACAAGTATTAATATATAAAAGTATTACAAGTTTTCATATGTAAATGGTAATGCCGTAGGTGCCTGGCAGCGCAACAAGTGGCAAAGTCGATGGTTTACCTGAAGGAAGCGAGTACGAGTTCCGCGTGATCGCAGTTAACAAGGCAGGACCTTCGGAGGCCTCTGAACCCACCAAGATGACTACCATTAGACATAAATCGTGTATGTATTATTTTCTTGTCTATGGTTAGTTAATGAGCCTAGTCTCAGGTTTCTATTCATAAAGAGACATTGACTATAGGACAGGTCAAACACAGAAATGTGTTTCGTTTATATTTTATAAAATTATTGTAAGTATTCAGTTTAGAATTATAGGTCGCTATTTATTTTTTTCTACTTTTAATTTGATTATTATCATTGTTATAATAATATAATTTCGTGGGATATACGAGATTTTCAAATCACACACATTAATCACGTTTAACCAATAAATAATTAGTAAATTGTCTTTGTTAGTATATAATGCACTAGGTATATATTTTTGAGTTTAAAATTTGTAAATATTATCTTATAAAAGATGTGAAACGTCATTAAATTATTTATTAAATAATATAATATCTATGCCACGAAAATTTTGGTGGTAAGGGTAAATATTTTTGGGCAAATCGCAAGATTTGTTTTTTAACATCAACTTGTATTTTTCCGGATTGATGATTATTTATATAATATTTCAGTGAAACCACGCATCGACCGAACCAACTTGAAGGCGGTAGCGGTGCGCGCAGGCAAGCCGATATTCTTCGACGTCAACGTCAGAGGAGAACCTGCGCCCAAGGTGCAGTGGTTCCAGAAGTGGAAGGACGTCGAGAAAGAGGTCAGTTCTTCGAACGTGATCAGCTGATCGTGTTTAATCTACTTCTAGAAATTCTGCCTATTTCTTTGAGATAACAAACTTAATAAATATGTTTTGTTTATTTAATATTGGTAATATTCAATGTGATGTGATAAATATAACTAATTATACCCTTTAATTATATATTTAGAAGTTTTGTTATTACGCACACATTATAACTATAATTATTACCTGATTATTTATTTATTTATTGTATAAGTGTTCATAATTTAAAGAAAGTTGATGTGGTGGAAACACAAACTGTGCACAGTTTTTCTATCCACCAGGACGTCGAACATAATTAAATCATTAACACACATATATATATATACTAAAGCCAGTGACATATAAACTGTAAATTTATAACAATCAAACCATTCAAACGATTTAAAATTGCACGTAAAACGTCATAAACAAATCTAAACACTGACGCGCCATAGTTAGCCGATGCTAGAAACCTGTTCTTGTCGAGAATTCTCATTCACATATAGGATGAGTTCCTATATTCCAATATATTTTAATGACGTATATAGCATAATTTTTGTTATGCATAATTTATAATTGTTTGACTTATGTAGTATTTTTTTTAATTTAAATTTAATATTGTTTCTTGTTATATTAGTAAGAAGTGAAGATATTTTTAATAATTAGCCTGTCTTGGCAAATAGGATATTCACGAAGACACGGGTAATATACAAGACAAGGAATTAAATACTATGACACTATCTAGTCGATATATTCTTGGAACCATGTCGTATGTTCAAAAAAATATTAACGATTTTAAAACAAATGGTGACTTTCACCAGTATAATACGCGAAATAGAACTAATTTGAGTGTACGACCAATCAGGCTCCGGAAGTTAAACCACTCCTTATATGGAAATTGTATTCGTATTTACAACAATCTCCCAAGGGAAATTAGAGATTTATCACTAAATAAATTCAAAGCCCTCGTTAAACGTAAATTAATAAATAAAGTTTTTTTATAAATTTGACGAATACTTAAATGATCCTAATCCTTGGGATTGATTTGCTAAAGTTCAAACAATTTGTATGACTCAAAACTTAGCGATTACAAAGAGTGGCAGAGAGTTCCTTGCCAGTTCCTCTTGGCCGCTCTACGCCCTTGACTTGAGAACTGGTAGTAAATGTAAATTTGGAATCAATGTAACTTCTTTTCAGATGTTCATCAGTTTATAATGAAAATTTTGCATAAATTTTACCTTTTAGCTGATTTGTATTGATATAAATATGTTTCGGTCATAATATTAACGCGAATATCATTATTCACAGGTCACAGAAAACGTTATCAATGTGGATTACAACACGAAACTGGACATCAAGGATTCGGTCCGTGCTATGACCGGGACGTACCGTATTCTAGCGACGAACGAACACGGAAAGGATGAGGCTGAAGTGGAAATCACTGTCCTCTCCTCACCGAGCAAACCTGGCGGTCCACTCAAGGTCACGGATGTTACGAAGAATGGCTGCAAGTTGGCCTGGAAGAAGCCGGAAGATGATGGCGGTAAGTAGAAACAGCTTTTGATGTTCGCGTTTGGAATATTATGTTATCAATAATTAATATAATATACAGTTTGTGAGTTTGTGAGATTTTCTTAAGTAAATGTTATTTTG
Source organism: Pieris brassicae (assembly GCF_905147105.1). NCBI lineage: Eukaryota > Metazoa > Arthropoda > Insecta > Lepidoptera > Pieridae > Pieris > Pieris brassicae. Next base: position 21,249,820 of record NC_059670.1, read on the forward strand.
TTTAAAATTATACTACGTTATTCTTAATCAGTATATCAGATTTAGTTATAGGGGGGAACAATTAAACTATTATGTAGATATTTAATAAAGCTTAAATTATTCACATGGATAATCTTAACTTTGAAATAATATTTTTAAATAATAAGAAATACATATCTACTGTTCAATGAAACATAATAATAATAATAAAAAAAGCAAAACAAAAACAACAAATACAATTTTATTAAGGAATAAGGTACCTTGTGTGTTGTGGTTGTAACTTGGCTCTGGCGCAGCATTATGTTCCACAGCGCTGGTCATTCTGCCAGAGACCACAACAATAATGGGTGGCTTCAGATAGCTACTATGTTATATTGTTACAATATAACATAGTCAATATAACATAGACAATCTCATTTAGCTTTATGAGATTCTTTCAGCCAGCTAATTTTTAACTTATTAAAATTCATGTTTATTCACAGGTAAACCCGTGACAGGTTACGTAGTAGAGAAATTGAACAAGGCGACTGGCCGTTGGGTTCCAGTTGGAAAGACCGATGACACAGAGATGGAGATCAAGGGATTACAGGAAGGAGAAGAATATGAGTTCAGGGTTAAGGCTGTTAATGATGAAGGAGAGTCGGAACCGCTTAAGACTGACCACTCTATCGTTGCTAAGAATCCTTATGGTGAGTTGTAAATATGTCCGTTACGTATACGTATATAACGTATATGTATACGACGGTTTACGTACGCACACGTTATTCTTTTTAACGAAATAGCTTAATTTCAATTATCTCATTGAATTTTGCTTAGTTTATCATCAGTTTTACATCGTTTATAATATAAATAAAAACTAAATCTTATGTCTGAACTGTATAACTGTATAAAATTACTTTATTCCCAGATATCCCTGGTAAGCCATCTGTACCAACTATCGAAGACTGGGACGTGGATCGCGTTGACCTGAAATGGGAAGCTCCCAAAAACAATGGTGGCGCTCCCATCACCGGCTACATTATTGAGAAGAAGGACAAGTTTGGGACATGGCAGGAAGCACTGGTCACAACTGTAAGTGTTAATTGATATTTTTTTCATAAGGAACATTCTTTTACGGACTGGGATGCGACCTACAATTTCTTCAAGAGTATACTCCTCTTTCAAAGCCCGGCAACGCACCCACTAAAATGAGTGTCTATATTAAAATCTATAAGTTTTATGCTTTAAGGAAAAGTATTTATGACCTAAACGAAAATCATGATCGGTTGATGTTTACTTTTAAATCCAAATTCTTCAAACTAACAAAACACATAATTATTTATATTTATATAATATAATTGTTTTATATATTTATCCAGACTCCGGAGTGCAAAGCTCGCGTGCCTGAACTGAAAGAAGGCAACACATACCAATTCCGAGTAAGAGCGGTCAACAAGGCGGGTCCGGGTGAACCGGGCGAACCCACTCAACCGCATCTCGCTAAGGCTAGGTTCCGTGAGTATCTCAATTCCTCCAGTTAAAAAGTAACGATTAAATCTTCGTTCGTAATCTTCATAACTGTAGTTCGGAGGTTTTATTTAATAATAATTATGAAGCCTCATTCCTTGTTCCTTGAAAAATTTAATGTTGTATATATATAAATATATTTTTTTTGTCACGGACCTCTTATTGAGTATATAACTCAAATTTAAAAAGTAACGATTAAATTTTCGTTCGTAATCTTCATAACTGTAGTTCGGAGGTTGTATTTAATAATAATAATAAAGCCTCATTCCTTGTTCCTTGAAAAATTTAATGTTGTATATATATAAATATATTTTTTTTGTCACGGACCTCTTATTGAGTATATACCTCAAATTTAAAAAGTAACGATTAAATTTTCGTTCGTAATCTTCATAACTGTAGTTCGGAGGTTGTATTTAATAATAATAATAAAGCCTCATTCCTTGTTCCTTGAAAAATTTAATGTTGTATATATATAAATATATTTTTTTTGTCACGGACCTCTTATTGAGTATATACCTCAAATTTAAAAAGTAACGATTAAATTTTCGTTCGTAATCTTCATAACTGTAGTTCGGAGGTTGTATTTAATAATAATAATAAAGCCTCATTCCTTGTTCCTTGAAAAATTTAATGTTGTATATATATAAATATATTTTTTTTGTCACGGACCTCTTATTGAGTATATACCTCAAATTTAAAAAGTAACGATTAAATTTTCGTTCGTAATCTTCATAACTGTAGTTCGGAGGTTGTATTTAATAATAATAATAAAGCCTCATTCCTTGTTCCTTGAAAAATTTAATGTTGTATATATATATAAATATATTTTTTTTGTCACGGACCTCTTATTGAGTATATACCTCAAATTTAAAAAGTAACGATTAAATTTTCGTTCGTAATCTTCATAACTGTAGTTCGGAGGTTGTATTTAATAATAATAATAAAGCCTCATTCCTTGTTCCTTGAAAAATTTAATGTTGTATATATATAAATATATTTTTTTTGTCACGGACCTCTTATTGAGTATATACCTCAAATTTAAAAAGTAACGATTAAATTTTCGTTCGTAATCTTCATAACTGTAGTTCGGAGGTTGTATTTAATAATAATAATAAAGCCTCATTCCTTGTTCCTTGAAAAATTTAATGTTGTATATATATAAATATATTTTTTTTGTCACGGACCTCTTATTGAGTATATACCTCAAATTTAAAAAGTAACGATTAAATTTTCGTTCGTAATCTTCATAACTGTAGTTCGGAGGTTGTATTTAATACTAATAATAAAGCCTCATTCCTTGTTCCTTGAAAAATTTAATGTTGTATATATATAAATATATTTTTTTTGTCACGGACCTCTTATTGAGTATATACCTCAAATTTAAAAAGTAACGATTAAATTTTCGTTCGTAATCTTCATAACTGTAGTTCGGAGGTTGTATTTAATAATAATAATAAAGCCTCATTCCTTGTTCCTTGAAAAATTTAATGTTGTATATATATATATATTTTTTTTTGTCACGGACCTCTTATTGAGTATATACCTCAAATTTAAAAAGTAACGATTAAATTTTCGTTCGTAATCTTCATAACTGTAGTTCGGAGGTTGTATTTAATAATAATAATAAAGCCTCATTCCTTGTTCCTTGAAAAATTTAATGTTGTATATATATATATATTTTTTTTTGTCACGGACCTCTTATTGAGTATATACCTCAAATAGGTTGTATTTATTTGATTTTTTTAAATAGTGAAACCGCACATCAACCGTGACAAGATGGTGGCGATCCGTGTTCGCGCTGGTACCACTATCAAGTTGGATGTTGACATCAAGGGTGAACCTCCACCGACCAAGACTTGGAAGTTTGCCAATAAGGTACGTTGATTCAACTTCGTCCGGATAATCCGATTTTCCGGATATCCGAACTACGGATTTAGGCGTGTTAGACGCGCACAGCGTCACAAAAAACAGACACCCTGAAGTTGGGTATTATAAGTCAACATTTTAATTTTTGCTATTATAAGTCTCGTTTTTTATTTATTTTTTAGTTATTTATCTTGTTACGGTAATGCAGTATAACTGCTAACGCGTGTACATAAGTACATACAGCGAGCGGAAGTTTAACTTATCAGTTACGCCCCTTCAAAATTATTTCAGTTTTTTTTTTCAGTATAGTTATGTATTTTCAGTTTATTGAGATATTTTTCTGTGTGTTATAGATTTAAGACAAGAATTAGTTTTCATAATATTATAAACGACAACATACATTGTGTATCTTTTGTATCGTTTTTGCACTACCATTTGTAATAATCTAGTATTTCCTATAATGATTTTTCTGTATATAAGTGACACACACAAATTTATTCAGAATACAAATCTGTATTAAATTGTAACATCCAAACTGTTTAGGTCATCGAGACTGGTCCAGGTGTAAAACTGGAGAATGAGGACTACAACACCAAACTGATGATATCAGAGTCCTCGTGGAAGAACACTGGCATTTACACCCTGAAAGCGGAGAACGATTCTGGAGTGGACGAGGCGACTGTTGAGATTACTGTACTTGGTAAGTTATGTGTGGAAGATACATTTGACGGCAGAATCTATAGCTTCATTTATTAATTTTATCACAGATTAGTGTATAATTTGTAATGTATGCAGCGGGGAAGGTTTTTTGGCAAACTATATAAACAGCCACAGATAACTCAAGTTTTCTTATAGTAACTGAACCGAGAGTTTTTAACATCCTCTGTCTTCTTTTCCGATGAGGAATGTCTACCAATTCAAATTTAAAGTGATACTTGTATCTTACGTTCCATAATAAACATATTTTGTTTTATTTTAAATTTACCGTCGTAATATACGATCAGATAAAACAGAAGGAAGGAATCTCCCGACACAAATAGCAGATTTTTGTATTAACAATTTATTATTTTTGTTTTATATCTCCTAAATATTACTTTTTAACCGCAGACAAGCCAGGCAAACCTGAAGGCCCTCTGGAAGTGTCCGACGTTCACGCGGAACACGTGAAGCTGTCCTGGAAGAAACCCAAGCACACGGGAGGATTGCCTCTCAGCGCCTTCATAGTTGAGAAGATGGACACGCTCACTGGAAAGTGGTCACCCGCTGGTACCATTGATCCGGATGTTACTGATGCTACAGTTACAGGTTGGTGAAGTAGAAGATCACACATTTATACCTATATATAGTGATGAGATGAATGGATCTTCCGCTGCACTAGACATTTTCTTTTGCAAACTAACAAACTGTGGAATCGACCAGGTGAGACTTTCTTGGTAGATACCTTCAATTGTTAAAAAAAACTTCTAAAAGGCCTGCATCGCACCCGAAACATGAAGTTAAAAGACACAATCCCTTATCATCATCATAATTTGATTTTTGTAAGCTTAAAATTCAGAATTGAGATAATTTTGTATACCAAAAACTAGTCTATTTGCACTTTATGTCTCTTTTCATCACAGTGTAAAGACAACTTGACAGAAAGAGACGTACGTCTAATTTCTTAAAAGAGTAAATAATATTTTTTTTTATAAATTACGTATACTAAAACAATCGCGGATTAAAAAATCGTCCATTTCTGCACCTACACAATTATAATTTCTAGGCCTCGAACCGGGACACACCTACCAATTCCGTGTGAAGGCCCTCAACGAGGAAGGAGAGTCCGAGCCATTAGAGACGGACCACGGCATCCTCGCAAAGAACCCGTACGATGTCCCGTGTCCCCCTGGACTTCCGGATATCGTAGATTGGGACGAAAAATCTGTGAAATTGAAGTGGGAGCCCCCGATAAGGGACAACGGAGCACCGATTACTGGATACATCATTGAAGCGATGGACAAAGACCGCGGAGAGTTCGTCAAGGTAAGTTTTTATGATTCCTATAACTATTGGTACTGAATAATTTATAGAAATTTATATTAGACATTTTACCTTAAATCATTTCTGTAGGATGTGGTATGGTAGATAGGTATTTCTCTTCGACGTCCGTCGTTCCGCAGCTGAGCGTCTAAGACAGTTTCTGTGTACCAATATGTGGGAGCAGCTGCCCACTGAAGTATTTCCGAACCAATTCGAATTAGGGACCTTCAAGAAAAGAGCGTATCAATTCTTAGAAGGCCAAAAGCACTCTCTCTGATCCCTGAGACCTCTGGCAGTGTGAGTGTCTATCACTTAACATCAGTCTCCTGACCGTATGCCCCCTGTTAATTAAAAAGAAAAATAATAATGCTCGCATATTTTAAACTTCTTTAGCGTTGGATAAAAAATTTCCGTCACATTTTTCGGTTACGCGTCACATTTTTACGTTACGCGCCATCCTTTTCTTGGCCCTACCACGGTTGATTCGAAGATATTCGAAGCCATTAATAACTAAAACTATATAATAACGATAACAATGATAGTAATAATTCTATTACAATTAATGAAATTCTGTAATAATCTTAGTAGTATTCATGGCTATGATAAGAAAGTCTTTTGTTAAACTTTATCTAATTTAACTTTATTTAACAAATTTCTGTAAAGTTGCGTATATCATTTTTCGTAAATAAGGTCATAAAGAAGTTTCACTCTTTCGTGTGTATTGTACACACACAGATTTATTAAATAAAAATGCTAATCTATTGTTTTATAGATGGCAGAGGTGCAAGGCAACATCTGCCAAGGCACAGTACCAAAACTCGAAGAGGGCAACCAATACCAGTTCCGTGTACGAGCTGTCAACAAGGCTGGAAAATCCGAGCCTTCGGAGAACACCAACTGGCATACTGCTAAGCCAAGATTCTGTAAGTGTATTCATTTGTCAACAGGCTTAAGTTGTTTTTAATGTTCTTTGCTTTTAACTAGCAATGCAACATCAAAATGCAAATACCCGTAAGGGACAGGGTGTCCAGTATTTGCATACGTACATTACATAGTCATAGCTATTTATCAACTCGGAATTATTAATTATTCCCATAGCTCTATTCGAGACGGATTGTAACAAATTGTTTATAACAATTTTAAAGACCAAAGGATGGAAAGAAAATAACAGTATCCATTAGTTTCCGGTTCCCTTTGGTCAGTATTTTCTTCATATTTTTTTTTGCATTAAGCTTTTGTCTTTCAATGTTTCAGATGTATTAAATATATTATAAATATCGATAATATCAAATTAGTTCAATGGCAGTGTTATGTCTCTTTTCATCACAGTGTACTTAAAGACAATGTGACAGAAAGAGAGGAACTTCTAATTTCTTAAAAGCGTTGAGTCAAAGTCAAAAATCATTTATTCGTATAGGTAACACAATGTACACTTATGAACGTCAATAAAAAGAAATATACATTAAATACTTCTAATTTTACATTTACTGCCAGTTCTCAAATCAAGGGCGTAGAACGGAAGAGAAGAACTGGCAATAAACTCTCCGCCACTCTTTTTAATCGCCAAGTTTTTTTGTTTGTTTTACACAACGTTTGTAAGGAGCTGCAACCATCACACCATGCTCCACATGACATCAGCAGGAGGCATGGTGAAATAGGAGCACGCACTTACATTCGTGATTTCGTGTACACAATATAAGATTACGTAGCTGTAAAAATATTTTAATGGCGCTACAGTTATTTAAAATACTTTTATCAATATTTATTTGCGTATTGCTAATTCACAGTGAAGCCACGCATCGACCGCACAAACCTGAACCCGATAACGGTGAAGGCTGGTCTTCCTGTCTCCTTGGACGTGAAGGTCTTCGGCGAGCCTCCGGCCACCGTCACTTGGCACTTCAACGGCCAGGAACTCGCCAACCGGGAGAACCTGGAGATCATCAACGTGGACTATAACACCAAGTTCTTGATGATGAAGAGCAAACGCGCCAACAGCGGCAAATACGTGATTAAGGCGAAGAATGAAGTCGGCGAAGACCAGGCTGAAGTGGAGATTATTGTAGTTGGTTAGTTAATTCTTAAAATTACTTATTATATTCAGCAGATAAAAAAATACTTTTTTTGGTTCAATTATATGTACTGACAATCCTAATAGTTCAAGACTCCTTCGATTATCAATAAAAAATATAAATATTTTGCAAGTTTCGTGTAATTCTTATATATATATATAATTTATCAGGCAAGCCGTCCAAACCCAAGGGACCATTGGACGTGGCAGACGTGACCAAGAACGGATGTACATTGACTTGGCAGAAGCCGGAAGATGATGGTGGATCACCCATCGAATACTATGAGATTGAAAAACTCGATCCACTCACTGGTAAGCAATAATTTTTAAACAATATTACTGTGCTTCTAACCCAGTCATTAAGCTAGGCAAAGTATTTGTTTTCATAGCTCTTTAACAGTTTTAATGCATGAGAAAAATAAATAACAAAACAGAAAAAAGTAAAATACATCACGCAATCGTTGTACCTTGTTATTGCATAGGGACCATCTACCTAAAACTTCTCGAAGAATTAACTTCTTAATCAAAAGCTTTCATTATGATTACAATATTTATTAGTTTTATAGTGACATTGTTACGTGATATTTTGTAATGTCGTTTGGATTGCGCTTCCAAAATATGTATTGTTTATTAAGAGATTAATAAAAATTAAGTTTAAAGGCTTTATCCTTAAGTGTTATGTGCAAATGCAAAATTGTAATATTTCTATGACTATTTTTACGAGTAATTCCACTTTTTTTCTTAGGTCAATGGCTCCCATGCGGCACAGCAAAGGACTGCAAAGCAAACGTAACCGGCTTACAAGAAGGCAAGCCTTACAAGTTCAGAGTGAAGGCTGTTAACAAGGAAGGAGAGTCAGAAGAATTGGAGACTGATAAGACCATCATAGCTAAGAATCCATTTGGTAAGTTTGGTGTTTCATTGATTTTGGGTCTCAGATTTACCTTTTTAGTAAGTGTTTTTATAATATCGTCAACATAGACTATATAATTTTATGGACTCTACAATTTATCTATTATATTTTCTTTATTTACTATTTTTACAGTAACTTAATACAATATAAGACTATTAAAATAAATAAAAATTAAACCAGCCAGTGTGCAAATATTGACACAAGCAATATTATTTAGGGTGCACAACACACACGTAATAATCACTAATACAGATGTATGCCTTTTATCCAAATATTAATAAAATATCAGATGAGCCCGGCAAGCCTGGTAGACCCGAGCCACGCAACTGGGACAAGGACTTCGTTGACTTGGAATGGTCGGCGCCTAAAGATGACGGCGGGGCTCCCATCACTGGATATATCATACAGAAGAAGGAGAAAGGCAGCAGGTATATATATACATCTCTCGCTGTTCTCACTCTCATAATATACAGATCTCGCTTATCGAATATCTCTTGTTCGAGAACCATTTGAATCTCATCCAGAATCGTACGAGCAGGTCTGCTAGCCCTACCCTCATAATCTTTATAATTTCCAGAACATGGCAAGACTGTCTCCGTACAACTGGCGATCGTCCAACGGGCCGTGTGACAGATGTGGAAGAAGGACACGAATACCAATTCCGGGTTATCGCTCTGAACAAGGCTGGCCCCGGAGAACCTTCCGAGCCCAGCAAGTCTGTTATTGCTAAGCCGAGATTCTGTAAGTATATCTGGTTTGAACAGGTTCGAACGCTAGAGAATAATTAAGCGTTTAGAATCTTTAACGGCCGGTAACGCACTGGAGAGCCTGCTGTCATTGAGAGTGTCCATGGGTGGTGGTATCGCTTAACATGAGGCGAGCCTCCTGCCCGTTTGGCCCCTGTTCTATACCTGTTAGACTGGGACTTACATTTGTTGACACATTGTTTTTGTTAATAAGTAATTTGTATGGTTTCTGGACAGTGGCTCCGCGCATCGACCGCAAGAACCTCCAGAAACGCAAGGTCAAGGTGGGTCAGACGCTCAAGTTCGAGGCTGACGTGAAAGGCGAACCCGAACCCACGATCACCTGGACGCTCAATGAGAAACCCCTCAAAGTCGAGGAACGTCTCAAGATTGAGAACCAAGATTACCACACCTCCTTCACCCTGCAAAAGGTGACGAGGGCTGATGGTGGAAAGTATGTGGTGACAGCCAAGAATGACACGGGAGTGGACAGTGTGGAGATTGAAGTTACGGTCGTCAGCAAACCGGCGAAACCTAAGGGACCCTTGAAGGTATGTTGGGCATTAACTCTTTTAATATTTCTAACGAGACATAACTGCTTTAGTTTAAAGTGTCAATGGCTTATATTGAAACACACACAGAGACCGGCGTTAACTTAGAGCTACCTTCATTCGAAGTCTTGGGTTTGAATACCAGCTGTGTGCGCATTTAACGCTCATGCGGTAAAGGAAAATATCGTGTGGAAACCGGTATGCCTTAGACCCAAAAAGTATGTTATGAATATTTAAAAAAAAATAAGATCCAAGGGTTGCGCCGGCGCAACCGGTTTTGAAATGACTTTTTTTATTATTAAATTTTCGGCGAGGTTCTTGTCATAATATCCGTAATCATAATCCGTATATTGAAGTGGTTATGTCTAATAACTATACGATATCTCTTCAGGTCTCTGACGTAAAGGCAGACGGATGCAAACTCCAATGGGAGGCTCCCGAAGACGATGGAGGCGAACCAATCGAAAGCTACGTCGTGGAACGCATGGACACGGAAACCGGACGCTGGGTGCCCGTTTGTACCACGAAGACGCCGGAAGCTGACGTCACAGGGTTGAACGAGGGCAAGGACTATCTGTTCCGAGTGAAGGCGGTCAATCCGGAGGGTGAGAGTGAACCCCTGGTCACTGAGACCGCGACAACGGCTAAGAATCCGTATGGTAAGTTTTTCTTTAATAATGTAATAATAATCTATTTTCAAGAATATGGTACAAAAAGGTGGTACAATAGTAAGTTGGCATATTCTGGCACACACAATCGCTGGATGTCTTTAAAGGAGTTTTACATTTTACATTATTAGTCATATGAATTGGTTAATTCTTATATTATTTGTATCGTACATATGTTATCAAATTATTTTTTCTTTATCCATTTTCTACATGTTTTATTTTGTACGTTACGTGTCATAATTCAGGAAAATTAATAATGATTGGATTATATTAGTACGTACACTCGTAGTATGTACACTCATAAACGTCAAAATTTAAAAAAAATGAAATTTTAAAGAATTGACGTTTCACCTTTGACACGAATTTGACGAAAATGTCATATCCGCAATTTCTTCGAGTTCTGTGTTCGTTCTGTATTCATATTACGTTGAATTTTAATTGTTAGACATAAAAAAATGTATTTTTAGTAATATAATTTCATTTTTGTGCTGACTTTCTGGAACAGGAAGGTATATATTAATAACAATATTTCTAATCGTATTGTCTTAATATTAAATATTTTTAATTCTTTAATTGAATCATAAAAAGTACATAAAATACTTCATTATATCTTGTTGACTATGTTTTGTGGTGAATTTAATCTGATCTTTAAAAAAAAAACAGGCGAGCCAGATGCGCCTGGCAAACCAGAGTTCAAGGACTGGAGCGCGAACCACGTAGACCTGAAGTGGGAGAAGCCAGCGAACGATGGTGGGGCTCCCATCACCGCTTACATCGTGGAGAAGAAGGACCGCGATACTGGCAAATGGGTTAAGGCTGTTGAGGTGAGGGTTTATTTATTCAATGTAAATAAGAATTTCGCTGTAAGGCCTTATTGACACGGGGTGGACTGCGGTACGCAGTGGAGAGCTGGAGCCCTGAGGCTCGCCGGCCCGTAATAACAATTGGTTATGGAAAATATTAAATTAATGTACTTTTATCATTTTTTTTCTCAAATATACGTTTATGTCATAAAATGAATTTAATGTGTCAAAAATTGGCTATGTTTGGATTTTTTTCTCAATCGAGTGAAGTTATTTAAATCGTGTGTCGATCTTTCAACATGGATACATGAACTACTCAACTCCACCATATATTTTTTTCCATTCGCCATACTTCAAGAAAGGATGACAAAAAATGGAAAGAAACAATGTGCTTCTTGGAGTCTGGCGACCGTATAGGCCATTAAGCGCTTATGTAATGTCAAATGAAATTAACTAAAACAAGCATTCTTTGGAAAATTTTATAAATTTAGAATCGATTTTTTTATTGACGGGCACGAAAAGTCGGACATACCGGGAAAATCTGGGAAGAGAGTCTATAGATAGGCTTATTAACACCAAATATATATATATTTTTTTTTTAATTATTCAGTCTGTCGAAATTTGATTTTACCACGTAGTGCACAAATATCATCCTCTGAAGTATTTCCGAACCAAATTAGGGTCCTTTAAGAAAAGAGCGCATCATTTCTTAAAAGGCCGGCAACGCACTCGCGAGCCCTCTGGCATTGAGAGTGAGTTAATATCAGGTGAGCCGCCTGACCGATTGCCATTGCTTTATAAAAAAAAACAATTTGGTCTGTACGAGTTTTCTCTACAGGTCGTAAGACGTACGTAAGTCGAACGTACTGAAATCGTAGTTTGGACGATCATTACTTTAGGTATTAAAAAAAACGTTATAGGTGCCCGGCATCAAGACTGAAGCCCGAGTACCGGATTTGATTGAGGGCAAGACTTATCAGTTCCGAGTGAAGGCTGTGAACAAGGCTGGCCCCGGAAAGCCTTCCACCGCCACTGACAACTTACTGGCTAAGGATAGATTTGGTGAGTTATTCACTGTATTGCTACTTTGGACCTTACAAATATAAAATATTCAGGAAATATAACTTTTAATTGAATAGTGTTCATTGCTTGTTTTTCTGTTTTGTCTTCTCGTTCGTAGTACTGAAATGAAAAGATTTTAAACAAAAGATTTGTTCTTCTAAACTTAAAAATGTATTATATTAAAAACAATTTGACTATTATAACCATAGAAGATTGTTTTCATCTCAACATTGCATAGATTATCTTATAATTCTGGTCTTGTAGCCCCACCACGTATCGACCGCACGAACATGCGTGATCTGACGCTGAAGGCTGGCCAGAACATCAGGCTGGACGTCAAGGTCACTGGCGAACCTGCTCCTACAAAGACTTGGTAAGTAATACATGATATCTTGTGTATATATCCTCTACTCCTTAATTAAATATAGGGATATTATTTTAAATTAAATTTATCACTATTGTTTTTTGTTAACACAGCTTTTATTCATTGAAAGAAAACACTTTTTTACCGGATTGAATAAATACAGATAACACAACTTCTCTACAGCTGTGATACTTTTGACATTCAACACCTTTTGTCTTCAGTCGGAAAAATTTAAAGTTTATAATAATACATAGCTTCATAGCTTAAAAAAGTGTTTTCTTTTAATTTTATTAGTTATCATAACAATTAAATTATAGTATTTCAATTTTCTTAATCTGGTTCAATAGAAAATTAAAAAGTTTCCTCGCTGTATTGCGATACTTATTCGTTGAGCGAGAAAATCTTCAGCTCTGGGGTCACCGATGCTAATCAGGTGCCAGATTAAGTATTTAATTAGAGCCCGTGAACCACGGCCCACGTCTCTACTCCAAAGGGAACGAAGTTGGAGAAAGGACTGTTATATTTGAGCCATTTATTATTTTTCTCTAAAAAAAACATTACTATACCTACACTTATAAATACGGGTGTATTTGAATTTTGGTCAGAGGATATATGGCACTTCAAAAACTTTATCAGTCCCTCCAAGTAACAATTATTTCTACTTATGTGTACTCTACTACTGTCAGTAAGAAATGTGACTTTTATAGGTTCCACAACAAAGAGCGTCTATCAACACGAGACGATCTCAGTGTGGACGTGGAAGACTACAGGACCAAGTTATCGGTGATTATCGCGTCTCGCAAGCACAGCGGCACTTACGTGCTGAAGGCCGAGAACAGCAGCGGAAAAGATGAGGCCTCCATACAAGTCATCGTTTTGGATGTTCCTGCTAAACCTGAAGGACCACTGAAGGTGAGTGACTTCGGTGTTTTGCTTTTATGATATGAATTCAGTAGTTTTACAGTGAAATATTATTAGTATATTGACATAATGTTATTTGGTTTCGTTTTCCTAATTAAATTTTTCATATTTCATACATTTGTTGCATGTACATTACATTTATAAATATTTAGTTTATGAAGGTTGTGGTCAAATTCATCTATCGCTAGTCTCCAGTATGGAGTATACTTCTGTGTTATTGGGAACCAGACTACAGTTGTTGCATGGTATGCATGTTTTAAATAAGCATATACAGAGACCTCTGACATGATATTATAATATAATTGTCGTCTCTTACTCATTCCCTAGGTCTAAAATCAGAAATATCTTGCGAATTCCTCCTACAAAAACCTAAGAGTCCAAGTGCCTCTTTTTCGAATTCTTAGAGATTTTAACGAATTGAACAGTGCTTATCCGGAGCTGGAAATATTCGGTAGTGGGCTGATCGGTTTTAGTAAAAGCATTGTTAGGTGCCTATATCGAATTGCTGTTGTTTTTTTTATTATATGTTTATAATTTTATAGTTTTTGAGATGTTTTCCTTTACTGTTCGAGCTAATGTTAAGTGCGCACATAGAAAGAAATCTTTGGTGCACAGCCGACGACCTCAGGGATGAAAATCGCACGCTGAAGCCACTAGGCCAACACTGCTCTGTTCTGTCTCTCAAGCTTTAAAACAATATTTTAAGAAAAAGTAGTCTTAACGTTACATCTAATCCAACACAAGTCGAAGAACATAAGTGTGTATGGGTGTGTGTGCGTATTTCACTTTGTATTTGAAAGTGTGGCTAAGAGATAAATTAGCGTACGCTGTATCTGTGGTCGTTTATGGAACCTCAGCGTCTTGCCAAATACGAAGCCTCTGCAAAATTGAAAACCAATTCGGCTAGAATAGTTTTTATGTGTGCTGTGACGTTATATATCCATTATCAAAAGCAGTATACGTTTGAAAAACTAGACCAGTCATTTCTTTACTTACAAATATCGTTTTCTATTTGCAGATTTCGGACGTACACAAAGAAGGCTGTACGCTCAAATGGAACGCCCCGTTGGACGACGGTGGGGCTCCGATCGATCACTATTTGGTCGAGAAGCTCGATACGGAAACCGGTAGATGGCTTCCAGCCCTCAAGACCAAGGAACCTAAGGCCGAAGTCGAGAACCTGGTTCCAGGACACGAATACAAGTTCAGAGTTTCTGCTGTCAATAATGAAGGCGTTTCGGAACCATTGGAAGCAGACCACTCCATTATTGCGAAGAATCCGTTCGGTAAGTTTATTTATTTTTTCTCTTCTTCGATAGATGTTAAATAACTTAATATATTCGTAAGAAACTTTGACTGCTTAAAATTCATGCTGTTTCCAGATGAGCCCGGCAAGCCCGGAACACCGGAAGTGGTCGACTGGGACAAGGATCATGTTGACCTCAAATGGCAGAAGCCTCTTAAAGATGGAGGAGCACCCATCACTGGGTACATTATTGAGAAACGGGAAGTTGGATCGCCCAAATGGATGAAGGCTTGTGAGGTTAGTCTTCATTCATTTATGGTGAATGTAGAAACCAACTATTTACGCCCTTTTTTTTCTTTTCTTTTAAAGATAATACTGTCTTATTTACGAGTACATATGTAATAATCGGCAGTGTTTTACTCTTAAAATATATGCTATTTTTGTGCTTTAAAAGAAATTAGTAAAGTAGGATTTCGTGGTATAAGTCCCCGTACTTAAAAAGATCTACTAGGAAATAACTATATAGGTATGTTACATGTACGAGCCAAAGCTGTACATTTCGCTCACTCAGGCTATCTTAGAATTATAAGCGTGATGATCCCTATGTACGATTTCCCAAATCGTCGGAGTTACACCCCGAGAGCATAGCCAGACGTAGGCACTCTCTTCTACATACAGTTATTTGTTTCATAACGATTAACTAAATCATGGTAGTTACACTACGAGAGCATAGCCAGACGTAGGCACTCTCTTCTACATACAGTTATTTGTTTCATAACGATTAACTAAATCATGGTAGTTACACTACGAGAGCATAGCCAGACGTAGGCACTCTCTTCTACATACAGTTATTTGTTTCATAACGATTAACTAAATCATGGTAGTTACACTACGAGAGCATAGCCAGACGTAGGCACTCTCTTCTACATACAGTTATTCGTTTCATAACGATTAACTAAATCATGGGAGTTACACCCCGAGAGCATAGCCAGACGTAGGCACTGTCTTCTACATACAGTTATTCGTTTCATAACGATTAACTAAATCATGGGAGTTACACCCCGAGAGCATAGCCAGACGTAGGCACTGTCTTCTACATACAGTTATTCGTTTCATAACGATTAACTAAATCATGGGAGTTACACCCCGAGAGCATAGCCAGACGTAGGCACTGTCTTCTACATACAGTTATTCGTTTCATAACGATTAACTAAATCATGGGAGTTACACTACGAGAGCATAGCCAGACGTAGGCACTGTCTTCTACATACAGTTATTCGTTTCATAACGATTAACTAAATCATGGTAGTTACACTACGAGAGCATAGCCAGACGTAGGCACTGTCTTCTACATACAGTTATTCGTTTCATAACGATTAACTAAATCATGGGAGTTACACTACGAGAGCATAGCCAGACGTAGGCACTGTCTTCTACATACAGTTATTCGTTTCATAACGATTAACTAAATCATGGTAGTTACACTACGAGAGCATAGCCAGACGTAGGCACTCTCTTCTACATACAGTTATTCGTTTCATAACGATTAACTAAATCATGGTAGTTACACTACGAGAGCATAGCCAGACGTAGGCACTCTCTTCTACATACAGTTATTCGTTTCATAACGATTAACTAAATCATGGTAGTTACACTACGAGAGCATAGCCAGACGTAGGCACTGTCTTCTACATACAGTTATTCGTTTCATAACGATTAACTAAATCATGGTAGTTACACTACGAGAGCATAGCCAGACGTAGGCACTCTCTTCTACATACAGTTATTCGTTTCATAACGATTAACTAAATCATGGGAGTTACACCCCGAGAGCATAGCCAGACGTAGGCACTGTCTTCTACATACAGTTATTCGTTTCATAACGATTAACTAAATCATGGGAGTTACACTACGAGAGCATAGCCAGACGTAGGCACTGTCTTCTACATACAGTTATTCGTTTCATAACGATTAACTAAATCATGGGAGTTACACTACGAGAGCATAGCCAGACGTAGGCACTGTCTTCTACATACAGTTATTCGTTTCATAACGATTAACTAAATCATGGTAGTTACACTACGAGAGCATAGCCAGACGTAGGCACTGTCTTCTACATACAGTTATTCGTTTCATAACGATTAACTAAATCATGGTAGTTACACTACGAGAGCATAGCCAGACGTAGGCACTCTCTTCTACATACAGTTATTCGTTTCATAACGATTAACTAAATCATGGGAGTTACACCCCGAGAGCATAGCCAGACGTAGGCACTGTCTTCTACATACAGTTATTCGTTTCATAACGATTAACTAAATCATGGTAGTTACACTACGAGAGCATAGCCAGACGTAGGCACTCTCTTCTACATACAGTTATTCGTTTCATAACGATTAACTAAATCATGGTAGTTACACTACGAGAGCATAGCCAGACGTAGGCACTCTCTTCTACATACAGTTATTCGTTTCATAACGATTAACTAAATCATGGTAGTTACACTACGAGAGCATAGCCAGACGTAGGCACTCTGTTTGACTGTTAAATTGTATTCATTCGGTACATAGCAATTAGCACGTCATTATTTCGCTCATATTCTATTGTAACACGCGAGTGGTAAATATAGAGTAAATCAATAAATCTCTATTATTTGAAGCATCCCGTTGACCCAGGAACCGTACATTTTGGTCCTTCGAGCCGGATATGAACCAGCGACCTATGAATTCATGAATATGGATCAATTTACATATTATACATATGTATATCAATATACTAAAACGAAAAGTTTTAAGACATATTAGCTTCATTATGGATCTGTGTAGCGTAGTTGTAATTTGGCAAATACATTAATAAAAACAAATATTTGTTCTCTCTGTTTAACTAAATCTGACATTCCTAGGTCGGTCCAAACGACAATGATAAAGCGACCGTGGGTAACTTGGACGAAGGCACCGAATACGAGTTCAGAGTGCGAGCTGTTAACGAGGCTGGTCCAGGTGAACCTAGCGATGCCAGCAAATCTGTCACCTGCAAACCTAGGAGATGTAAGTAAATTCTATGAAGATTTTTCTATCGGTTTGATGGAATGATAAAAACTCTTCTAATATTAATATTAAGTGAATGTAACATAAAATTGAACATCCTTACTCATAATAAAAAAATAGACTAATTGTAATTTTAACTAAAGTACTCTTTCCTCTCTTTTCGTTAAAGTTAGGTTACGCTGTGGATAAATAGAGACAGATAATTGTCGACGCAATGTCACATTAAAAAAAGTAAAATTTTTAGTTTCGTTTATCCAAATATCATTATATGTTTTTATACAGTTAAATAATCGAAATGGTAATTTGAAAATAATATAATTAACTTAGTTAAATATATTAACTTTGTTGGGGAAGGTCTGGAAGCGATGTTTATTAGTGAAAAATACGTTTTGAAATGTCTAATTATTTTGACAGTGGCACCAAAGATCGACCGCCGTAGCTTACGCGCCATCAAAGTGCGCGAAGGCGAACCCATCTCCTTGGACGTTAAAGTTTCCGGTGAACCTCCACCAGATGTCGCTTGGTCTCTCAACGGAAAGATGGTCACTAGCGGTAACGGACTTAAACGTAAGTTCTACTCAACAATTTTTATCTTAATTTCTGTGAACTTATTATAAATATACATATGGGTTTTGATACTGCCAGTACAGAAATATTTTTTTAGAAAACTGTTCTTTCTACCGTCACTTTTTTTTTTAGTGGTAAATGTTCCGTACATGAGCAAGTATCAGCATTCGAGTCCTCGAAGAAAGGATTCCGGCGTATACAAGATCCAGGCCGTCAACAAGTACGGATCGGACACGGCCGAAGTTGAAATTACTGTTGTTGGTAAGTTATCTTTTCCTATTTATTTTAAGCCAGCGAAGACTGTTTTTAATCAAAACGTGCTTAACTTTAAAGTTTCTTAAGGGGGTGCGGGCTAAATAAATATCTGGTGTTTTATAATTCTGTAAGGCAAGTAAATGAGTACTGCAGTGTCTGATGGCCAGAAAAATTATTGTCGAGGAATTTTTCACACGGTTATATATAGTCTAGTTTTTGAAGATCGATTATATTAGGTTATAAATGTCATATTTCATAATTCTCCCTGGTGTATTCGCAATTACGACCTCGATCGGGACCTTAATGTAGAGGAAGTCGCCACATTAATAAAAAAGACTGTTGGAGCACACGAACATAGGCTCCACCATCACGTGAATGTGTATCCGTATCACCTCGACGTCCGTCGTTCCACAACTGAGCGTTTTCTAAGGCAGTTTTTGCCGCGCACCACCACTATGTGGAACCAGCTGCCCAGTGAAGTATTTCCGAACCAATTCGACTTAGGGTCCTTCAAGAAAAGAGCGTACTAATTCTTGAAAGGCCGGCAACGCACTTGCGAACCTTCTGGCAATGTGAGTGTCCATGGGCGGCGGTATCGCTTCACATCAGGTGAGCCTCTTGCCCGTTTGCCTGCTATTACATTTAAAAAAAAGAATGTCGAGGCTATTCAACTCCTTGACACCACTGACCTAGTGAGAAGATTAAAGGATAAAACCATTTGAACTAGTGAATTAGTGTTAGTGTACTTTATTATTAAGTGCTAAACAGTGATTGAAAAAAATATATATTGAACACAAGAACAGACACTTCCCTTTAGAAGAAGATAGAAGACTATAAGTAGCGTTATTGGACACTTACTTATGATAACAATCCTTTTTAGTAAATTAGGTTAGGCTAGATCGTAATGTTCGATGATGTTGTAGTAAAGACACATGTATATATAGAAATAAATATTTCGTATTATTTCTCCAGGCAAGCCGGACAAACCGGAAGGACCATTAGAAGTGTCAGACGTTCACAAAGAAGGATGTACGCTGAAGTGGAAGAGACCTAAAGATGACGGAGGCGAACCCATCGAGGCCTATGTGGTAGAGAAGTACGACACGGAAACCGGCACTTGGCTTCCAGTCGGGAAGACTATTGGCAATGTTCCCGAGATGGAGGTGAGATTTGTCTTATATCTTATTCTTTAGCTACCTTTAAACGGAGTTTTAAGTTTTACTTATGTTATTGCGCATTAGGTATGTAAAGTATCTCATTTTTAAAAGCGAAGTTTAGTAATCCCACTTACAAAGCGGTAGACCGCGACCGCGTTATAGGAATCGCGTTGTAAAAGTATTCTCATATAACCGTTTTCTTGAACAATTGAAAAACTAGGCATTGATAAAGTAACTTTATAACTACGTTATTCAAACAAGAGCAGTGTTGGCCTAGTGGCTACAGCGTGCGACGCTCATCCCTGAGGTCGTAGGTAGGGTCTATGAGCGCATTTAACATTAGCTCGAACGGTGAAGGAAAACATCGTGAGGAAACCGGCTTGCCTTAGATCCAAAAAGTCCTCAGGCACAGAAGGCTGATCACCTACTTGCCTATTCGATGAACAAATGATCATGAAACAGACACAAAACTCTGAGGCCCCGACCTAAAAAGGTTGTAGCGCCATTGATTATTATTATTGAAACAAGTGTACGCAAATCTAATTATGGATTTGACAAATCATTATAAATTTCACACTACAGAAACTTAACTTTGGAAATCTTCATCTTATAAGGTGGCAGAAGTCGCGTATGCTTTAAATATTACAAGAAATTATAAATATATATTGTCAGCAAAAAGTTACCTGCCACTATTCTCACTATTTTCACTATTAAATATGTATATTCATAGAACTTAATAGGACAAAAAAATATTACTAATGGTTGGCTAGTTATTTTGATTTTGTTTAATCAGGCAACTGATAACGTGATTGTCAATCGGACAACAATGTCTGTAGCACTCGTAAATTTATTTTATAGGGTAAATCATAGTTTCTATTAATATTTGCAGGTTGACGGATTAACACCTGGCCACGAGTACAAGTTCAGAGTGAAGGCGATCAACAAGGAGGGCGAGTCTGAACCTCTCGAAACCTTCGGACCTATTGTTGCTAAGGATCCATTTAGTAAGTGGAATTTTTATCATTATTTATTAAAGGTCACCACATCGTATATAGTATATCTACAGTATATTTTAAAAGCTATCTTTTCTAAAATACATGACTATTATGGTAAACAAAATTAAAAAAAAAATACTTAAAATTTTAGATTCACATACAAATTAAAATAGCGGATCCAACACTACCAAAACAACTTTCTATAATATGTTTTATTTACAGCTGTCCCAGAAGCACCATCTGCGCCAGTGCCGGACGACTGGTCGGCCAACCACGTGGACCTCAAGTGGGAGCCTCCCGTTTCGGATGGAGGGTCACCAGTCATTGGTTACATCGTGGAGATGAAGGACAAATACAGTCCGCTATGGGAAAAGGCTGTCGAGACGCATACGCCTAACCCAGCAGCCACTATTAACGGGTAAGGTTTTGTATACAATACAATTCTCGAGAAGCTATTAATAAATGACTCAAATTGCCATTTGGCTTTGTTTTACAAGAGTCCTGCAAAAAAACATTTAAAAATATATTTTTTTTAAATATGTATAAGAACACAACGCTAGACAAAGTGCTTTTTTTTAAGTACACAACGCTAGAAAGTGATTTTTTAAAGTTCACAAAGCTAGAAAAAGTATTTTTTTTTTAAGTTCACAACCCTAGAACGTGATTTTTTTTAAGTACACAACGCTAGAAAGTGATTTTTTTAAGTACACAACGCTAGACAGTGTTTTTTTTAAAGTTCACAAAGCTAGAAAAAGTATTTTTTTTTTAAGTTCACAACCCTAGAACGTGATTTTTTTTAAGTACACAACGCTAGAAAGTGATTTTTTTAAGTACACAACGCTAGACAGTGTTTTTTTTTAAAGTTCACAAAGCTAGAAAAAGTATTTTTTTTTTAAGTTCACAACCCTAGAACGTGATTTTTTTTAAGTACACAACGCTAGAAAGTGATTTTTTTAAGTACACAACACTAGACAGTGTTTTTTTAAAGTTCACAAAGCTAGAAAAAGTATTTTTTTTTAAGTTCACAACCCTAGAACGTGATTTTTTTTAAGTACACAACGCTAGACAAAGTGCTTTTTTTTAAGTACACAACGCTAGACAGTGTTTTTTTAAAGTTCACAAAGCTAGAAAAAGTATTTTTTTTTAAGTTCACAACCCTAGAACGTGATTTTTTTTAAGTACACAACGCTAGAAAGTGATTTTTTTAAGTACACAACGCTAGACAGTGTTTTTTTAAAGTTCACAAAGCTAGAAAAAGTATTTTTTTTAAGTTCACAACCCTAGAACGTGATTTTTTTTAAGTACACAACGCTAGACAGTGTTTTTTTAAAGTTCACAAAGCTAGAAAAAGTATTTTTTTTTAAGTTCACAACCCTAGAACGTGATTTTTTTAAGTACACAACGCTAGAAAGTGATTTTTTTAAGTACACAAC
Organism: Pieris brassicae; assembly: GCF_905147105.1. Classification (NCBI taxonomy): domain Eukaryota; kingdom Metazoa; phylum Arthropoda; class Insecta; order Lepidoptera; family Pieridae; genus Pieris; species Pieris brassicae. The sequence continues at coordinate 21,271,989 of NC_059670.1, forward strand.
GCTAGACAGTGTTTTTTTTTAAAGTTCACAAAGCTAGAAAAAGTATTTTTTTTTAAGTTCACAACCCTAGAACGTGATTTTTTTTAAGTACACAACGCTAGACAAAGTGCTTTTTTTTAAGTACACAACGCTAGACAGTGTTTTTTTAAAGTTCACAAAGCTAGAAAAAGTATTTTTTTTTAAGTTCACAACCCTAGAACGTGATTTTTTTTAAGTACACAACGCTAGACAGTGTTTTTTTAAAGTTCACAAAGCTAGAAAAAGTATTTTTTTTTTAAGTTCACAACCCTAGAACGTGATTTTTTTAAAGTACACAACGCTAGACAAAGTGCTTTTTTTTAAGTACACAACGCTAGACAGTGTTTTTTTAAAGTTCACAAAGCTAGAAAAAGTATTTTTTTTTTAAGTTCACAACCCTAGAACGTGATTTTTTTTAAGTACACAACGCTAGAAAGTGATTTTTTTAAGTACACAACGCTAGACAGTGTTTTTTTAAAGTTCACAAAGCTAGAAAAAGTATTTTTTTTTTAAGTTCACAACCCTAGAACGTGATTTTTTTTAAGTACACAACGCTAGAAAGTGATTTTTTTAAGTACACAACGCTAGACAGTGTTTTTTTAAAGTTCACAAAGCTAGAAAAAGTATTTTTTTTTAAGTTCACAACCCTAGAACGTGATTTTTTTTAAGTACACAACGCTAGAAAGTGATTTTTTTAAGTACACAACGCTAGACAGTGTTTTTTTTTAAAGTTCACAAAGCTAGAAAAAGTATTTTTTTTTAAGTTCACAACCCTAGAACGTGATTTTTTTTAAGTACACAACGCTAAACAAAGTGCTTTTTTTTAAGTACACAACGCTAGACAGTGTTTTTTTAAAGTTCACAAAGCTAGAAAAAGTATTTTTTTTTTAAGTTCACAACCCTAGAACGTGATTTTTTTTAAGTACACAACGCTAGAAAGTGATTTTTTTAAGTACACAACGCTAGACAGTGTTTTTTTTTAAAGTTCACAAAGCTAGAAAAAGTATTTTTTTTTAAGTTCACAACCCTAGAACGTGATTTTTTTTAAGTACACAACGCTAGAAAGTGATTTTTTTAAGTACACAACGCTAGACAGTGTTTTTTTTTAAAGTTCACAAAGCTAGAAAAAGTATTTTTTTTTTAAGTACACAACGCTAGAAAGTGATTTTTTTAAGTACACAACGCTAGACAGTGTTTTTTTTTAAAGTTCACAAAGCTAGAAAAAGTATTTTTTTTTTAAGTACACAACGCTAGAAAGTGATTTTTTTAAGTACACAACGCTAGACAGTGTTTTTTTTTAAAGTTCACAAAGCTAGAAAAAGTATTTTTTTTTTAAGTTCACAACCCTAGAACGTGATTTTTTTTAAGTACACAACGCTAGAAAGTGATTTTCTTAAGTACACAACGCTAGACAGTGTTTTTTTTTAAAGTTCACAAAGCTAGAAAAAGTATTTTTTTTTTAAGTACACAACGCTAGAAAGTGATTTTTTTAAGTACACAACGCTAGACAGTGTTTTTTTTTAAAGTTCACAAAGCTAGAAAAAGTATTTTTTTTTAAGTTCACAACCCTAGAACGTGATTTTTTTTAAGTACACAACGCTAGAAAGTGATTTTTTTAAGTACACAACGCTAGACAGTGTTTTTTTTTAAAGTTCACAAAGCTAGAAAAAGTATTTTTTTTTTAAGTACACAACGCTAGAAAGTGATTTTTTTAAGTACACAACGCTAGACAGTGTTTTTTTTTAAAGTTCACAAAGCTAGAAAAAGAGTTTTTGTTAAGTTCACAACCCTAGAACGTGATTTTTTTTAAGTACACAACGCTAGAAAGTGCTTTTTTTTAAGTACACAACGCTAGACAGTGTTTTTTTAAAGTTCACAAAGCTAGAAAAAGTATTTTTTTTTTTAAGTTCACAACCCTAGAACGTGATTTTTTTTAAGTACACAACGCTAGAAAGTGATTTTTTTAAGTACACAACGCTAGACAGTGTTTTTTTTTAAAGTTCACAAAGCTAGAAAAAGTATTTTTTTTTAAGTTCACAACCCTAGAACGTGATTTTTTTTAAGTACACAACGCTAGACAAAGTGCTTTTTTTTAAGTACACAACGCTAGACAGTGTTTTTTTAAAGTTCACAAAGCTAGAAAAAGTATTTTTTTTTTAAGTTCACAACCCTAGAACGTGATTTTTTTTAAGTACACAACGCTAGACAGTGTTTTTTTAAAGTTCACAAAGCTAGAAAAAGTATTTTTTTTTAAGTTCACAACCCTAGAACGTGATTTTTTTAAAGTACACAACGCTAGACAAAGTGCTTTTTTTTAAGTACACAACGCTAGACAGTGTTTTTTTAAAGTTCACAAAGCTAGAAAAAGTATTTTTTTTTTAAGTTCACAACCCTAGAACGTGATTTTTTTTAAGTACACAACGCTAGAAAGTGATTTTTTTAAGTACACAACGCTAGACAGTGTTTTTTTAAAGTTCACAAAGCTAGAAAAAGTATTTTTTTTTAAGTTCACAACCCTAGAACGTGATTTTTTTTAAGTACACAACGCTAGACAAAGTGCTTTTTTTAAGTACACAACGCTAGACAGTGTTTTTTTAAAGTTCACAAAGCTAGAAAAAGTATTTTTTTTTTAAGTTCACAACCCTAGAACGTGATTTTTTTTAAGTACACAACGCTAGACAAAGTGCTTTTTTTTAAGTACACAACGCTAGACAGTGTTTTTTTAAAGTTCACAAAGCTAGAAAAAGTATTTTTTTTTAAGTTCACAACCCTAGAACGTGATTTTTTTTAAGTACACAACGCTAGAAAGTGATTTTTTTAAGTACACAACGCTAGACAGTGTTTTTTTAAAGTTCACAAAGCTAGAAAAAGTATTTTTTTTTAAGTTCACAACCCTAGAACGTGATTTTTTTTAAGTACACAACGCTAGACAAAGTGCTTTTTTTTAAGTACACAACGCTAGACAGTGTTTTTTTAAAGTTCACAAAGCTAGAAAAAGTATTTTTTTTTTAAGTTCACAACCCTAGAACGTGATTTTTTTTAAGTACACAACGCTAGACAAAGTGCTTTTTTTTAAGTACACAACGCTAGACAGTGTTTTTTTAAAGTTCACAAAGCTAGAAAAAGTATTTTTTTTTAAAGTTCACAACCCTAGAACGTGATTTTTTTTAAGTACACAACGCTAGAAAGTGATTTTTTTAAGTACACAACGCTAGACAGTGTTTTTTTTTAAAGTTCACAAAGCTAGAAAAAGTATTTTTTTTTTAAGTACACAACGCTAGAAAGTGATTTTTTTAAGTACACAACGCTAGACAGTGTTTTTTTTTAAAGTTCACAAAGCTAGAAAAAGTATTTTTTTTTAAGTTCACAACCCTAGAACGTGATTTTTTTTAAGTACACAACGCTAGAAAGTGATTTTTTTAAGTACACAACGCTAGACAGTGTTTTTTTTTAAAGTTCACAAAGCTAGAAAAAGTATTTTTTTTTTAAGTACACAACGCTAGAAAGTGATTTTTTTAAGTACACAACGCTAGACAGTGTTTTTTTTTAAAGTTCACAAAGCTAGAAAAAGTATTATTTTTTTAAGTACACAACGCTAGAAAGTGATTTTTTTAAGTACACAACGCTAGACAGTGTTTTTTTTTAAAGTTCACAAAGCTAGAAAAAGTATTTTTTTTTTAAGTTCACAACCCTAGAACGTGATTTTTTTTAAGTACACAACGCTAGAAAGTGATTTTCTTAAGTACACAACGCTAGACAGTGTTTTTTTTTAAAGTTCACAAAGCTAGAAAAAGTATTTTTTTTTTAAGTACACAACGCTAGAAAGTGATTTTTTTAAGTACACAACGCTAGACAGTGTTTTTTTTTAAAGTTCACAAAGCTAGAAAAAGTATTTTTTTTTAAGTTCACAACCCTAGAACGTGATTTTTTTTAAGTACACAACGCTAGAAAGTGATTTTTTTAAGTACACAACGCTAGACAGTGTTTTTTTTTAAAGTTCACAAAGCTAGAAAAAGTATTTTTTTTTTAAGTACACAACGCTAGAAAGTGATTTTTTTAAGTACACAACGCTAGACAGTGTTTTTTTTAAAGTTCACAAAGCTAGAAAAAGTATTTTTTTTTAAGTTCACAACCCTAGAACGTGATTTTTTTTAAGTACACAACGCTAGAAAGTGATTTTTTTAAGTACACAACGCTAGACAGTGTTTTTTTTTAAAGTTCACAAAGCTAGAAAAAGTATTTTTTTTTAAGTACACAACGCTAGAAAGTGATTTTTTTAAGTACACAACGCTAGACAGTGTTTTTTTTTAAAGTTCACAAAGCTAGAAAAAGTATTTTTTTTTTTAAGTTCACAACGCTAGAAAGTCATTTTTTTAAGTACACAACGCTAGACAGTGTTTTTTTTAAAGTTCACAAAGCTAGAAAAAGTATTTTTTTTTTAAGTACACAACGCTAGAAAGTGTTTTTTTTAAGTACACAACGCTAGACAGTGTTTTTTTTTAAAGTTCACAAAGCTAGAAAAAGTATTTTTTTTTTAAGTTCACAACCCTAGAACGTGATTTTTTTTAAGTACACAACGCTAGAAAGTGATTTTTTTAAGTACACAACGCTAGACAGTGTTTTTTTTTAAAGTTCACAAAGCTAGAAAAAGTATTTTTTTTTAAGTACACAACGCTAGAAAGTGATTTTTTTAAGTACACAACGCTAGACAGTGTTTTTTTTTAAAGTTCACAAAGCTAGAAAAAGTATTTTTTTTTAAGTTCACAACCCTAGAACGTGATTTTTTTTAAGTACACAACGCTAGAAAGTGATTTTTTTAAGTACACAACGCTAGACAGTTTTTTTTTAAAGTTCACAAAGCTAGAAAAAGTATTTTTTTTTAAGTACACAACGCTAGAAAGTGATTTTTTTAAGTACACAACGCTAGACAGTGTTTTTTTTTAAAGTTCACAAAGCTAGAAAAAGTATTTTTTTTTAAGTACACAACCCTAGAACGTGATTTTTTTTAAGTACACAACGCTAGAAAGTGATTTTTTTAAGTACACAACGCTAGACAGTGTTTTTTTTTAAAGTTCACAAAGCTAGAAAAAGTATTTTTTTTTTAAGTTCACAACCCTAGAACGTGATTTTTTTTAAGTACACAACGTTACACAAAGAATTTTTTTTAAAAGTACACAACACTGAATTTTGCCAATAAAATAAATGCAAACTCTCGTGGACATATGCTTGGTGCTTTTTATTGATCATATTTATTTTAACGGATTTAATTATACTGATGAAACTTGATTTCCAGCTTGATCGAAGGTAACGAATACCAGTTCAGAGTGATCGCAATAAACAAGGCTGGCCAGAGTAAGCCCTCGGAGTCCAGCAAAAACTTCGTGGCTAAACCGCGGTTCCTCGCTCCGAAGATTGACAGGCGCTACCTTCGCGATGTAACCCTGTCTGCCGGTTCCACTCTAAAGTTGGAAGCGGCCATCACCGGAGAACCAGCTCCGGCCGTGGAATGGAGGTAAAGTGATATTTTGTATTTCATTATCCGTAATTTATAAAAATATCATCAAAGGCAATTTATAAAGGTGCACGATCGAATGTTGCTGTTAAAAATCTTTGAAATAATAACAATTGTACATTATCCCACAACAGATACCAGAACATGCCACTGCGCTCATCCAAGGCTGTGACAATCGACTCCCCGGAGTACTTCACGAAACTGATAGTACGGCCTGTGCGAAGAGACGATACCGGGGAATACACCGTGACGGCGGCCAATTCCAGTGGAAAAGACACTGTCACTATCAACGTGTTGGTCACCGACAAGCCTATGAAGCCGGAGGGACCTTTACAGGTTCGTCTCTCATTTTTTAGTAATAATATCATTTAGCAAACTGCGCGTGCGTTTACCGAAAACAGTTGTCCAAAACCACACCTTTGACTGAGATATATATACTATAGATATATATAGAATATTTCCGAACCAATTCGACTTAGGGTCCTTCAAGAAAAGAGCGTACAAATTCTTAAAAGGCCGGCAACGCACTCGCGAGCCCTCTGGCATTAAGAGTGTCCATGGGCGGCGGTATCACTTAACATCAGGTGAGCCTCCTGCCCGTTTGCCCCCTATTTTATATAAAATAAGTCTCATGGTATTGGTTTTAGAGCTTTAGTTATTTTTATAATATTTGTTATATTATGAGTTATAATCCCCTCTACACTGTCGTGGCATGCTAAAAGAGGTGCTGAGCTCTCGAGACTTACGTTATCGAAAGTTGTACTTTTAAGTATTTATTACGTATTAGACGTACGTACGTATACTTTATACGTATAACTCAAGTCTTTTATTTTTGCTGAAAGCCCCTTGCTAGGTTTCTATTCAAATTCAAAACGATTGTATAGGTTTACTTTTGATTCAAGCTCATGAATTTATTCAATAAAGGTAATAATTGAATTGATCGAACGTTCTAGATATCGGACGTTCACAAGGACGGCGCTACCCTGAAGTGGAAGAGGCCGAAGGACGATGGCGGAGCTCCGATCGAATATTACCAGATCGACAAACTGGACACCGAGACTGGCGTCTGGGTACCTTGTGCCAGATCTGATGAACCGAGTGATTAATCTTTTATATTTGACCCCTATATATTTTCAAATATTTATATTATAGCCACTACCTGAATAAAACATTTATTAATCTTCACGGAACCACTTTTAATGATTGTTCAAGTTTGTAATTTTTTAATAGTACTTAATGTTGATAGTTAGATGGCTTTACGCTAGGCTTGGACTTAAATCTGACCAATAATGTCTTTCAATCAATTTTTAATGGATATTTAATATTTTCATCCAGGCTCTATGCTCAAGAAAAGTGGTGTTTGAAAAGTTAATTATTAAAATTAAAATTTAATAAAAACTTTGTTTTCAGAATGTGATGTTACTAACCTGACACCAGGCAAAGAGTACAAGTTTAGAGTTGCGGCAGTCAACTCTGAAGGAGAATCTGAACCATTGGTGTCGGAGACTAGCATTGTTGCCAAAAACCCGTATGATGAACCTGGTGAGTGCAATAGCAGATAAAAAAAATCAATGGCGCTGCAACCTTTTTAGGTCTGGGCCTCTGTTTTTTGATCATTTGTTAATCGAATAGGTAAGTAGGTGATCAGCCTTCTGTGCCTGACGCACGCCGTAGACTCTTGGGTCTAAGGCAAACCGGTTTCCTCATGATGTTTTCCTCCACGGTTCGAGCTAATGTTTTGCGCACATAGACAGAAAATCCATTGAAGCACAGCCGAGGAACGAACCTACGACCTCAGGGATCAGAGTCGCATGCTGAAGCCACTAGGCCAACACTGCTCTAATAATGTGAAATAACAGATAGATAAGAAACTAGAGTTTGATTTTTACAACAAAAAACGATTGGAAATGTTCATTTTAAAATCCCGTCTTTTCAGGTGCACCTGGAACGCCGTCGGTGACCGACTGGGACAAGGACCACGTGGACCTCAAATGGAATCCGCCCACTGAAGATGGCGGAGCTCCCGTTGAAGGGTACATCGTGGAGAAGAAGGACAAGTTCGGAAACTGGGAGAAGGCGCTGGAAGTGCCCGCCGATAAGACAAACTGCACTGTGCCTGACCTGGTGGAAGGACAGACTTATGAGTTCCGGTGAGTTCTCTTCAAGCGATGGGTGAAATTATACGCATCAGCAATTTATCTTTATTGAATATTATATATTTTTTTTTCTTTCACGTAAAAAGTACGATTAAGAAGATGAAGGTGGTAAAGTTTTTGCATTGCTTCATTGCAGAGTACGTGCGGTCAACAAGGCTGGTCCGGGAGTGCCAAGTGACAGCACACACCCGATTGTGGCCAAACCCAGGAATCTGGCTCCAAAGATTGACAGGACCAACCTCATCGATATCAGGATCAAGGTTGGACAGAAGTTTGCCTTCGACGTTAAGGTGAGTCGCAAAATAAATCACTGCTTTTAATCATTTTATATATGATCGTGTATACTGGGAGTAGAGACGAATTTTCTTTACATAATAAATTAATTTCTAATCAATAATAATAAAAAAACAGGTATCTGGAGAACCGATGCCTGAAACCAAATGGTTCCTGGGCAAGCGGGAAGTCAAGTCGAGCGGTGATGTCAAAGTACAGCATTCGGACTATAACACCAAAATTACCTGCAAAGCAGCGAGAAGAGGCGACAGCGGGAAATACACAATTACCGCTGAAAACGTCAACGGCAAAGACGTCGCTGAAGTGGAAGTTATTGTGCTGGACGTGCCCAGCCCACCTGGAGGACCGCTTAAGGTAACGTTTTAGTAATTTTTTCGATCAAGTGCATCTGTTTTGGAATTATTCCAAGAATAATTATTTGGAATTATTCCAATTGGAAGTAGGGGATATCAAAGGAGAAACTATTTATAGTGATTTTCATTACACAGGAAAAATAATATTTCCTAAGAATGTTTGGTCTCTGGAATATTATGATATATTAATTAAGTTATTAAACCGTAACTGTTTTTACACAGGTCTCCGACGTCCATGCGAACGGTGCTAAGCTATCATGGAACCCACCGGGAGACGACGGTGGTCAACCCATCGAGAAGTACGTCGTCGAGAGGATGGATGAAGCCACCGGCAGATGGGTAAACGCCGGTGAAACCGACGGACCCACCACTAACTTAGCAGTTGACGGATTACAGCCTGGACACAAGTACAAGTTCAGGGTCCGAGCTGTCAATAGGTAAGTTTATCCTATTTATTGCATTTTAAAGTTAAAAATTTTTGTATGAATTTTGACGTGAAGAAGTGGGTTAAACAATATTTTATATATGTTACAGACAAGGAAAATCAGAGCCATTAACGACACCGCACGCAACAGAGGCCAAGAATCCCTTCGATGTCGCAGGCAAACCTGGCACGCCCAGGATCAAGGACTTCGACAAGGACTTTGTGGAACTGGACTGGACTAGACCAGACAGCGATGGCGGTGCTCCCATTACAGGATATGTTATCGAGAAGAAAGATAGATTTGCGCCAGACTGGGAAGAATGTGCACAGGTAGGCTTTTCACTCTTTTTTACACATTTGTTAAACACAATATATTTTTATTTATTTATTACTCTCACTGGTAATTGACACTTATCCTATATTGTTTATTTTTAGATCGAGGGTGACGTGACATCTGGTAGAGTTCCCGACCTGATCGAAGGCAACACCTACGAGTTCAGAATTCGCGCCGTGAACAAAGCCGGCAAAGGTGAACCCAGTGACGGAACAGCGCCACACCTGGCGAGGCCTAAAAACCTGGCTCCCAAGATCGACAGAAACTTCATGTTCGATATCAAAATCAAAGTGGGACAAAACTTCGAGTTGGACGTTCCAGTTATCGGCGAACCGACACCCACCAAGGAATGGTTTCACGAATCAAATCTCGTTTACAATGCGGACAGAGTTAAGATCGTCAACGACGATCATTCCTCTAAAATCAGGGTCGTGGACGCTAAACGCGCAGACACGGGAATATACACGCTCAAAGCCAAGAATATCAACGGAACCGATTCAGCCACAGTCAAAATCCTCGTCATGGACGTGCCGACGGCTCCCGAAGGACCCTTGCGGGCCGATGATATTACAAAGAACGGCTGCTCACTAAGATGGAGGCCGCCGAAAGACGACGGGGGCTGCGAGATTACACACTACGTTATCGAGAAGATGGATCAAGAAAACCTGCGCTGGATTCCAGCCGGTGAAGTCCAAGGCTGTCACATTCGTATCGATCACTTGATCGAAGGACACGATTACAACTTCCGCGTCCGCGCTGTCAACAAGCAAGGGGAGTCTCAGCCATTGGTCGGCACCGAGCCGATCACCGCTAAAGATCCCTACGGTACGCCCGACAAGCCTGGCACTCCGGTCGTCAAAGACTGGGACAAAGATCACATGGATATCGAATGGGTCCCGCCCAAAAAAGATGGCGGATCGCCCATCACCGGCTACGTCGTCGAAGCGAGAAAGAAATACGGGCCGTGGGAGGTCGCCGCAACCGTCCCCGGCAACAAGACGACGGCAACTGTTCCCGGATTGCAAGAAGGCGAAGAGTATGAGTTTAGAGTCATCGCTGTCAACAAAGCTGGAAACGGTGAACCGAGCGATGCGTCTACCCCTCAAGTGGCTAAAGCGCGATTCTGTGCGCCGACGTTCGACAAACACCTTCTCTGTGACAAAACTGTTAAGGCCGGACAGAGAATTCAATACGAAATCCCGATAGAGGCCTCTCCGAAGCCTACGGTCGAATGGCAGATCAACGGCAAACCCGTTCAACCCTCGGACAGGATCGATATTCAAGTCCTTCATAACAGGGTCATACTAGACATTCCATTCTCCGTCCGCACAGATGGAGGCGTTTACAAATTGACTCTCAAAAATGATCTCGGAGTCTGCTCAGCCTCCGCCCAAGTTGTCGTATTAGATAAACCGTCGAGGCCCGAGAAACCTTTAGTCGTATCGGATGTTACCAAAGATTCCTGCTCGTTGTCATGGAAAGTACCTCTCGACGACGGCGGCTCGCCCATCTTGCATTACGTCATCGAGAAGATGGACCTGTCTCGCGGCACCTGGTCAGATGCCGGCATGAGCACGTTCTTATCACACCAAGTGACTAGACTCATTCACAAGAAAGAATATTTGTTCCGAGTTAGCGCAGTTAACGCAATCGGACAATCTGAGCCCTTAGAGTTGGATCGTGCCATTGTTGCTAAGAACGAATTCGATGAACCCACCGCTCCGGGCAAACCTCAAGCCACAGACTGGAGTAAGAACCACGTTGACTTGGAATGGACTCCGCCGAAATCTGATGGTGGCTCACCGATCACCGGATACATCATTCAGAAGAAAGAAAAGGGCAGTCCCTACTGGGTTAACGCGGCTCACGTCCCAGCCAACAAGAACAAAGCAACGGTTCCTGATTTACTGGAAGGACAAGATTACGAGTTCAGGGTCATCGCGGTCAACCAAGCGGGACAGTCTGAACCTAGCGAACCATCAGATATTATTACTGCTAAAGACAGATTTGTCGCACCGAAGATTCTTACCCCGCTCAAAGAGATCAGCATCAAAGCTGGTCTTATCTTCCACTTGGATGTCGACTTTATTGGTGAACCGATCCCTGAAGTCAAATGGACATGTGACGGCAAACCAGTCGTTACCAACGAAAGAACAACGGTTACTTCTGTCGGTCATCACACAATTATTCACACAGTGAACTGTAAACGATCTGACGCCGGCAAATACCACCTGTCACTCAAGAACGACTCCGGCTCTGATGAAGGCAGCTTTGAGTTAATAGTTCTCGATGTACCTGGACCTCCGCAACCACAATTTGAATATGAAGAAATCACTGCCCAATCTGTCACATTGTCTTGGAACGCACCTAAAGATAACGGTGGCAGTGAACTGACAGCTTACGTTATTGAAAAGAGAGATTTGACACACGGTGGTGGCTGGGTGCCGGCTGTCACGTACATTAACCCGCGTAACACCCACGCTACAGTACCTAGACTGGCCGAAGGCACAAAGTATGAATTCAGAGTATTCGCTGAGAATTTACAAGGAAGATCAGAGCCATTGGTAACAGATAGGGCTGTCGTAGCCAAGAACCAATACACGGTTCCCGGCAAGCCTGGAAAACCAGAGCTTTTGTCGGCTGACAAAGATCACATTAAGATCAAATGGTCGTCGCCAATTTCAAATGGAGGATCTAACATACTGGGCTATGACGTTGAAAGACGAGACAAGGCGACGGGCCGCTGGATTAAAGTAAACCGAGAACCCGTGCGATTCAATGAATATAAGGACGACAGGGTACAAGAAGGCCACCAGTATGAATACAGAGTATCTGCCGTTAACGCTGCTGGCGCTGGTCAACCTTCTGATGAGTCTAACGTATTTATCGCTAAACCAATGAAGGAGAAACCCAAACTAAGCTTAGACCACCTGATTGGACGTAAGATTAAGGTGCGAGCGGGAGAACCGATTAATATTCACATTCCAATCGCCGGTGCGCCAACACCGACCATCTCTTGGACTAAGGGATCCATTCCGCTTGTACCTTCACATAGACTGTCTTCTGAGACAAACGCTGATCTTACTAAACTTTGTATTGAAAAATCTACACGAGATGATGCTGGAAAATACACAATTACGGCCTCAAATGAACACGGCAAGGATTCGGCTGATATTGAAGTAATTGTTGTCGACAAACCTGGACCACCCAAAGGACCACTTTCTTGTACACCGGTCACTCATGACACAATCGGTTTGACGTGGAACCCGCCATCAGATGATGGTGGCAGTGAAATCACTGGCTACATCGTTGAAGTAGCTGAATTTGGCGTCAATGACTGGCGCACAGTAGCCGGTTTCTGTCCCAAATGCTCGTTCAACGTTAAAAATCTGACGGAGGGCAAGAAATATGTATTTAGAATACGCGCTGAGAACTTATATGGTATCTCAGAGCCGCTGGAAAGCAAACCTATCATTGCTAAATCTCCATACGACCCTCCAGATGCGCCTGACACACCACGAATCACAGGCTACAGTGCAAACAGCTGTTCTCTAGAATGGGAGCCTCCGAAGAACACCGGTGGAAAGCCTATCACAGGATACTATGTTGAAAAGAGAGAACGAGGAGGCGAATGGGTGAAGGTCAATAACTACCCAACTCCCAACACTTGCTACACCGTCCAAGACTTACGTGAAGGAAACCGCTATGAATTCCGCGTAATCGCTGTTAATGAAGCCGGACCAGGTAAACCCAGCAAACCCACCGACTCCATTGTGGCAGAAACTCAGAGACTCAAACCGAGCACTCCTGAACCTCCTAAACCTGACAGAGTTACTAAAGACTCTGTTACGTTATCGTGGAGGCCGCCCAAGAGCGACGGTGGTTCCAAAATCAAGGGATACATCATTCAACAAAAAGCTAAAGGCGACAAAGACTGGAAGGACGTCAACGATACGCCTATCCCGAGCCTGGTGCATACTGTACCTAATCTTAAGGAAGGAGAAGAATACCAGTTCAGACTCATCGCTGTCAATGAAGTTGGCAAATCTGAACCCAGCAAACCGACATCGGATATCGTCATCGCTGAACAGCCTAACAAACCATGTATGGATCTTGGAGGTGTCCGAGACATTACTGTACGAGCTGGAGAAGACTTCTCCATCCACGTGCCATATACTGGCTACCCACAGCCGACAGCGTCTTGGTTCGCTGAGGACAACCTTCTTGACGTCGATGGAGATTCAAGAATATTCCAGAAAATTACCCCAGAATCCGCCTCTCTCGTCGTCAAAAATGCTAAGAGATCAGACGGTGGACAGTATCGCTTACAACTGCGAAACCCATCGGGATACGACACTGCTACAATCAATGTTCGCGTCCTCGACAGACCTGGAAAACCAGAAAACTTGCGTGCGGATGAGTTTGAGGGTGAAGCTCTCACTTTATACTGGAACCCACCGAAAGACAACGGTGGTGGAGAAATCACAAACTATGTCGTCGAGAAACGCGAGGCACGCACTCCAACTTGGACGAAGGTGTCCGGGTACGTCACAACACCGTTCTTACGGGTGAAGAACCTTTCGGTAGGCAGGAGTTACGAGTTCCGTGTAATGGCTGAGAACCAATATGGACAATCTGAACCGGCTCAAACCCTCGAGCCGATCAGAGCGAGACACCCCTTCGATCCACCGGGAGCGCCCGGAGCTCCCAACTCTGTGGAAACCACGGAATCCTCAATCACGCTCACATGGAACAAACCACGTCACGATGGAGGGTCACCGATCACAGGTTACATTCTTGAAAAGAGACTGATAACCGAGGACAAGTGGACGAAGGCGTCCCACGCACACATTCCAGACACGACTTACAAAGTCACAGGATTAATAGAGAATCATGAATACGAATTTAGAGTCGCAGCAGTGAATGCGGCAGGCCAAGGCCCATACTCCGCCAGTTCAGACGCGATACGTGCGTGTGCGCCGCCCAACGCACCCAAAATCACAAGCGACCTCAGTCTACGCGACATCACAGTTATCGCAGGGGAAGAAATTAAGATCACCGTGCCGTTCACGGGCAACCCCAGACCGAAGGTTAGTTTATTTAATTATACTCATTTAAGTAGACATGGAGAAATTGGCTGTGCCAAAAATCAATCTGGAACTGTTTAGGAAAAACATCTTTTGTATGGCTATTAAGGTTTACAATAATTTACCAAAAGAATTAAAAGATCTTCCGACTATTACTTTTGGAAAAAAAAATTATTCAATAAACGATTATTTGCGTGAGACACTGCAGTTGATATAAATTTAATAACATTTCATATGATATGTACGATACAAATAATATAAGAATTAACCAATTCACATGACTAATAATGTAAAATGTAAAACTCCTTTAAAGACATCCAGCGATTGTGTGTACCAGAATATGCCAACTTACTATTGTACCACCTTTTTGTACCATATTCTTGCAATACATTCATCAACTTGATAGATTTTCATACATAGTGTAAAACTATGCTTTATCTCAGTTCCTTAATTATATAATAATATATATTTGATGTACGAACCGATCGTTCGAGTCACAATATCCGTATGAACATCCCAAAACACATCCCCAGGTATCGTGGATCGTGAACAACGACGAAGTCTTCCCAGACCATCGCATTCGCTTCGTCACATCCGACATCGACACTGTCTTCTACAACTCGAGCGCAAAGAGATCAGACACCGGCTCATACACTGTCAGACTGGTTAACACTGAGGGATCAGACAGTGGAACCTGCAGGGTATGTACTAAAAACGCTTTATAAAATTTTGACAATCTTACTTTTAAATTTCCTATATATTTTAAATTATATTTAATCTGTAGTTAAGATAAAATGACCGCAAGAAGTGTTAGCGGTAGTTGATTTAGTTCTTAGGGTAGGAAATTAAACACTTCAATGATGACTTAATTCACTATAATTTACTTCACTGATTTTACGTGAACTGTAAGTTCAGAGGCCCGTGCGCATGTGTCACAACCTTTTTTATAATCACAACTCTCTCCTCCGACTCGACCATCCCGCTTCGGGAAGATGGTCGAGTCCATTCGTTACAACTCGTAAACAACCGAACGAGTCAAATGAATAACTATTGCACATGCGCACTTGTAGCACGATTCTTAAGAATATGTTTCATAAAAATATTTAGTTAATAATTTAGTTAAATAGATATTAGAAGCTAACAGAAGTTTTTTGTGTTAAATTAGTTAATTTAGTGAAACATTCAATTAGTGAAATAGAAATGATCAGTGTGTCAGGCACAGAAGACTGTTCACATACTCGCCCCATGGAATTAGAAAAGCAAATTATCGTGAAACTGATACGCAAGAATGGAAGTTAATATTATATCATTAATATAAGAATTAACCAATTTATATTACTATTGATGTAAAATGTAAAACTCCTTTAAAAACAAATTTGCACGCCATTGTGTGTGGCAGAATGTGCGAACTTACTATTGTACCACCTTTTTGTACCATATTCTTGCAATAGATAATAATAATAATTATATTTTTTAGGTTCTGGTTGTAGACAAACCATCCCCACCAGTGGGTCCTATGGAAGCGTCGGACATCACACCGGACACGTGTACCGTGTCCTGGAAAGTGCCGCTGGATGATGGCGGATCGCCTATTACCAACTATATCGTGGAGAAAATGGATAACACTGGTGTAAGTTTATTAAGAGATATACCTACTTTTAAATAAATAGTAAATATATTTTTAATATTGAATGTTAATAAATTATTACATATTGTAACAATTCCTGTCTTCGCTTTGCATGATAATTATTTTCAAAAATACTTTAAAATCTTACACAGAGATAGTTCTACGTATAATGGTGAATTGTCAAAATCCGGTAGTTTTTGAGTTGTTTTTCCTCTTTATAATATTAGTATAGTAAATACGGACTTAGGAGTTACCTCAATCTTTTCATCATATTATACTAATGGAGGCTTCCTGAATACAAATTTTTAAGTATTATATTTCCAACACACACATACAGTATATATACAATATACTTAACCTACATAGTAATAATAATAATACTGGATACTGGATTTTTGATATTAAAATCTCTCAGTTTAACTTTCTTCTAGATTTGAGCCGACTATCTAACCTTAATATAAAAATACTTTATATTTATTACGTAGGTGTGGTCAAAGATCTCATCCTTCGTCCGAGGCTGCCATTACAACGTGATGGGTCTGGAGCCAGAACGCAAATACCTGTTCAGGGTACGCGCTGAGAACCAGTACGGTGTTTCGGAGCCGCTTACTATGGATGACCATGTTGTTGCTAAGGTATTTATTTTATGTTACTCCAAAACGTACGCTGCATGTAATGATTTTTTTTTTAATTTTTTTACTTGTAATAAATGTCACTAAATGTCTTTACATGAATTTCAATCTAGCCTATAATAATTAATTTTATGTTTACTTAATTTTAAGGAGGTTTACAAATAAGATTATATTTTTATATGGAAATTACGTCGTCACCTTACACGATACTTTAAAAAAAACCTTATGATCATTAATTTACGTTAAAATACGGTTGTTAAAGATAAGTTATTTAAAAACCTACGTCATCACCTTGTTTTAAATTACAACGGTTTATTTAAAAAAAATATACTGCTCTTTTTGAGATCATTACTTCTATATTCGCACAATTATCACCTTAATCACATACTCCACAGTTCCCATTCACGGTACCAGACGCACCAGGTGTCCCACGTGTCACCGATTGGGACGGTTCGACGGCTACCGTTATCTGGGACCGTCCAAGATCGGACGGAGGGGCCCGTATTCAAGGATACAAGATCGAGTACAGAGACGTGCAGGATAAGATTTGGACCAGCGCAGACTATCTGGTTAAGGACTGTAATTATCAGGTACGAATTTGTGGATTTGATAACATACGAAAATATATATTGAATTGTCGAATTGCCAAAAGTACCCAAAATCGAATTTGCGCTTTAATTTTATAAAAAAAAACCTAATTACATAGAAGTTTAGTTTCAGTATTAAAAAAAATCTAAATGTTTGCCTATTTCAAAGGGGTCTGTCTAATTTCATTATTTTCCGACTTATCGGATACCTTACGAATAAAATTAAGCTGATTTTATTTGGAGATTTTATACTATTTTTTTTAAATTTTCTGAAAAAGAACAATATTGTTACGAGCTAGGGGATCGGATAGAAAATGCCGTAGATTTCTTCAAAGGTTTATTTCTTGATAAATCAATGAGGAATTTATGGGCACAAAATAATTGCAGAGATGCACTAATAACACACAAAAACACAGTCACTAATTACTTCACTTATGCACACTTCACACAGTACTTTATCACTTGTAATCACTTTATCGCTTCGGTGTTTCTCTCTTGTTATCGCATTCCAAACTAAAGGCGACTAGTCGCGTTTCGGCTCGCTTATATATCCCTGGGAATAATTCTAAACAATATTCGAGAACTTTCTAGGCGGGCTTGCTACTGAGTAGCGATTGCATAATTCTAGAACGCCCGCACTCTTTGTCTCTTTCGCACGTTACTCCGTCCTTGTCGTACGGCGTTCTAGAGTGCTCGTCTAGTTTCGAGAAAGTTCTGATCTTCTCTCTCTCTCTCTCTCGTATCATTTCGTCCTTGTCTCACACCTAGAAAGTTCGGTCTAGAATATTCCTTCATCAATGGGGTATACCTAGGCCTGAAAACGCCTGAAAACGGGCCTCCTGAAAACTGCACCAATCGACTACACATGTTCTGAAACTGACTGAAAAAAGGTTTCAGCTTCCTGAAAACTAGGGTAACATTATGGAAATTACAATTTTCTAATATGTGATTGACCCTCTCCTGAAACGGTCAGAAATCAAATTACAGCCTGCTGAAAAGTTCTCTAACTAGTGGAAAAATCTAGAAACATTGCAGTCGACCCGTCTTCGTAACAATATTATTTTTATACAATAAGTCTCCTCAATCGTCTAGCAAGCAAAGGCTGGGCCCCAAGGCACCCAGAGACAGTAATTATTTAAGTTAAAATTATTTTTTTGAATAAATCAATATTAAATATTTACTTTCCCAGGCATACAACCTGGAACCCGGCCACGAGTACGAGTTCCGCGTGCGCGCTAAGAACGCGGCTGGCTTCAGCAAATACTCCAGTACGTCGCAAGTGTTCAAAGTACGCGGGCGTGCCGGACCACCTTCGGCCCCGAGGGACCCTCGGGTCTTGCGAGTCGGAAGGAACTATGTTGACGTGGCTTGGGATGCACCTGCTAGTGATGGAGGTGAGGCTTTCATTACAACTTTAGCCCGTATTGATTTGCTAGTAGTAAGTTTTTATTATTATTATTAAGCCTTTATTGCTGACACCCATTATAATATATTAACACTTATTTATATTACGTAAAAAATTAATTCTAATACAGCACTTGACCCGTTAATCAGCGTGTCCTGTGACACATAGGCCTCTTCCAGCTGCTTCAATTTTTTTTCTAATGTTAGCTTTTCTTGTCCAAGTTGTGCCTCCTATTCCCTTTATATCGTCTGCCCATCTCTTGCTCTGTCTTCCTCTTTCCCTTTTTCCATAGCGTGGTTGCCATTCTGTAATTATTTTTGTCCATTTCAACCTGTTATCTCGTCATGTGGCCGGTCCAGCGCCATTTCAATTGCCTTGTTTTCTTTATGATGTCCTCTACTTTGGTCGCTGATCTTATCTGTTCTGCTCTTGTAGTCAGTAGCCTTCCTCGATAAATGGACCATTCCCTATTTAGTTAATATTCCTGATAATGTTTTACTCAGGTTAAACTAAACTATAATAATAATAAAATAAAATCACAAAATGAACCTCAAAATATTTAATAAACGAATTTTTTTTCTGACCTCGTAACTTATTTTATTTAAATAACATTAAAAAATCAAGCTTATATCAACTTTTTAGGTCTGGCTTGATCGTGTCATTCCTAATAGACAAGTTGGTGATCATCGTTTTGTGTATCCGTCGACTTCTCGTGTCTAGGACGTGCCGGATAAATACGCACGTCCATTGGTGTACGTTGATGCATTCAGAGTAGTTGAAACCACTGCAATCACTGCTATATACACATTTATTGTGTCTATATTATATAGTTAATTGTGTAAAGCTAATGTAAAATAAACATTTATCAACTTCAACGATTGCAGGTGCTCGTATCAGTGGCTACATCATCGAAAGACGCGAGTTGTCAAGCTCTGTTTGGGTCAAATGCAATGACTACACAGTGCTGGACACGAGCTTCACTGCGCTCAACCTCAGCGAGAAGGCAGACTTCGAATTTAGGATTATTGCTGTCAATTCTGCTGGTGAGACTATTTAAAATCAAATTATAGACAGTCTTTATTAATCCATTGAAAATCCATCAATTTTTTTATAGTGTGTTCAAACTCAAAATAACTTTATTCATATAGGCAAACAAATACACTTATTAACGTCAACAGAAAAGATGTTAAATTGATTGTAAATTTACATTTACTACCAGTTCGCAATTCAAGGGCGTAAAGCGAGCAAGAATGACTGGCAAGAAACTTTCAGCCACTCTTTGTAATCGCTAAATTTTGAGTCATACAAATTGTTTGAACTGGAGCAAATCAATCCCAAGGATTGGGATCATTAAAATAATTGTCACATTCATAAAAAGCTTTATTGTTAAATTGTCAATTGTCAGTAAGAATATATCTATTTAATTATCTTTAATTTTGATAACAGGCAAATCGGAGCCATCGTCTTGCACAACGCCCGTAAGGACTGGTGAAGAAGTGGGCGGAGCCAAGCCCGAATGGCTGAAGAAGTTGGCGCCTCATCTCAACGTGCCCATGGGCAGGCCATTCACTTTGGAGTGTGTCGCCTCAGGTAGCCCCTTGCCCACAGGCAGGTGGATGAAGGGTGGACGGGAAGTTGTACTTGGTACCAGGTAAGTGTTGTTATACTTGTATTTGTAAATATATCTATTTTGTTTTAAATTAATTTATACTATCTCCTCTTCTTTTGGTGCCTCTCTATTACTGGAGATTGGCCGTCTTTGAAGCGTGTCTTGTCTTCCAAATGTATCAATATTCCAAAAATATTTTTCAGATTCATAGCGGAGTCCCGCGAGGGCACCCTCCGCCTGAACATCCTGGAGGTGACGGAAGCAGACGAAGGCGACTACACCTGCGAAGCCTTCAACTCCATTGGACACATTTACTGTACTGCTCACCTCAAGATTGGAAGTGAGTTTAACCACCTTTTGATTTTCCTTTAATTCTCCAGAACTGACACTCCTCAATTTAATTTGCAAAATAAAAACTTGGAACTTATCTATCACTCTTCTTTTTCTGTGCAAAGTATCCGATCAGACGAGCTCAGTCTTTAAATCTATTTATGAATCTTCTTTTTGAACATTTCTCTTGTGCCTCGTAATAAGCTACTTGTAAGATTAACTTTTATTTTAGTTCTAGTGTGACATGTCATATAATGTTTTTAGTCATTTATTTATGTACTTCTCGTGCTAAGTCTGCTTCTCTTCTAAGTCAGTATATCTTTATTTATTTTTTCATACTAGAGCTACCTGGAAGAAATCGCTCGTTAGCGATAAGGCCACCCGTTGCCTAATTTAATATAACTTATGTAACATGTTTCTTTAGTAAACGAAGTGTAAGGAAACATAGAAATCAAAGTGTCATTACTATTTCCCAGGCCCACCAAGGATTACCCGAATGCCGGGAGACTTACACCTGCCGGAGCATGACAACACCAAGATCAAGATTCTGTACACGGGTGACCAGCCCGCTGACGTCACGATCTCTAAAGATGGCCGTGCGCTTAGCGAGTCTGTTCACTTCAAGTTCACAGTGTTCGATGATTACATCCTTATCTTCATCAAGGACATCACTAAGGATGATATGGGTAAGATTTTTGTGACAACTTCGACACAAATGATCATACCTAGGCTAACATTGAGAGTGAAGACTTAGCGTAAGTGTGCCTTCCATGTGTCAAAATATGTTTTTGAATTAAGTTTAGACTTTAAATCACAGCTTAATCTATACTATTTTTAAAATTCCGTAGAATTCTGACAGCTGTCATTTTTGACATGTCAGAGATTACAAATTATTCAATTTATTTGTTAGTAAATGTATCAATTTTATTAAGTGCGATCCTCCACATTAAATGTTGATTTACGGATAGTGATAATTATGTCATTTATCATCAAAAAACAGTAAAAAAACGCACTAGTAAAGATAACATATAACCTGGAATTAATAGGCAGTGATACCAGTTAAAGAATAAAATAAAGTAATTAAAGTTAATTCGTGATATTGAATTTTTTTTCTTATTTTGCATTGGGTCATTTGAGTACGTAAATATTTAGATTTACCTTTTTGTAGGTAAAACATACGCATTTTATTTTCTATTTCCCTAAAATGGGTCAAATTTGTCCCTTTTTCGGTAATTTTTTTTTTAGTAGCAACACCTATGAAATGTCAGAATTCTACCTAAAAATCAGACTAGTTGGGAAATTCTATATATCTAATGTGTGGAAACGATTTATAAGTATTGGAATACTGACTGACGGAATTGTATATATTGGGATTAGTATTGGGAAAAAATAAATTAAAATAATTCACCTACATAACTTTATCTTCGCCTTCATCCTTTGTATTTTTTTTAGTTTTGGGCTAAGTGGATGATCAGTCTTCTGTGCCGCAAACGCGTCTATCTTAACTGGTTTTCTTAAGATATTTACCTTAACTGTAAAATCAGCAATAGGGTCATTGCGTATATAGAAATAAAATAAAAATTGGTTAAACAATCAATACACGACCAATTACGGCTCGTAATATTTTTAACTGAGAATACATGACCATTTAACACTGAAATATTTTCAGGAACATACAAAGTGACAATCAAGAACAGCTCGGGAGAGGTATCGGATACCTTCTCGGTGACGGTCACGGGATTGCCCGGACCACCCCAAGGCCCGCTCGAAGCGACAGACATCACCAGGCACACGTGCACTCTTGCCTGGAAACCGCCCACCTACGACGGAGGATTGCCTGTCACCCACTACGTGGTCGAGAGGATAGATATTTCTGGAACAACCTGGATTACCATCGCGTCCTGCGTTAGAGATACCAGGTAACATAATTGGATTTACTTAACCGTAACAGCTTACAATTCGTTTTGTTTCTAACCTAACAAGTGTAATTTCCATAGATTTGTAGCGACATCTGCAATCTTCTAGAAATCACTCCGATGTTGTCATACCCAGAAACACCCTGACAAAGTTATTCCGGTCACTATATGTAGAACTTCTTGACTTCATCCACTGGGGCTTTCGGACCGGCCAGTCAGTGTTTAGACTATTCAAGGACTTTCCTCCATAGATTTAATTTACCATACTATAAGAGAGAGATAGCTTTAGACCATCTTTCTCTCTCTTTTATTATTTATTATGTTACGATTAAATATTGCTTATGTAACATGTAAAATTTCCAGGTTCACAGTCCACGGCTTAACGGAAGGACAAGAATACAACTTCAGGATTCACGCTGCTAATGAAAATGGTATCGGACCCGCCCTCGAAGGTGTTAATCCTGTTAAGGTATGTTACATATACTATATCAAATTATATCCTGTCTGCTTTTTAAGCTGTTTTTGTTGTTGAAAGATGTTAATTATTTTTTACAATCTACACTAAAATTTCTACGGATTTCTTAAACATAAAAAGATTTTCTGGCTGTCGTCACTATTAGTATCTTTTTTACTCAAAACCTTTCATTCACTTAGGCTAAGGCACCATTCGACCCGCCATCGGCACCTGGAGTACCCAAGATCGTGGAAGTCGGAGGACACTTTGTTCACCTTGAATGGGACAAACCTGAAAGTGATGGAGGTGCTCGGATACAAGGTATTGCATTGTTAACACACTTGCCTTTAATCACGATTGATTCTGTACAATCAAATTATTCATCCCCCTTTTTTAGGTTGGATAGAATTTTCATACTAATTTTAGTTGATTTAAAATGGCCAAGGTGTACTTTCTTGGCCGGGACGATAACGTTCATATTATATATCTAATCACATTCTTTTAGGATATTGGGTAGACAAACGCGAAGTTGGCTCTCAGAGTTGGCAGAGGGTCAACCCTGGTCTCTGCGTGGCCACGCAACTTAACTGCGCCAACCTCATCGAGGGACGCCAGTACGAGTTCAGAGTGGTCGCTCAAAACGAAGCCGGTTTATCACCACCGAGCACTAACAGCCAAGAAGTGCGCGCACAGGATCCTGCAGGTAAAGATCTGTCATGATATTTGAATCTACCCTCAAAAATTAATGAACGGTTCCTTAATTCGGTCTTCGTTAATAATTTTGTTGAAGCTGATTTTGGTCAATATTATTTCACTTTCCAGCGGCAACTCCGCCAGAGATAGTGAAACCATTGAAGAACGCGAACTGCATCCAGTACCACAACGCCAAGTTCCAGTGCACCATCACCGGAGTACCTCGGCCTACCATATCTTGGTACAAGGGTGAGTGACCTACACTGTATTAATTGTAAGATTTTTCCTAATAACTCTGGAATTAAAAAATAACTGTCTCAACTACGAATCTTTTTTTGTGATAGTTTCTGAAGACTTAATCCAAATGTGAGATAATAACTTTTAGAAATGAGATTTTACGGTTTTCTTGTTTACACCCTGTACGTGCAGATTGGTTCAATAAACTTCGACTCGCGTTCCAGGTGCTCGTGAAATAATGAACGGCCCACGCTACCGCATATGGAGCGAGGGTGACAACCACTTCTTGACGGTGCTAGAGGTGTACGGAGAGGATGCGGACGAATATCAGTGCAGAGCTGTTAACAAGGCCGGTGCCAAGAGTACCAGGGCAGAGCTGCTTATTATGAGTAAGTATACATTTCCCGGCCATAAAATATCTGCTGATTATCGGTGTACTATTATTTAGTAATGCAAAGAATTTACAACGTTATAAACACGATTTTAAAGCTAACTAAAATTATTCGGACATTATGCTGAAGGAGGACTTCTTCTAGTCCTGTTCAATCTCTTGATTGGTACGTTTTGTTGCACATACGTAGACGTAGGCGTTGTACGTACAACGAGTACGTAGATACACATTCTTAGATATTGTCCCGATTGTTACCATAAAATTGATTTTAATATCAGCTGCCCCAAAACTAAACGTGCCACCACGCTTCCGAGACACGGCCTACTTCGACAAGGGCGAAAATGTCGTCATCAAGATCCCCTTCACCGGACACCCGGTGCCCAAGATCACCTGGGTAAGAGAGGGAGAGACCATCGAGTCTGGACTGCATTATCACGTGGAGAGGAAAGGTAATGGCAATCAATTTTTTAAACTTACAAATATACATACGCTGCTCGTACGTAATTTATGAACGCACCAGATACTCCAATTAATTTATAATTTTAATTCATATACATAAAACTTTTAAACATTTTTTTTTAAATCAAATCTACTTATATTATGTTAAAGAATTAGAAATGTTTATGCTTTTTGACACAAGCTAATTTTATTCGATATTATGATAAAAATGAATTTATTTTTCTAGAACGTCACGCGATATTGACAATCCGTGACGCGAGCAAACTGGACTCTGGCCCTTACCGCATCACGGCTGAGAACGAATTGGGACAGGACTCTGCCAGCATCCACATCGAGATTAGCGGTAACAATAACTATATTCATGTTTTAAACAAAATTCTATTTATTTATTTATTGTAAAAGAAGAAACATGAACTGGACATATATTTTTCGTGAAGTATTAAGAGACATTTTCTACAAATATTATAGTTAATGACCAATGAGTGTTTCGATCGTCGTGATATCATCTGTCAAAAGTATTATTTAAAAAAAGTATAGGAACTGTTGTTAAAATGAAATACCGCTGAAATAATGTTACGCCCATTCATATAATAATATTAAGAATAAACGTCGAAATATACAATTAATATTCTTTTAGATCGTCCGGACCCACCTCGCTTCCCAGCGGTAGACAACATTGGCGTGGATTCTCTAGCCTTGAGCTGGCGTGCCCCACTATGGGACGGCGGATCAGATATCACCAACTACTTGGTTGAGAAACGAGAACACCCTATGTCTAGCTGGATTAGGGTTGGCAACACCAGGTAATTATTATCTATATCAAGCCATACTGGTTTAGGTTGTTTTGGGTTTAGGTTGATTGGTCCTTATTTGTTTAAAATAAAACTTCCTAATAATTCGTTGAGAAGAGGTGAAGATGGAATGTGGAATGTGTTTAATTTTTAAAAACTGTAGATTTATATACAAAAGTTATCCTACACTGGCCACTAGTGGTAACATGTGGTACCAAGATGCGAAGGGTGCGTAGACAATAAAATCGAGGCGCGGCAAAAAGTTGTCCTTTTCTGCGCGCAACCGCCAGAGGGTGTAGATTCCTTCTTCAAAAAAAAAAAAAAAGTTGTCCTTTTCTGCGCGCAACCGCCAGAGGGTGTAGATTCCTTCTTCAAAAAAAAAAAGTTGTCCTTTTCTGCGCGCAACCGCCAGAGGGTGTAGATTCCTTCTTCAAAAAAAAAAAAAAAAGTTGTCCTTTTCTGCGCGCAACCGCCAGAGGGTGTAGATTCCTTCTTCAAAAAAAAAAAAAAAAAAAGTTGTCCTTTTCTGCGCGCAACCGCCAGAGGGTGTAGATTCCTTCTTCAAAAAAAAAAAAAGTTGTCCTTTTCTGCGCGCAACCGCCAGAGGGTGTAGATTCCTTCTTCAAAAAAAAAAAAAAAAAGTTGTCCTTTTCTGCGCGCAACCGCCAGAGGGTGTAGATTCCTTCTTCAAAAAAAAAAAAAAGTTGTCCTTTTCTGCGCGCAACCGCCAGAGGGTGTAGATTCCTTCTTCAAAAAAAAAAAAAAAAAGTTGTCCTTTTCTGCGCGCAACCGCCAGAGGGTGTAGATTCCTTCTTCAAAAAAAAAAAAAAGTTGTCCTTTTCTGCGCGCAACCGCCAGAGGGTGTAGATTCCTTCTTCAAAAAAAAAAAAAAAAAGTTGTCCTTTTCTGCGCGCAACCGCCAGAGGGTGTAGATTCCTTCTTCAAAAAAAAAAAAGTTGTCCTTTTCTGCGCGCAACCGCCAGAGGGTGTAGATTCCTTCTTCAAAAAAAAAAAAAGTTGTCCTTTTCTGCGCGCAACCGCCAGAGGGTGTAGATTCCTTCTTCAAAAAAAAAAAAAGTTGTCCTTTTCTGCGCGCAACCGCCAGAGGGTGTAGATTCCTTCTTCAAAAAAAAAAAAAAGTTGTCCTTTTCTGCGCGCAACCGCCAGAGGGTGTAGATTCCTTCTTCAAAAAAAAAAAAAAAAAAAGTTGTCCTTTTCTGCGCGCAACCGCCAGAGGGTGTAGATTCCTTCTTCAAAAAAAAAAAAGTTGTCCTTTTCTGCGCGCAACCGCCAGAGGGTGTAGATTCCTTCTTCAAAAAAAAAAAAAAAAGTTGTCCTTTTCTGCGCGCAACCGCCAGAGGGTGTAGATTCCTTCTTCAAAAAAAAAAAAGTTGTCCTTTTCTGCGCGCAACCGCCAAAGGGTGTAGATTCCTTCTTCAAAAAAAAAAAAAAGTTGTCCTTTTCTGCGCGCAACCGCCAGAGGGTGTAGATTCCTTCTTCAAAAAAAAAAAAAAAAGTTGTCCTTTTCTGCGCGCAACCGCCAGAGGGTGTAGATTCCTTCTTCAAAAAAAAAAAAAAAGTTGTCCTTTTCTGCGCGCAACCGCCAGAGGGTGTAGATTCCTTCTTCAAAAAAAAAAAAAAAAAGTTGTCCTTTTCTGCGCGCAACCGCCAGAGGGTGTAGATTCCTTCTTCAAAAAAAAAAAAGTTGTCCTTTTCTGCGCGCAACCGCCAGAGGGTGTAGATTCCTTCTTCAAAAAAAAAAAAAAGTTGTCCTTTTCTGCGCGCAACCGCCAGAGGGTGTAGATTCCTTCTTCAAAAAAAAAAAAAAAAAGTTGTCCTTTTCTGCGCGCAACCGCCAGAGGGTGTAGATTCCTTCTTCAAAAAAAAAAAAAAAAAAGTTGTCCTTTTCTGCGCGCAACCGCCAGAGGGTGTAGATTCCTTCTTCAAAAAAAAAAAAAAAAGTTGTCCTTTTTTGCGCGCAACCGCCAGAGGGTGTAGATTCCTTCTTCAAAAAAAAAAAAAAAAAGTTGTCCTTTTCTGCGCGCAACCGTCGAAGGGTACGAACGTGTTCTTCTCAGAACAGTTCGATATCGTGGTCTAACGATAACGCAATTATAATTAATACGCGATAATAATTAACTGTTCTTTTCAGAACAAATTATTGTTTCATGACGATAACGTTTACAACTGTCCTTGTCAGGACACATCACTGTTTCATTACGACACGTACTAATCACCTACAATGGCTTTAATTTGTAAACAAATGTATCATACAAGGTCTAAATATATAACTAATTGAAAAATATTTACATTAATTTCAGGTTTACAACGATGGCAATAACGGGTCTTGCGTCAGGCAAACAATACGAGTTCCGCGTATACGCCGAGAACATCTACGGACGTTCGGAGCCAAGCGAACCCACGTCCCTCGTGCAAACTAAGTCAATTATTAAGAAGGAGTTCAAGAAGAAGGAATATCCTGGTAAAAAATAAATTAGGATATACAAGTTTATACCATAAAATTTCACTTGAAACTGACTTTTGGAAGAACTAAAAGTCTTTTGGCCTTAGAGACTTAATATTTGATAGATATTGTACATATTATTACAATATATAATTATTTAAAGTGATACTGATCAAAAAACTATGTTGTTAGTTTAGTTTTTGGTAAATTTACTCATAATAATTTTGCAGTGGACGAAACCGGCAAACGTATACGTACGAACGCAGACCACGGCCCAGTAAAAGACTACGACAGCTATGTATTTGATATCTACAGCAAATACGTGCCGCAACCAGTCGAGATACAAACCTGCTCTGTGTACGACAAATACGACATCCTAGAGGAGATTGGTAAGTACTTAACATTTGCAGCTACCCTCCGAAAGTATTATTCAAACTACCCTTAAAAATATTTTACCCTCGACAATATACATAATAATTAATGTGTTATTTTTAGTAACGGGTATATATAATAGAAAATATAGATATATCATTACTTATTAATAATTAGCAGTTATTGCTTTTATGAAGGGTAGAACAAAAAAAAAATGGTTTTTCAATAGTTACGCATGTAAAGTAGTATTTAACTCACGAAGTTGCTTGAGAAGTTTAGTTAACACAAACTAACCCGAGTAGTTGAACTTGAACCCTAAGTCCGTGTAAATAATGTCGAATTTCGCAGGTGACTTCGTGAGAACATCTAAACGGAAACGTACCAGAGGTCTGTTTGTGAATAGATCGATGTAGTTGCTCTATCTATTTGCATCTATCTCTCTCGCATTTTAATTTATTTATAGGTGTATCTCCCTTACTCAAAATGCGTTGAATTTAACCAAACCGTTTTGATTTGTTTTAATTATACGGCATTAAGGGGGACATATGTATAACGCATATTCAAATTATAAGCGATATATCAGATTATTTGTATCGGCTTCAATAATTTTTCATTAAGTAGTATAACGGTTTGAGCTATATATATATATATGTTTAATTTAATAGCTACGTCGCAGTAAAGTAGTTAAATCAGAGAGTTAGTTGATTAAAAATCTATATTCAATCAAGTCGCTAAAGTTCCGTCAGGCAAATGAGTGAACGAAACGTTTAACGAGTTACCTAAAGGTTCCTAGGTAAAAAGACTAACCTAACCTAACTATTTACTCCAAGCTCTCAGTTCTTCATCATCACACCGAAATAATAATAATAAATGAAATAATTAAGGCGGAGTCTTATTTTACATTATTAATCAACACGCTGGCTTTCGGTCAGACAGATAGTTAAACGTTTTCGACGCTGCTTTATTAAAATGAGCTGGCTAGAGATTCAATTAACTCTCTGATTTAACAACTTTACTGCGACATCTATATTATCATTTAGTATGTCAAAATACATAACTAAAAAATTGCACCGTATTTTGTAGCGTTCAAAATATAACTGTAGAATGTAATCATAAAATAATTTATCTTGAAATAACTTGGCCTTATATTCTAATAAATTAATTTGTGTATAAATTGAAGTAAATCCAGATGCTTAAGGTTAAACGTAATGTTGTAGGCACAGGTGCGTTCGGCGTGGTCCACAGATGTCGCGAGAGAGCGACCGGAAACATATTCGCGGCCAAATTCATTCCCGTCACGGGCGCTATGGAGAAGGAGTTGATTAAGAAGGAGATAGACATCATGAACCAGCTGCACCATAGGAAGTTGATCAACCTTCACGACGCCTTCGAAGATGATGACGAGATGGTGCTTATATTTGAATTGTGAGTGTTTTGCTAAGAAAATCTACCTATATTTCGTTTGAATTATAAAAAAAATCAATCGCGCTACAACCTTTTTAGGTCTGGGCCTCTGTTTTATGATCATTTGTTAATCGAATAGGTAAGTAGGTGATCAGCCTTCTGTGCCTGACGCACGCCGTAGACTCTTGGGTCTAAGGCAAACCGGTTTCCTCACGATGTTTTCCTCCACCGTTCGAGCTAATGTTTTGCGCACATAGAAAGAAAATCCATTGGTGCACAGCCGAGGAACGAACCTACGACCTCAGGGATGAGAGTCGCACGCTAGGCCAACACTGTTCTCTCTCTCTCATTTGACTTATACTTTTCCCAAAAATTTAACACATATTAACACAAAAATATTGAATTCTTGAAATTCCTCAAAATTTGAATTATTTAAAGAATTTTAGAGCCAACACGTTATTTGACTAAAATTTCATTAAATTTACAATTTATCTTGCTTACCGACAGGCAAAGCTATATTGTGTTTGAAATCTTTATAAATGTTGACAATATACAGTTTGACCTGTTATGTCCATTTTTTTCTTGTTTATATGATAGGAGTCCCTTCAAGCCTCCTCCAGCTTTTTCCAAATTTCTCCATCCATGGCTTTCTAAATTATTTCGCTTCCTGATAACTCTTCTATCTCCATCTAGGGCGCCCTCTTCTCTTTCCTACCCTTTCCACTTCTTTAAATCCCATCTTTTGTCTGTCTATATGGCCCGATATCATTTTGTATATAAAAATACTGTATTAATTCGCAGCCTGTCCGGCGGTGAGCTATTCGAGCGAATAACAGAACCTGGCTATAACATGAGCGAAGCCGAGGCAGCGCACTATATGAGACAAGTCTGTGAGGGAGTCAAACATATGCACGAACAAAACATTATTCACCTGGATCTCAAACCCGAGAACGTCATGTGTCAGACCAGAACTGGTACTGATGTTAAGGTAAAACTCAAATTTATTAAAAAAAAATACTTAATTTTTTATCCAATATTGTTTTGGGTTTTATTTGCAACATTTGTTTTAACTTAACCAAAGATATTTTTTTTTAATAAAATAAAGTCACTGTTTCTGATTGGATTTCACTCTTTATATATATATATATATATATATATTATTTTAATATTGCTTTAGAGAGACAACGCTGTCTGCTTCGAAAGTAGCTTAACTATAAATATTGAGTGCCTCTGGCGCCAGGTAATCTCCCGTGTTGAGGAAGCCACAGGAACCTTCAATACTTCAAAACCTGATTTATTTAATAAATTTTCAGATCATCGACTTTGGCCTGGCCACCAAGTTAGACCCCAATGAAGTGGTCAAGATATCCACTGGCACGGCTGAGTTCGCAGCCCCAGAGATCGTGGAGCGTGAACCGGTCGGCTTCTACACTGACATGTGGGCCGTTGGAGTTTTGGCCTATGTTTTGTGAGTTTCCATATATACCTCTGTGGCCAGCGAAGCAAAAAGCTTAGAAGATCTGGTCCTGAATCATGCAGCTACTGGATGATCTATTCGTTCGTCTGAGAATTAATAAAATCGGTCGAGCAGTTTTGGACCAGAGACAAGATAATACGCGATAGCTATATTTGGATTATAATTCTAGCGAATATTACTTTACAATACAAGTGTACCTAAACGTGGCTTTCAAGCATATATATAAAAAACCTTACGGCTTGTAGTCGACGAAAATTTATACAATAATTGTATATTTTTTCCGCAATGTCCGCCTTCCGCCTTTTAGCCGATACGACACCGATGGTGATACTCTTATATAAATATCGTCGATACTGATACCGATACCAACGCTTATTTAAAAAAAAATGAGTTTTTTGTTTGGTTAAAGTTTGAAAAATATTAAATTATTTACTAAATTAAAATAAATAAATAACTGTTAATAATTAAGATTGATAAGATTAATGTGATTCTGTATTTTATTTAATTTGGTATCGAAAAAATACTACGCGCGATAGCAGTTAGAAGCCAACTAAAGCGTCTAGCGAAACGGAAAACGCGGCGACAAAGGGGGGTGAGAGAGACAACAAACTGAATGAAGCGCGGGGATTCCCCTGGCATAGATGGTTTCGGGCCTCGTTTGCAACGAACTAGATCAAACAAGATGCGCGCTTAAATTACTTTTTTAAAGCGCGTTAAAAAGTATCGTTCTATCGGGAAACTCAAAGTATCGCCGATATATCGATATCGGATTCACCCCTACTATAAAATATAAAAAAATCCAATCAGTTGGTTGTAACTATTTAAACCAATACCCTCTTCAGATTATCCGGACTCTCGCCATTCGCGGGTAACAACGACATCGAGACCCTGAAGAATGTGAAGGCCTGCGACTGGGAGTTCGACGAGGAAGCTTTCCAGCACGTATCAGATGATGCCAAGGACTTCATCAGGCGGTTGCTGGTTAAGAACAAGGAGTGAGTTTCGTTTAGTATATAAAAGATGTCCAATATTTCAACGTATAAATATATAACTCAATTGATCCCACGGACTTCTGCTTACGTATGATAAATTTCAGAAAACGTCTGACAGCCCACGAGTGCCTCGTGCACAAGTGGTTGGCGGGCGACGCGTCCGCTTCTAGGACCGCCACTATCGCCGCCAGACGCTACGAGGCGATGCGGGACAGGCTTCGAAGGAGATACGAGGTGGGTGACTCGACTCGATATAGTCATGTGTTACAAAACCTAACCTTTCTTTAACCGGCAATAATACGCAAAACTTTGAATTTTTGCGTATTCTGGTAGTGCTATAACTTTTTACAATTAAATGATTTGAAGAAAGATTTGAAGAAATAAAATAATTTAATATTAACCTAAAATATTTAACTACATTTTAAGTCGATTCTTGTATATGTATAATTGGTAAACGAATAAATACATTTCAGAACTGGTCTTCGTTCGTCCTGCCGATCGGAAGGATCAGCGAATATAGTTCTCTTCGTAAACTCCTCATTGAGAAATGGAAGATCTATGATGGACAATTCGGTGAGTAAAAGACCAAATGTCATTTTAAAGAATCTTTTTTTTTTAAATTTAGTTTAGTAACAG